>NC_092797.1:9393627-9709425 GCF_918797505.1 Bemisia tabaci | reverse complement strand
GTGTTCTAAATTCAATTGTCTCTATGTTCGTAACGGTAAGAGTTTATCTTGTCAAGTATCCTACATACAGTTGGACATCCTATTAACATAAGTTGGCCACTAGCTATACTTGGAACCATAATGGATTGCATTATTCAACATTCACGAAAATGCCACACAGATGAAAAGTTTCACTGATTTGAGTACCACCGATGACCAACTTGGGAAGAATTATAGCAGTAGTTCTTAAGTAAAGTGAAATTTTGCCCAGCGTTTCTTCTCTTTCACCACATTTACAAACTAAAGCAGATTTTTTGCTCAAAATTGTTTTGCAACCTCATCTCTTTCTATGGAACCATTTTTGTGGAAATCTCTCAGGTGGTCGTGCAACAGGACATCCTTATAAGGCTAATTCTGTGAATTTCAGACCCAATAAGCTCATAAAGGTCTTGTCAGAACCATAATTGGATCGCATTTTGCAATAAGGAACCACTATTTCTGGCCCATTTTAGAAACAACATACATGCAATTGGTTTCCCTATGCAGGTATGTGCTTTCATGGGAGAGCCAGAGATAGTGGTTCCGTATTACAAAATGTAATCCAATTATGTCATCTAGAGCCATGTTAGACCCAACTATTGATATATTTTTGTATTCTCCCATAACCTTAATTTTTGCACTACCTCTGAGATAGCCCAGCCCATTGTATCAGTATTGAAATACTCATTTTTTCTCCACAGTTGCAAATACCAATAAGCAGAGCAGAGAACCTCATCCTGAATTTCTGTGATCAAGTGAAGAAAACATCCAGCTTCAATCTTGGACATGTAGGCCTTAAAGTGTAAGTATGAATCCATTAAATTTCAATAAAACCTTTCTTGCCAAAGGAACTGACAGTATGTCATAAGTACTTGGAAACTAAAATCCGGAACTTGGGTCACAGACCTGAAGCTATATAATTTCATCAATGTTTAGGCCACACTCATTGAAAATTATAAAAATTAAAAGAAAAGTGTTTTGTTTTCAGAAACTCAAATGTTTAAGTGTCTTTACTGATTTCAAGGGTACAATAACTTCTTGATCAAACCTCTACAAAACTGGAAAGGTGGCAAAAACAGGTTCTAAAAATAGAAAGATAGCAAAAGAAGCTCTTATAAATGGAGCGACTGGCTTTCTTAGAGTGAGAATTTTGTTTTTCACAAAGTTGTAGAGAATAGAAAAATGATATCCAGAAGGAAAAAGGACCAAAAAGTCATCACCTTGAAACTTGTGGGGAAAAGAGGTTTTTAAAATGAGTATGTCAATCTGCTGAATAAAAAAGCTTAGAACTTTCAGTGTTACCTCAGTCTGAGAAAACTCAGGAATGTCAGGGAAAATGACAAAAATGTCAGGGATAAATCATTAAATCACCTTTATTTGCTTATGCATTTGACATTTCGAACAACAAATTTTGCCTGAAAGCTATTTCTGATCATCTCTTTTTAACTATCTGGCATTTCTAGTTTTGTCAAGGAATTTTACTAAAATGTGTCAGGAAAGCTCATTTGCTAAATTCTGTGGCAATCCTGAGCTTCTGCGTTGCAGACTGATTTTTGTTTTTCACCCAAATCCGATTGAATGTGAAGTTTGATGTGATCTCTCTTTCTTTTTTTAGACTCTGGCTGTTGTTCCAGTCATTAAGTGAGGACTGCACAATGCGATACCATGTGTACTTCTACTTAATTCAAATTGCGCATGATACAGACCAAATCAAAGCCGTGTTTAAGGATGTTGACCATTTAAAACAACAATTTGCCGCTTGCCCACCTTCCAACGAACAAATGCAGAAACTGTTGCGGGCACTCCATGATGTCCTCCTGAAAAGCAAACAAGGGTACTTATTTGATTAATTCTTGTAATCTGTTAAAAGACATAATTTAAATCATAACCATAAACACGATTTTGTCGTACAAGATAATTTTAGTCACGGTGACAAAGAAATACTGGTTGAGACAAGAAATGTCCAATGTGTGCAACGTAAAGTAACCAGAATATTGAGAGATTAGTAACTTTTGACAAAGATGTAATGCATAGGGTTTTGAGCAGTCTAAAAAACCTAGAAAGTCATGGAATCCATGGTGGAAAAGTCAGGGAACTTTGTGACCAACGTTTAATATCTAAGTGAGTGTAATTGAAAGGAAAAAATTGAAGTGAAAGCTCATTCAAATGTCAGGGAATATGTATATTTTAAACTCAGAAAAAAGCAAAAATAGTCAGAGAAAAGTCAGGCGATTACACAATTATAATATTTTAGAACTACTGGATACAGCAGATCATTTAATTCAAGAGGTATTTGAGTTTTGTAAGCCTTTCATTTTTAATCCAAATGGAATATTTTCAATCGACCCAGAACTGGAACTTAGAAGTAAACCGGCTTGTTTTACTGAAGAACTCTTACCTATTCTACATGAATGTTTTCAAAATTTGAATTTTTTTCATCAATGAAGTTAGCTTAATTGACATGTTAATAAATTATAATTAAATTGTTTTAAACTTAATTATGTCTTCTACCTGTGAGTTATAGGTATCTGAAGACTAGGGCAAATGCTAAAACACAAAGGATTCCATCCTGTCAGAGATATATATTAAAACCATCAGAGGAAGTTTTGCCTAACACATCATTGGGTTCTAGTAGAGATAAAAACTCAAGTTTTTTTTAGTAGGCATTGAGCCAATACATCAGGGATTTTAGATTGAATTTATTAAACGTTTGGTTTATGCCAAAAAAACCACAAGATACAACCGATCTTTTAATAAAAAAAATTATAAATTTCGCAGCTGCAACAACTGTTTGGTATAAGAGTTAACAATATTTTAACTGAACTTAACTTAGCTAAGCAATGTGCAATCTTAAATCTTTTCTCTTTAATTCCAGTGAGCTAGCTGCTAAAGTAATGATCGAACTCTTGGGAACTTACACTTCAGAGAACGCAAGCCAAGCGCGAGAGGATGCCCAAAGGTGTATATTTGCTGCGCTAGCGGATCCTAACACGTTCCTCTTGGAGCCTCTTCTATCACTGAAGCCTGTCAAGTTTCTGGAAGGAGAACTCATTCACGATTTACTGAGCATTTTTGTTTACGAAAAACTGCCCGCCTACATCAAATTTTATCAAGAACACAAGGAGTTTGTCAACAGTCTAGGTAAATACAAACCAAAGAAGAACTGAGCTTTATTTTGTAATGAATCACTGTTATTGGCCGAGTGTAGAGATACCGTACATGCCATCAGTTTCCTTATGCTGACAAGTGCCTTTATGCATGAGCCAGAAATAGTAGTTCTTTATAGTACATTGCAGTCCAACTCTATTTTTACCATATTGATGGCCAAAGTGTGAAACCACTTATCTCAATTTGCGATGTTGCATACTTCCTGTCCTACTTTTTATTTGGAAAGCTAATCAACATAATTTCTCGAAATCTTCCTTGATTTTTCTTCTCTGGTGGCCAGAATATTCTGCATAAATTCCTTGTTAAAAAATTAACTTGCTTTCCCCTAGAAAAAATAAATCAGAAATGGAAATTTTAAAATACTGCAATGGAGACATGTGGTTTAGGACTTTGGCCATCAACATTATACATATTTGCCAGGAATGAACATTAAAGGTATTGATATTGATTTGATTCCTATGAGACACTACTTTTCTGGTAAGTACTCTCAATTGGCCTGAATTGGTCAGCTTTTTATCCAAAACAATCGGGAAATTTGACAATGAAATTTTTTTAAACTTTTCATGTTCAAGATACCGTAATTGTACAAATAGAAACTCCTTTAAATTGATTTTTTACCTTGGACTGCGATTTCAAAATGAATTTTTTTTTTTTTTTTTTTTTTTTTTTTTTTATTAGTGTTAAGCGAACTTTCACAATGAAATTATACACTTTGTTTCTAAATTCAAAATAAATGTGTGAGTACAAACGACCGGGTAGTCTGTAACTTATCTAAATGGTTAGAAATAATTGGTTATTAAAATTAATGGTTCAAACCAAGGGGCTGGCCAGTTCCCACGGTTTCACCCGTTTGAGGCGTCTAAACTCATTTGAGTTGTCAAGTAATAGTAAAGCCTCGGTGTTAGGATGGTGATGGAGCCGTCTCTCATAGTTGGTTGCAACTTTAGTTATAAATTGCGAGACGGTCTCCATCCCCAGGTCTCTATGGATATCAGAGTTACGTTCATACCATCGTGCTCCGACTATCTGTCTCAGAGCACGATTTTGGACTCTTTGTAAAATTTCTATATTGGACCGTGCTGCACACCCCCAGATTTGAGCTCCATATGCCCATGTGGGTCGTACAATTTGTTTATATAATAGAAGCTTATTACTAATACTTAACTTAGATTTTTTACCTATTAACCAATACAATTTTTTAAGTTTGAACAAGCATTCTTCTCTTTTGATTTTTATGTGTTCCTTCCACTTTAACTTAGTATCTAGGTGTATACCTAAATACTTGGCCACTTCTGAAGGTTTTAATAGGACTTTATTGAATATAATGTTAATGTCCTTGATACTACGGTTAGAGAATATCTTATAAATAGTTTTTGCACAATTAAAATGAATTTTTGCTGAAAACAAAAATTATCTCACTGAATGTCTCCCCTTTAAAAATCCCCTTCTCCATTTATCTCTAGGAATATTTCAAAAATGCTACAGACCATCTTTCCTCCAATCATTTAGGTGGAGAAAGTTTCTTAATGAACAAAATCTGTTAAACCATCAGATACTACTCTGTCATGTGGCAGAATTTCTTTTAAAATTTTTCGAACAAACATTTATCATAAAATTTCATTATTTCCCCCTCACCTATACCAATGGCTATTTTTCCCTTTCAGGACTAGATCATAATCAGAATTTAAAGAAGATGAAGCTCTTGACGTTCATGCAACTTGCAGAGACAGAAAAGGAGATGTCCTTCGATCTCATCCAAAGCGAGCTTCAAATATCTGAAAACGAAGTGGAAGCATTTATTATTGATGGTAATTTCATTTTATATTATGATTTTTCATCTTTCTTAGTGGAGCAAAAGCTTGATTTTCCGGGGTGTTTTTTTTTTTTTTTTTTCAAGTTTTTATTTTTGAGAAATGAGAGAAAAATGCATGCTCTTTTGTTGTCCTTTCGTCATTTTCCTCACGAAACAGCGTAACTCTATTTCAAAGTTGCTAAATTTTCCTGCATGAAGTGCAATTTTACCAGGATGAAATTCTTAGAATTCCGAACTGAAAATTCACCAATGTTTAGTCTGATTCCAAGCAAAAATCAGACAAATTTTTAACAAAAATTATGCAGGCTTATTCTTGTAAATAAATTAAATTGTTATAGTCAATTTTCAACCTTGGAGTGGAGTTTCGTTCCTTTGTGCAGGAAACGACGCTTTGTGTAAAGGCATTTTTAGGTAGAAGGGCTAATATCCTATGTCATTTTTGCAGAGAATGCATATCTTAAAAGCTGACTATGTAACAATTTTATCACCCATTGCCAGAATGAAAGCTCTGGATCTAAGTCAGATCATATTGTTTAAAAGACGTATGGTTATTCATTATAAAAGATCCCGCATGATATTCTGAGAAATTCGGCGCTAGCTAAATTTTGATCTTTTTTTATAATGGTCCCGATAGCCTCCTAAGCAAAGTGAGCTTTTAAAATCAAATTTTCTGTGTACTGATCTCAAGAGAAGTGGGGCTTTAAAGTGATTATTGGAGACTTGTGATTTACAGCCTTTAGAATTCAGCTTCTTGCTTTCAGAATTTAGCCTGCGCCCAACTTCTTGGTATTGTGTGGATAGTTCTTTACATAATAACTGCATTATTTGCTATTTTGTTGTTCTTTCTTGGATGCACTAAATGTGTGCACAACAAATATTTTCTGACTCTTTTGCAAAATCTCAAAACTTAGGTCACAAAATGACTCGGACGTTTTAATGCCACATGCTAAATCAGAAAATGCCTCATTTATACATGCCTAGACTTTTTTCTCCCACTCTTTTCAATGTTTTTGAAAGATTTATACTCGGTAAAATTCTCTTTTCAATCGCTCATTGTAGATTCATCAGCAAGTGAAAAAGTTAAGTACCAAATGCTTGATTTATTTCCACCCTGGTTTTGTAAAGTAAATTTATCTCATTTTGTTCCATTTATTGAAAAATAGCTTCAAGTAGTTCAATGAATTTTAATTGCAATTTTAATCTTTTTTTCAGTATTGAAAACCAAGTTTGTTCATGCAAGAATGGATCAAGCTGCCAGAAAAGTTCACATCTCAAACACAATGCACCGTACTTTTGGACGTGCCCAGTGGCAGCAACTGAGAGATGTCTTGTATGAATGGAAGGATAACCTCTCAACGGTGCAACAAAAAATGAAACAGGTTGTTAATATTCCCGTAGATGTAATGTAATTTTTATTGTAAAAAGTTTCCATTAAATTTTTTTACTTTAAAAAAAAAAATGTGTGCACCATTTATTACGAAGACCCTATCACAAATTTTTGAGGCTGTCTGCTCTGTTCATTCGAACTGAAGTGCAGAATTGTTAGAAAATCTCTCACTTGTTACAATATTTCACTGCCAAAATAAACTCAGATAAAAACCACTGTATACGCCTGCAGATAACCCGCACCCCAGCTTTTGAGAGGGTCAAAAAAAAGAATCCCTGTACAACCCACACACGCTCACGATGGTCTGTTTTGCTTGCATCATCAAGTAGTGCCTTATAGGTGTGCAATTGCAGTGAGTTTCACAGTAAACCCGCACCCTGATTTTTGAGGAATAAAATCGGGGGGAAAGGTGCGGATTATCTGCGGACGTAAACGATATTTCAAGTTTTCTGTACGGATAATATTCCAAAATGCTTAATCATACATTTAAAACGGTGTTGAGAAGTGGATGTCTAGTTTTAGCATGTTGAGAAAATTGCACCTACATTTTTTAAAATTCCAAGTCTGAAGGCCATTGAAACCGAGAAGATTCTGCTCAGGTTTCACACAGGGTGTTTCAAAAGTCTGGCACCACCACCATTGAGATCCATGGTTCGGTCATTTCACCATCAATATGAGTGTATGAATGAGAGAGACATTACATTTACCTGCATAGGTAATTTTATATTGTTATTAATAAAGAAAGAATCTGTTTTGTTTGAAATGCTTCCTTTTATTAACAGTAACTCTCTGTACATTTGATAACTGTACAAATATGCAACAATTGCTGGAAAAATCACAACTCTTATTTACAAATCAACAATAGAAGAGACTCAGTATCCATATTTGTCATTTAGACTTGTGCGGCCATCACCAGTTTGACCTGCAGGTGGCTGCCAAACTGTAGTGCTGTATTCTTCCTCCGTGTTGCTTTTGCTTGCTTTCTGCTGAGAAAAAGAGAGAGAGACAATACTTATTAGTCATGCTCACTACAAAATATTTCAAAATGCATATTTATAGTGCATATTTCAAAAAGTATGTACTAAAGAGAATGCTTGCATTTTTCCATTTATCATCTAATCACATTTTAACTAAGAAAGACTTTTAAAGTAACCAAAAATCCTAACTTGATTCAAAAGGAAAAATATCCTGCCAACAGATTTTGTGACATCACGAGGAGAATTAACGGTGGTGTATCCTTTCACCTATGTATGTTCATTAACTTCCATGTCACGATTGTAAAAAGAAGTTATGTACTTATCTCGACGGGACTTGTAATGTCATCGCTGTTTGAAAGGAAAATACTTGTGCCCTTTTTTTTCTTTTTTTTTCTTTTTAAATGAGATTGTTTGTGATTTGAGTCGTACTGTGACCGTGCTGCATTAGATTCAAGAGAGTTGAAACCCTCGGTCATCGCCTCATATATTTATAGCTTCAGGCCAACGAGGAACATTCTGTTCTTAACTTTAACTTTAACTTTAAGTCTCTTTTTTTTTTAAGAAGCCGCTATAAGCTATTAAAGCTCGAAAACACGTTTTTTGCCGAGAGATACTTTAAAAACACCTATTTTTTAGGCAATTCCTGGAAATTGCAACAACTCTAGTGGATGGATTTTTAATTACTACAAAGGTAATTTGCGACAAGCTGCATATACTTCTAAATGCAATCGCCAGAAGGTTTATCTAAATACATTTTGGAAAGTTATATACCTCCACTCAAAGATTTAGGGGGAAAAACCGCTAAAGCATACATTAAAGGGATTTAGTGATCATAATATCTCTCAAGGAAGAAAACTTTCTTTGGAACATACAATTAGTGAAACATGAATTTCACATGAAATAAAAAACATTACCTGGGAAAATCCTAAAATTTTTTGAGCCTCCATTATCTGAAAGCAGGAAACCTTTCACCTCCAACTCAAAGTAACCACAGCTGACAGCTTTTTTTTTTTTTTTTTAAATTCCCAATTAATTTTCAGATAATTGGCGAATAAATTGCAGAGCAGACTTACCAGTTATGATTTGTTTTTATTTCAAATGAAAGATGGAACTACGTACGTACATAGGTAGTTTTTCAAAAAATAACTTCGTAATAATAATAATAACTGACCTTTGTTTTTGCTATGGGGATATTCTTTGGTTTTACCGGCTCTTGCTGTTTCACGCAAAGTTCTTCACTCTCCTCAGATTTGGAGACTGAAAAAAAAAAAATCATGTATTAACTGCCTAGAATCTTCGGAGGTCTATGTCTTCACAAAATTTAAAGGTATTCTGGCCAAAAAAAGGACTTTCTCAAATCTAGGACATGGAAATATTCCTAATAGTTTGAGTAAAAACATTCTACGTCCACTTTTTTTCGATGACTTCTTTTTCGTCAGGTCTAATGAAAAAGCAACAGTATCAGCTGCGTGAATAGGTACACAGGATTATATTGGGATTTTGGGACCTTCTTGAGGTGCCTACAATGATAAATTTAAACTTGAAAACCATGTAAAAAGTTTTGCATCATATTTTAAAAAGAACCTTTTTAAAGCACTATCAGTCAGCATTCTTAAAATATAATAGAATATAAGAGAATTAACCTGACAACGTCAATTCTTGTCTAATTCCCTTAGAAGTTTGATTAATTTTTTTTAAATAAAACTAGGCAACACACTGATTTGAAATTGTGAGTAGTTTTTTGATAATACGTGGAAAATTAGCCGAGAGTTTCAATTTGTTATGCTGTCATTTTTTTGCTGATAAAAAAAAATGCTAGAGGAATGCAGTGTAAAGTGTAGTTAGGCTACTTTTGATCGAATTCTTCCAATTATTCATTCATTTCTACCGCATGTTCCAATGTTTGAGATCTATGCATAACAGTACAGTTTTATTTGGTGCATAACAGAGATTTCAGAAATTTAACATTATCACATGAGCTGCCTCATTTGAGAATTCTATTTAAAGAATACTGTACCAAAGCTCTACGCACATATTTTGTTAAGCAAAGCCAGAGCTTCAATCAGAAGTTTCCACATACCAAAGGTGCATGGCATAACTTTAAATCTATTTTTTGAAAGGCGTAATGTAGCTTTCACCAGCTCACATGACCAGATTTTTTGCTAGTAAAATAGTTATAAGGTTCTTCAGAAAAAAATAAACCAACAACTTTGATTAAGATTTTTAAATTGAAAAAAATTAGGCACATACCTGTTTGATGCACATCATTGGCCTTTGTTTGCTTTGCAATTTTGGCAGGAACCACTTCACTGTTCTTAGAGCTCTCTCTCTTGCTTTTGAAATCTTCTCTAAGACTTTTGGACGGTTCTGGTTCACGTGGGGCTTTCTTGGATGGTTCAGTCTCACTTTTGCTTTCAGTTTTTACGGGTGGAGGTAAAGATTCTGGTTTTTTCACTTCTGGTAAGCTCGGGGGTTTTGTGAAGTTGACTAGGCTGCGAAGTTTGGCTTCTTGTTGTTTCAGTTTTTCAATTTCTACCTAAAACATGATCAGATGAATTGGTGATTATGAAGAAATAATGGTGATGCACATGCAAAAGAAGTCTTCGTAAGGTATCATAAGTAAAAATGTGGTTTTATATTTGAGTTATCATCCTGCACTGTTAAAAACTACATCTTGACCACTATTTGAAATACTAAAGTTTTACTAATCTTAAACATAAAAAGAGAAATTTAGGATTAATTGCCAAAAAATGGGAGTGGAGGCTATCTATCTGATTCATATTACATCAATGGAACTGTATCTTATATTTTATAAAACCACACACCTTTGTAAACTGACAAAAATATTCATCGCGAGAAAGAGATAAAAAAGGAGAAAATAAAAAAAAAAAACATCTTCAAATAGATTGAATTATCTGTTAGCATTCTTAGATTGAACTTGAAAAAACTGTAACTAGAACTTACACGAGTGCGTTTGCGTTCTAGCTTGTCAAAATTTTGTTCCTTTAAATTGGACATGTAAGAGTCTAGAGCATCTACACCTGAATCTGGATCATCCGTATCGCTGCGTTGGGTAATAGAGGTCATAGTAGTCAGTTTTTGCTCAGCTTCTTTCAATAACTCTACAACGTTCTTATGCTTCTCTACCTGAAAATATATTAAATTCAAGGAGGATATTTTATTGAAGAGACATAAGGAATTTCCATCATGAAAAGCATCATTAACACATGCATCTATTACAACAATGTCATGGCTTGTTGAATTTTTTGCAATTATTACTGAATCTTTTGACAAACTTGACACGGGTGTAAAAAATTGAGATTTCAATTTTTTGGAAACCTTTCTTACGAACAAAAAAAGAGGCTGTGAAAATGAATTTTCTAGGATAGTGCTGCATTTCCAGAGCACCAACAGATAAGTGTAGAAAAATGATTTCATTGCATTGCCGACAATATTCGCCCCCAGAAGTAACACCAGGGACATCCTCCTCCATCAAAAGTAGAACCAAATTCAGTGTTCCGAAAAAAACACGCCTGGTCTAAATACGCAATTACACAAGTTGGGCGGGGGATTGACAGCGCTGCAGCTGCGAGAGCATGCTTGACACTAATCAGCCATAGGGCTGTCAGAGCATTATGGGAATCATATGCACACATTTCGATCAAAAGGAACTACATTCATTCTGACACAAGTCCTGAGATAAATAAGAATCATGCATGACATGGCCCATGTCTTAATCGATACAGCTCCTTTTGTACTGAATGCATCCATGTTTGGCATGGAACATTTGGCGCTAAACAAGCTTGAAAGTACAAAATGTTAACATTCTGAATAAATTCACTAAGAACAGGGTTATAATGATGTTAATGATTGAAAAAGAAGCCGCTCACACACTAGATACTTTTCAAAGACTTAAAATCATCCAAAAGAAAATAGGTGCAAGTCCAAAAACTCACAAGAGTAAAATTTCCATGTTGGGAAAAAACAAGCGAGAAAAAAAGGAAATTATTGTCTTTACCAAGGTCTCATAGGTTTCAATGGTTTCTTCCACTTTGCCCATTTGCTTCATTCTTTGCTGTCGTTTTGTTTCAAGTTCTCCAGTCCTGTCGAAAAAGCTGTCTTCGTCACTATCATAATAATCGTCAGCCTCCCAGTCTTTCTGTTTTCTTTGCTTACTCTCTGTTGGGGTAGAAAAGAATTTCATTGAGTAAATTGATATCAATTTTTGGCTTCGTTCAAACGAGCTGATCAGATAAGTCAATTGTCTGCAATTTGTCACAGTTTGCCAAAAATGCTCCTCTGTCTTAACCAAACCTTAGGCTAAGATCAATTTCTGGACAATAAAGCGATGAAAAAACAGCACCTACTGGGGTATCTCACTTGGTGGAAAATGGTAAAGAAGTGTTTTTTCTTAGCTTTGTTTGTTCAGATGCCATTGAGTACATTAGGAAAACACTGCTACCTGAGTACAGCAAAAAAGGCATTCGGTGGATTAAGCTGACCTTTTTATAAATTTGTTGAAACTTCTAGAGATAAAACAATTAAATATTTGACAACAGTGATTTATATTAGACTTTGTCTGGAGATAGCTACCGCCACCTATGATACAGTATTGAATTGATAGTGTGACTAAAAGGAAAATAATTATGGGCAAATTTTTGTTCAAAAGGTTTAATTTGATTCTACTATGCTTTTAAGTCTGATGAGAGACCATAATTGTAACCTTTTACTGTTGATGTATTGAATAGGGTAGCCACTACATTGATGAGTTTTATAATCTGAGTTAAATAAAGACGAAAAAAGTACATTGATACGTTTAAAAAACCACCATTCTGTGTGGGAGAATTAACATCCGATGTGTCATTTGTTATCAACTGTTTTCTCTTAAACTAGATCGGAAGTCCCAAAAACATTGTGGAAGGCCTTCAAATTATTCCTTAGTTACACATTTTTTTGATCAGTGTTTCTTTGCGCATAGTCAATGCAAGAGCTTCTTAGCGCTGGCTCTAATTGAATGATCTAATAAAAGTGCTTGTGGAAGGGACTTATTTTGGACTCCTCCACTAAAATTGTTATTTCCAATAACTTTCCAACAGTCAGAGCCCATTACTAAATGAGACTTATTTTACGGAGTGGCTATTATAAATTACTGGGTATACTTAAAGATTCAAAAATATGAATGAGCTGACTGATAATACAATGGTCGTCCAGAAAGTAATTTTACCCATAAAATATTTCCTTAACTAATATAGATGAAGAGAGTTTGTAAAGAGCCACTATTTTCAGCTTTCTAATGCGTTATAGATTTTTAAAGGTTTAATGAGAAAGAAAATTGGATTTTTCTGAACCCACCTCCTCTCCGCGCGGGTCCAAAATTTCACGGAGCGCTATCGGCAAATGGGCTGCTGTTAGGGCTGTCCTCGAAACGATTTTCAGGAGATGGGTTCAAAATAATATTTTACAGAGTTCTCTTAATCCAAATTTAAAAATCTGTAGCGTGTTAGATAGCTGACAGTAGTGGCTTTTCACCGATTTTTACAGATTTTCTTTATCTATTTTAGTTTAGGAGATATTGAATAGGTAAACTTACTTTCTGGACGACTCTCCTAATTGAGTGAAAAGTTGAAAAAGTGAGATAACAAGATAATACATGAATCAATGACTTTACCATGGGAACTTTGCCTTAGGAGTCCAAGTCTGTCTAAAATCCTACAAGCTTCTAATGCACACTGAACCACAGCCTCTTTTTTCTTTCCTTTCACATTTGCCTCGGCAACATGAGGCTGACCTGAACTACTGTCAATTGGTAATCTGAAAAAAAAATCGTTTACACAATAAGAGTTCATTGATACTATAAACTAATGTTGAAACCAAAAAATCAAATAATTCCAAAGTGAAAAAATTTCCGCTTTTTAATTATTTTTTTCCAAAAAAAGGACCAAACATTTTTGCATGAAATGCATACCATACACATATAAATATTATATTCAAACTATACTGCACAGGTATTATGTACACAGGTATGTGGTTTTCTTTGCCGATACATTGTTACAAATGAAGGACTCGGCATTAGAAAGCAGAAACAGTCATCCTCTTGTACTTGAAACGATGAATCCATCTACAGGAATGTTAAAACTCCTGGATACCTTTCGAATTGAATGGGTTTAAAAGTAGTTCTAGCGAGCACTCTTTGTTTCACCCTCAGCTCACCACTTTTCTTCCTCTCATTTGACATAAGTTACCACAGAAAGAATATTGTAGGACAGCAGACAATTTTGTTTACTTTCTATTGGAAAATCTGGATCTAGATAAATGTTTACTGTGCAGTAGTATTAAATTCAAATTGAACATTCAAAAGTATGACATTGGTACTTACTCTACGCGGCACACAAAATGCCCGAATCCTTTTTCTTCGCATTCATAGTTCAATTCCTCTCCTTCTCGTTCAAACCAACCTCTTAAAGTTTTCTTGGGATCATCAATGTACAATTCTTCATTTGTTGTTACTGCGTATGGATTTTCAGTCAAATCTGTCTCTTCCTCAGCATCATCATCTGAAAAGGAAGAATTTGCCACAGTAAGTCTTGGACCACCTTTTTAATGAACCCACAAACGTTAACTAGAATTTATTTGAAGAAAAGAAAGAAGGAGAATTAACCCTCAGCGCATCTGACGTTAACATTTCGCCACCAATAGCCTTTGAAACAGAGAACTTCAGATATAATTACACCGATTTAATAATAGAAACGATGCCTAGAAATAACCAATACCTAGAAATAATGGAGAGCAGATTTGAAGAGCATCTCAATTCAGGTGATTAAAATTCTTTTAAAAAAATATGCCCTCAAATACAGTCGAACATGACTATGTATCCAGATGCATTTTCGCCGTTTGCTATCATAGCAGCAAGACTTGGTCTGAAAAGCAGTCACTGACGATGGCCAGGCGGCAAACCGCTAAGACACATCCGGATACGACGTCTTACTTTAATGCTTGTAAAAAAATATGTCTTTCCAAAAAAATCCAATCGCCTAACAAATACGTGTTTCCTCCCTTCTTACTTATACATATTTTACACTAACTTTTCAATTTTACTCCAATTTATGAAAAAATATTTCTCGGTGGCTCCATTAATTTTTTTATTTTTTTTTGGGGGGGGGGGGGTGGAAGGATTCAAATGCTACAATTTAAATACCAGTTATGGTAAGATTAAAGAGGACTTCTTAATAAACGAGAAATTATGTATAAGTAAAAAGTGTCGCAATTTTTTTTAAATAAAAACTCTAATTCCTTTAAATCTTTTTTAAAATTACATGAAAGTATACATGTAATGATATTAAGAGACGTGCGCCCGGTTTGAAAGAGAATATGTTGAAGAATAAGAGTTTTTTTAAAAAAATTGCGATTTTTAGTTGGAACTAATTATGGTCTAGGATTACTTGGACCGCATTAAACAGAAAGGAACCAAGCCACATGAGCTGTTGCCAACTTTGATCGGGCAATTTAATTTTTTACATGAAAACGGTTGAGTGGAATTTTGTGCAAATCCAGTGAATTTTCTCCATGATACAAAGCAAATTCCTTAAAATTTTCAAAGGAATCCGCACGAACGTTCTCTCGTAAAAAATAAAATTTCCCTGTTAAATTTGGCAATAGCTAATGTGGCTTGATTCCTTTCAGTTTAACGCAGTCCACTTTTACTACAATTTTAATCGAAATACCCATTCATTTTCATTGATAATCCATGTGCACATTGATGAAAATTCTCACTCACCCATTCCCCAATTAATGCCTTCTTCTGCTTTCTTTCTCTCTTCTTCTTCTTTCCTTTGCTCCTCCTCCAGTTTTTCCAGTCTCCTCTTTTCTTTCATTTCAGTGATACTCAATTCACTCTCTTCCTCTTGATCTTCTTCAGGTCCTTGTAAAATGAACATTCGAGTGCTGCACCCTAATTTTATCATATGCCCTACCTGAGAAACAAATAGAATATACATAATTTACACAAGAAACGCCAAGAATAAAAGGAAACTTGATACGAGCATTGAACTGAAATCTGTTGAACTGCATTCCACATTACCTAATTTTCTCTCATATTCTTTTTTTCACAGAGGATTAAAAAACATTTTAAGAACCTCCTCCAAAAATTTTCAAAGCGATGATCTTTTCCCTGTCCTTAATTTACAAATAGCTGCAATTTTGCAAAAACCCACCAATTTTCACTGTTCTATGAAAAAAACCAGGTCAGAAATTTGCAAGGAAACATGCAATTTTAGAGCTGTTGCAGTCTGGCCTTCCAAATTTTCACAGCTTTCCCACTTTTTCATGCTGACAGCCTCATGATCACGATTGCGTGATCTGGAAGTTTCTCAATCTCTGCTCTTCCAACCATTAAGTCTTCTCAATTCCACTTTAACTTATGGCCCTACAAATAGAGGAGGCTAATTTTTTTTAAGTTTCATTCTTATACATTGTGAAAGTGGAAAAGCGTATTGATTTCAGAGGTTCGTTCGTGGAACTTATCATGTTTTTTTTTATATTCTTCTCACTTCTCCAACATATTTTGATGGGACAGACGGTTCATATTTTTTTTAAAATTTTGGATAAGAATGTTTGATGGAGGATTTTGTCTTCTTTTCAGATAAAACAAATGTTACAATGATTACAAATATTTTTGAACAGAACTACTTTGCTGTCCTCAACAAAAGCGCCATCACTCCATTCTATGTCTTTAAATTTTATTACTGACAAAATATTCAGATGTTGAAAGATAACCGGCAATTGCTTATTCTCTGCGTTTTCAAAATGTCTATGCAATACAATTGGAAACTTATACTGAAAAAATAAAACACAAAAGTAATTGGGCATTCCAGTGCTCCAGAATTTTGTCAAAGAAAACACTGTAAAATCTAGGATGGAGTACAGCATTCTTGTTTTGCAAGGCAGTGCTAAACACTGATTTACCTGGACTCTCGTGAAAGATTCTGGTTTTAAACGATTCTTGTTCAAAAATGTGCCATGCGTGCTTCCTAGATCAAATAAATAAAAACCGCGTGACTCATCATCGGCAGAGAATGTTGAGCGATATTGTAGTACTGCATGATATCTTGATATTGTTGGATGTGCCATTGATACATGACAACCGTCCAATCTACCAAAGCAGTGAAATGATCGGGTATGCAGAGGTATAGTTCGGACGATTACACCTGATTTCAGTTCCTATAAAAAACAAAGAACATAGATATGAAGAAAATTTAACAGTTCATTCAGAAAAAATTTAAGTATTTGGATAGTCAAGGATTTGTATGACACAAGTATTTGCCAAGACTTGACAGCTGCCGTTATTATAAAAAGTGGTGTTCAGTAGTGCAGCACCTAAAAGGAAAAAAACGTCACCCTGCAAATTCAAATTGTTTTAGAAAAATTTATAAATCAGTTCTCGCGACAATCTCATAGACGTTTACCAAGAATGGAATTACTGAGTAGGTAAGACAATCCTCATACACAGAGACATATGTACTTCAAGAACAGCCAGGTATTGAAAAATTGGTCTCTTCATTTCAACTGACCTAAATAAGCGAAAAGGGACTATAACTCAAAGGGGGAAATGATAGCTCCTTCATTATGTATCCTGGCGTATCCTTACCTCTAGAAAATACTCTTGCGGAGGCATGCCCCCCCAGGATGGTTCTTTGTATGGAATTTTTGCCATAACTGTAGATTTCGATCTTGGTTTGTCTGTCTCATTAGTGACAACTTGCTGCACAGGCTGCGGAGCAACAGGTTGCTTGGTGTCGTTGTCAACTTCAACATCCTCATCTGAGCTTTTCTGAAGCGCTTTGACAGGAGCTTTTCCTTTACCAGGTCTAGGGCCAAATAAAACTGGCTTCTTGAAAACTTGATCTTTCGCTTCTTCAATCTTAGGAGCATCCATGTTCTAGGCAAGAGATATAGGAGAAAAAAATAAGCTTTGCGGAAGATGAAGAGTTATTCAGTTGGATGTGCACGGATCACTGAAATCAATTATTTCACACATGGACATTAATCCTTCGATACAAGAGTCTTTTTCAATAAAATATTGACCAGGCAAGTATTTTCCTCCAAAAAACTTGCAAAATTATTTTTGAAATCACTTTAATCACTTGAAAAACATAGACATATCTTTCGGGGAAAAAACCAGAAAAAACATAAACAATACGACATAACCTAAAATTTTTTTGATTTTTTAAAAGAAGTAGAAGCGGGTGGGTACTTCATCGTGTCTTTAGCTTACGTCATCGTATGTGCTATCCTTGCGTCACCTTATCTCAGATTTTGGTAAATATTGAATTCCCGAAAGTTTTGCATTGGCGCTGCTGCGCTCGAGCTTTTCTCAAAGTTTCATCCAGGTTTTGTCCTTGTTGATCCTGCTGATACTGAAATCGTCCTGCTTTTTCGAGCTTTCGTGTGGGTGTAGTGTTGTGCTTAGTATGTGATGGTGGGTGGTAGATTATAAATAGCCTTTATTTTTTTAAAATTATTTTTCTCTAGTCTCCTAACAAAATGTCAGATTTATTTAAATCAGCGTTCGGCTATTTTAGCAGCAATAATTCAGGGCAAGAAAATGATTTTGTGGGACAAATTGTTGAAATTGGAAATGTAAAGCTTCGTGTTAAAAGACTGATTGCTGAAGGTTAGTATTGCTTCATTCCTCTCTAGCTAGTTTTCACTTTTTTTCAGGAGTCTTGAGCCTTTTCCCGTTCGACAATAAATACTAATTTGTTTTCATCAGTATTTATCAGCTTTATTTTTTGGTTAACTGCTTACGTGTGAAGCAGTTTTAACTGTAATTGTAGCCTTTGTTGAAGATGACCTCAGCGGAGAGCCAAATTCAAGGCTTCGCTCTCCATTCCAGACAAGAGTTGAACTATGATAACCCAACATAACCTTTCATTTCAAAGTGCTCATATCCTGATATTTGGCAGATTTACCTCTGACCAACACTATGGTTTCTAATTGCGATTACCGAATATCCCAAGCAGAACTTGTCTCCCTTTAAAATTCACTTGAATATGGGATGAATAGGGTGATAGTCTAGCAAGTACTCGCACAATCCCACTGCTTGTCAGATCCATTCTGCTTGCTCAGGGTTGAAGAATCTCTTTGTACTACTGACTCAAACAAAGTAACCCAAGACCATACAGCATACAACAGCTTGAATTGTAGTAAGGGCTCTTAAAATACCAATGTAAACACCAGAATTTCAGAAAAAAATTACACCCCTAACTTCAATCAGTTGAAGAAGAGAGAAACACCCCCAACACAGCGATGAGTCACAACTGTTATCAAGGCAAACTTCAGCAAATCGTGGAGTGACTCGCCACAAGATCAACAATTTATTTCAGAGTTTGATGAGTGAACTTTCCCTTTTTTCTGGCTAATTTTAGGGACATGATTTCTGGAGTGTCGAAAACTTTATGTGTAATTTCATAGTGTGACCTGGCATTCTAATGTTTATCTAAATATTTAAATTGTGTCAATGTTTTTTAGGAGGATTTGCATTTGTATTTGTGGCTCAAGCATTAGATACGGGTAAAGAGTATGCATTGAAGCGTTTGATGGCAGCAGATGAAGAAACATGCAAAAAAGTAATTCAAGAAGTGAATATCTTGAAAAAACTATCTGGTCACCCGAATTTAATTCAATTTATGTCTGTAGCAACTATTGACAAGAACTCCTCAGGTCATGGAATGACAGAGTTCTTACTTTTAACAGAACTTTGTGTCGGTAAGTCCACTTCATTAGACTCTCTGTGACCCAAAGTTCATAAATAAATTAGATTTATTTACCAGAAAAAAAAAGGGGGGGGGGGGGGGGAATTATACACTAGGTATAAATCAACAGTCTGAAAATGCACCATTTTTTTAAAGGAACACAAAATTAGAACTTGTTCAGTTGAAAAATTTTTGAATTCTAATGATAATTGTATACAAACGAATAAAAAAAACTCCCTTTTTTTAGGAGCAACAAACATTAATTTGACCCTCTAAATCCTAAACCCAGGAAAAATGGCCTTCTTTCTCCAAAGCAATAATTTTTCTTAAGTATTTTTTAAAATGAAAAATATGTACCAGAATCTTCTGAATGATGTGTCTGTTATTGCAGGGATGATGAAAGTCCAAAACATACTTGTTCAAGATAGGGGATGTCGAGAAACGACTAATAATTTATTCTCAAAATCATTTGATTCACAAGAATGTGAGACATCTCAAATAAATGACAACTGATAATACCTCTGCAATGCATAGTATGCAGCCTCTTGAAATTAGAAATGGGCCTGTTGCAAACTTTTGCCAGAGCAAAAATAAGAGTTGTTACCTATAGATAATGCCTCAAAAATCGTGATGAGCGCATCGACAACGTCTGAAATGCACCCATAACTTCACAATCTGCGCAAGAAATTTGCGTTTTTTTTAGCTTCCTGCTTCAAAAACAATACCACGGCACAGGTGAACATTTCGTTAGAGGAGTCTTTCTGTGGTCGGCAATATTTATTATAGCCGACGCTTCCGCAGTTCCGTGCGTAAGGAGTTCAAGGTTAATCAAGGCGGGCGAGGAAAATATGAATGTAAACACGCAGATTGTTATCTGGTCTTATCCTGGTCAGGTGTTATCTCGTCCCATTATCCGTTTGGTGAATTGCCTTTGGCCATGATGAATATTGGTGACGGTGGAACGACTCCTCTAACAAAATTTTCACCTGTGCCGAAGTACTGTTTTAGAAGTGGGAAGCTTAAAAAACCGCAAATTTCTTACGCAAATTGTGAAGTTATGAGTGCATTTCAGACTTTGCCGATGCGCTCATCGTAATTTTTGAAACATTATTTTTAAAAGACAACTCTTAGTTTTGCTCTAGAAAAAGTTTGCAACAGGCCCATTGTAGGAACATTAAAGCTTCCATGAATTTTAAATTATTTTTCAAGATCGGTGAATAAGTTTGTATCTTCAGGATTCAAAAGAATGAAGAAAAATTCGCTACTTTTTTGCGCACTCTGTGTGACAAAAAATATCTTCCATAGAAGGAAAGAATTTTCTGTACCCTTTCAAATTTTATCTTCAACTTTTTTCCAGGTGGCAGTTTGGTGGATGTTCTTTCAAATTTAAGCTCTCCGTTACCACCAGATATTGTATGCCGTATTTTTTGGCAAATTTGCCAAGCTGTTCATCATATGCATTCACAATCTCCACCAATCATTCATCGCGACCTAAAGGTGAGATTCCACTCTTATAGGATCATCATCTTTATTTTATCAAGCATTCTACTGTGAAATATTTACTCTTTTGTCAAAAAAAAGAAAGAAAGAAAAAGAGTCTTTCAAACACTGTTGACAGAAAAATTTCTTGTAGATTTTTCAGAATTATGCCCTTTGAAGCTGTAGTTATCACTTTGTCTTAGTCATTAAGACCTCATGGAAGTTATCTACAGACTTGCAGAAAATTAGGGATCCGTGATCTCCCGTTAACTTGAAAACTCTTTGGGGAACCTTTTTTGGTCAGGGTTTCCTCCTTCGCTTTGTACAATTTTAAACATCATTTTAGATTCTTTGCTATTCTTTCGATTATTGGGTCAGAAAATATAGAATCTTTCTAACAAGTCATTTTCAAATTCTCTGGTCAAAAAACTTAGAAATTTTATTGTACTATTCTGCAAAACTTAGATGAAAATTAGGTTATTGGAAATAACTGGAGAAAGGAATGCTGTATCCTGTCATCCTTTTTTTAATGTTATTATTCTATGCATATATATTTTTTCGAAATATAGATAGAAAACCTGCTGCTTAGTTCTGATGGAAAACTCAAACTGTGTGATTTTGGAAGTGCGACAACCCAAGTTTTTCAGCCAAATGATAGTTGGTCAGCTCAGCAAAGAGCCATGTTGGAAGATCAGGTAATTTAAAACTTCAAACTCTTTTCTTCAGTCTAGTCATTTAATGGTTCAAATGACAAATAATTGCAACAGCATTTTTTGCTTTTTTCCCTAGGTATCGAAAATGGCTTTGCAACTTTTAATCAGCCCGCCCGTTTTGTGTTAAAAGCTCCTCCAATTCCTTTAGGTTGTATACCAAAGAGGTGTATATCTCAGCCTTTGAACATGATCAGTTTTAAGATTACATCTTGGAATTTTATTTGAAATAAATTCCATGAACAATGTTTTTAACCGTTGTTTTTTATCCATTTTTCCCGAAAAAGTGAAACGCACTTTCCCCCCCTTTCAAATTCCTATCTCCAAATTCTAGTATTTTATATCAATGATTGCATTATCAATGGATTCACTGTCTTTATTATCAATTGAAAATAAGAAAAGCACTGCTATCAGGAAAACGTTTAGAATTTAAGAAGATTTTTCTTTTTTTTCATCAGTGCTGTAGTCAAAAAGTAGTCATGCTGTCATGACTAGGTGAAAGAATTGCAAGTCCGGTGTGAAGATTCTCGACAACTTTATCACTTAATTTACGTGACTTTTACCTTTAACTTTAGGATAGTTAACCTTGTGAGTTGCCGCTGGAAACAGGAAATGGAAGCGCATCATGGCATCATGGCAGTTATAAGGGTGGAAGTATTTAAATATAACACGCATGTTAATTGAATAGGAAACCATAATGTTTTGAAAATTTGCTTCAAACTTGCTTTATCGCTGGAGCTTGATTCTATGGTCCCAACTTTGTATTTCTCTATTTCTACTTCAACTTGATGGTTGTTTTAGATTGCACAGTGTACAACTCCAATGTACCGAGCTCCTGAAATGGTTGACACATGGAATAATGGCATGATCGGTCCGCCGAGCGATATTTGGGCCCTAGGATGTCTTCTCTTCACTTTATGCTATATGAAACATCCATTTGAAGATTCAGCAAAGCTTAGGATTCTGAACGCAAATTACACAATTCCCCCGGGTGATGCAAAGTATGCAGATTTCAAACCTCTCATAAGTAAGTAGCATTTTTAAACCTACAGCTGTCAGCAAGTTTTTTGCCAAGTTCCTACAGTGATAGGCATGTGTTAATTTGATGGTCTGGTGGGGGCTTTTATCTATGATTTGAAGGAAGAAACTCAGCTCCGGGAATGGCCAACAAGCCTGAAACTAGCCTTCTGGTTCTCTCTCCGAATCATAAACATAGGCCTCTTTACTTTTAAATTTCTTAGAGGTCCAGTCATTGTATAGGCTGGATCCTACTTCCTGTGAGCTCTAGTGAGACCAGACTGTTATGAATTCTCAAGGCAGTAAGCATAAACTACAGTAACTGCTTTGATTTTTGCACAATTCAATGCCTAAGGTATTTTTCTTTTCTTTTTCGTTTCTGTTAAGGAGAATTTTAAAAAAATTGCAGCTAATGTTTTCCTGAAATATAAAATACAAGTTGTAATTTTGAAAAATCTCAATGAAAGAACTTGTTTTTCTCGTTTTATTAAGTATCAATGTACAAGTTTCTGAAAGCTCCAGAAGAACACATCTTAGCATG
Organism: Bemisia tabaci; assembly: GCF_918797505.1. NCBI lineage: Eukaryota > Metazoa > Arthropoda > Insecta > Hemiptera > Aleyrodidae > Bemisia > Bemisia tabaci. The sequence goes on along the minus strand of NC_092797.1, from coordinate 9,686,565 downwards.
TAAATCACTGAATTTTTTAAAATGTGTACCTTTATGACTGAAAAAATTCATGATTTTTTTTACATCTCTGATTTGTAGAAGGCTGTCTAGAGGTCGACCCACTGAAAAGACTGAAGATTTCTGAACTGCTTGAAAGAGTAGTTGCAATTGCTGAATGCAGAAACGTCAAACTAAAAGAACCACTTAAGCTGGAAGGCAAGCGACTTGATGCTAACGGCAAACTAGGTAACGGTTCGTTTGAATGTTTTGTTTCTTCACGCATATATTCAATTTTTAAAACTGATATTCATTGGAGATAATTGTTCCATCAGTAAGAAGTCATAAGAAGTGGGTCAGTGGTGCCTATTCTTTTTAATTAATTTTCTTAAACTTTTGAGCGAGTTGAGCTCCAGGTAATTTTCTTTTTTATTTCTTTGACTCAAAATCACAGAGAATGTCAAGTTAGAAGATGCCATAATCTGGACCCACTTGAAACATCATTTTTAGTGGGTTTTTATGAAGGAAGCAGGCAAGAGAGTCCTCATTTGCCGCTAGGCTGAAGTGCAGCCAAAGTCATAGCCCAGTTGCGTCATTCTAACTGTCGACCTCTGGTTGGTTAGATTTTAATCAGCTTTTTCTCTCCTCAAAAGTGCTTTTTACAACTATTAAATGGACTTTTCTGTGAACAATGATCAGGGTGCAGGATATTCGCCTATGTAGGTTATCTGCAGGTACCTATTGTAGCCTTTTTTCCAAAACTGAAATATTCATTGCTTATTTTGTTTTTTTCTTTAAGGTACAGGAATGAACACAAATCCTCCTAGCAGTCCATCTCGACCTAGTAGAGAGCCACTTCCAAGACCTCCACCGCCTGTTTCAAGGCCTCCGCCTCCTCTTAGTAATCAGTAAGTCTAAAAACTATCTTTCATTCCTAGACTCCTTATTTATGTTTAAGAATTCTTCACTAAACTTCACTTTTCTCATTGAAAAAGAAAACATCTCTCTCTCTTGAAGTTAACCCTACAAAGAGATATCTCGGTCTCTCTGCGTCCATGCAAAATTAAAAGCAGGGATTTGCCCTGTTTTTTCACGGATGTCCAAATGAATAGCTAGAAAACATAACAATGGTGAAATTGCAGATATGCTTAGCTCAGTTTACGACATTGCAGACTTTCTATCATACTTTGTTTTTAGTCGTGCGGCGAAGCCGTATAGACTCTAGGTTTCGCCGGAGGCTAAAAAGTGTCCACACTTTTAGGCTAAGTCCAAGAGGAGAATTTTCGAGGAACCAAGTAACATATGAGGTATTAATATCGGTGCATTTTGGCCCAATGGAGATGTTACTTGTGCGAGGAATTTGCAATTTGACTGTTGATTCTTGTATAAAAGTTCGCGAGGAACACAATGGTGCCACTGGTTTTCTCTGAAATCATCTTCCATGCTCAAAAAAACCTCTCAAGTTGAGGCCAAAATGGAGGGGGTATCCCACCCTACCCTGAGAGTCCACGTCTACATGAAGACAAACTCTCCATGCAAAGATAGGGAGCAAATACATTAGCAGGGTTGCCCTGTATTCAGTTTTGGAGTCCCCAGATAAATTGGTAGCCCTGTCAAAGTATTAGCTCCCTATCTTTGCATGGAGAATAGGTCTTGATCTAGGCTTTGACTCTCAGGGTAGGGTGGTATATTCCCTCCATTTTGGCCTTAACTTGAGTGCTTTTTTTGAGCTTGGGAGATGATTTCAGAGAAAACCAGTGGCACCATCGTGTTTCTCGTGACTTTTTACACAGTCAAATCTCAAATTCCTCACACATACAACATCTCCATTATGCCAAATGGAATTTCTGATCATTTAGCCATGGATTGGTAGCGTTTAGCAATCAACTGTGACCATAATGTAAAGAACCCACACAGGTGCCTTTCGGCGGAATGTCGCCCTATGGCATTCTTTATCATCAAGTCACTGTTGAACATTTACTGTTAAGTAGCGTTTAGCAACCAAGTATAGCCAAAATTTCCAGAACTCATACCTCAGATGTTCAAAGAGTGTTAAAATGTGTCGCCAAATGGAATTTCTGATCATTTAGCCATGGTTTGGTAGCGTTTAGCAATCAACTGTGACCATAATGTAAAGAACCCACACAGGTGCCTTTCGGCGGAATGTCGCCCTATGGCATTCTTTATCATCAAGTCACTGTTGAACATTTACTGTTAAGTAGCGTTTAGCAACCAAGTATAGCCAAAATTTCCAGAACTCATACCTCAGATGTTCAAAGAGTGTTAAAATGTGTCGCCAAATGGAATTTCTGATCATTTAGCCATGGTTTGGTAGCGTTTAGCAATCAACTGTGACCATAATGTAAAGAACCCACACAGGTGCCTTTCGGCGGAATGTCGCCCTATGGCATTCTTTATCATCGAGTCACCGTTGAACATTCACTGTTAAGTAGCGTTCAGCAACCAAGTATAGCCAAAATTTCCAGAACTCATACCTCAGATGTTCAAAGAGTGTTAAAATGTGTCGCCAAATGGAATTTCTGATCATTTAGCCATGGTTTGGTAGCGTTTAGCAATCAACTGTGACCATAATGTAAAGAACCCACACAGGTGCCTTTCGGCGGAATGTCGCCCTATGGCATTCTTTATCATCGAGTCACAGTTTAATAGCGTAAATAAGCAACCAATGGTGGCCAAAATGTCAAGACTCCAAACTGGTGCTTTTTGGCTGAATTTCGCCCAATAGGATCTTTGATGATTTATCAGTAATGGTTGATGTTTATGTTGATTAATTATTACTGTCTGAAAGTGAATCCTGTGGGAGAATATTATAGGGTTGGTTCAAACAAGTTTTAGAATTTTTTTCCTTAGCGCTAATGGACCCTAAGGGACAACTTCAATTCATCGAACTAAAATCTTTCAATGTTCATAACCATTTTTTAACTGTCGGAACTCACTAGACCACATTATATTCATGATGAATTTAAAGAATATCGCTGTCAAAAGTTGAGTTCTCCTTCAATTTAGCACTTTTTGTCATTACCTTAAAGACCATACGGAAAGTGCTAAATCTACGGAAAACTCAACTTTTCACAGCGATATTCTTCAAATTTATCATGAATATAATGTGGTCTAGTGAGTTCTGACATTTAAAAATGGGTATAAAAATTTAAGGCTTTATTTTCCTTGAATTTAAGTGGTTTTTCAGGGTCTACGGTAAGAAAAAAAGTCTAAAACACGTTAAAAGTTACTTGAACCTACCCTATAATGTTGAGCTATGACTTCAACTTTCATGAACCCTTACTTGTGCCTTTCAGCTTGATTTCGCTAAATGGAATTATTTATGATTGAAGTCGTGGTTGAGTTTACTATGCTGATAAAATATCATTGGAAAATTTAGGTTTCACCATCATAGTCTTCTACGAGGGCTGTCCCAAAAGAAACCGGACTTTTGTCATAGAAGGCGAACAGAGCGTCGTAATGAAGTTTTCTTGGGCTTGTTTGAAAGCTGATAAGCTACTGAAGATGCTTGTTTTTACAGAATGCAAACATTGGTCTTGGTAAGGAAACTACACGCTTTGGAATAAAGGAAAGTCAAACTCGAGTTTGGATTTTTGTCTTTATTTCAAGAAAAATTTAGATACAACTTAAAAAAAAAACCAGGTTTTAAGTTAAAAACTTCAATGCTCTCTTATTCAAATGCTTAAAAATAAGGAAATCAACATTTTAAGCAGCTTACCAAGTCATCACCTATCCCCTTCAAAATATTCGCCAGCTTTGTCGATGCATTTTTGCCACCGTTTCTTCAATCGGGAGAAACACTGTTGAAAATCCGCAGGTTTGAATGATCGCAATTCCTTCAAGGTGAAACTGTCAACCGAGAATATTACAATGGTGTTCTGAGACGATTACGCGAAAATGTCTGCAGAAAAAGGCCCGAGCTTTGGAGAGAGAATTCCTGGTTTCTGCATCACGATAATGCACCTGCCCAAGCATCCCTCCAAATTCGCGAATTTTGTGCAAAGAATGCCATGAGTGTCCTCCCTCATCCCCTCTATTCACCTGACCTGGCTCCGTGTGATTTTTTCTTCACGACTTAAATCTACCTTGAAAGGTCGACGTTTTCAAACCATTCCGGAAATTCAAGAGAACACCTTGAAGGAATTGCGATCATTCAAACCTGAGGATTCCCAACAGTGTTTCTCCCAATTGAAGAAACGGTGGCAAAAATGCATCGACAAAGCTGGCGAGTATTTTGAAGGGGATAGGTGATGACTTGGTAAGCTGCTTAAAATGTTGATTTCCTTATTTTTAAGCATTTGTATAAGATTGCAACGAAGTTTTTAACTTAAAACCTGGGTTTTTTTTTAAAGTTGTATCTAAATTTTTCTTGAAATAAAGACAAAAATCGCAACTCGAGTTTGACTTTCCTTTATTCCAAAGCGTGTAGTTTCCTTACCAAGACCAATGTTTGCATTCTGTAAAAACAAGCATCTTCAGTAGCTTATCAGCTTTCAAACAAGCCCAAGAAAACTTCATTACGACGCTCGGTTTGCCTTCTATGACAAAAGTCCGGTTTCATTTGGGACAGCTCTCGTAAAAATAACCATCAGAATTACTGCACCAACCAAAATCTAGCCCAAAAAAAAAAATAATTCGGCTGAAAAAGTGGGAGAAATTGGGATGTGCAGTCTCAAAATAAAAATACCTAGCTGTGATTGGACATAGCTTTGCTTTCATTGAGACTTTCAAATTTAATGAATAAAAAACAGTACGCGTTTAGCAAAAACAGTTAGTTTTGTCCTTACCTGTAGACCATACAAAAAGAGCTAAATTGAAGGAGAACTTAGCTTTTGACAGCGATGCTCTTCAAATTTTTCATATACCTGTACAATGTGTTCTAGTGAGTTTGGATGGTAAAAAATGGTCAGGAACATTTAAAGATTTATTTTCCATGAATGTAAGTTGTCGTTCAGGATAGATTCTGACGACTAGATCCTTACTAGAGTAAGGAAAGAAAGTCTAAAATTGTTAAAAGTCACAGAAAAACGCGAAAAAAGAAAAAAGTCGGAAAAGGAAGTCAAATTTACATAACAATTAAATTAACATAAAAATTTCGTAAAAAGTATTGGAAATTACGAACAAATGTATTTACGTAAAAACTGTATTAAAAAGAAAGTTAATTTTAATTAAGAAAAATAATCTTGGTAAATCAATTTCTCACGTAAATTTGACTCAAAATTCATTTAAAAAACAGGGCCGGATTTACCTACTTGCTGCCTATGGGCCACCTGTATTTTGCCGCCCCCTTCTCATTCGTTTCGAAACATCAATAAAAAACAACTTAATCGGCCCGAAACAGTAACAGAGAAACAACTTAAAACGGGACTAAGGACGCAAATAATAAAAAGAAACACATAAAATATAATAAGAAACCTGGGACGTTTCGCAGGGATCACACCCGCATTTTCAACCGGCAAAACAAGAAAAATTAAAAGAAAGGACACTATGCCCCTCACTACTAGCAAAAGTTCGCACGGAACTTTGCGCGAAAGTTAAGTTCCGTAAACCTATCTACATATGTGTGAACAAGGCCTTCCATTTGTAAGAAATGAAGGTAAAAATTATGCAAGAACAAACATAAATGTGGTTTAATAATTTTAACTTCCGCCGCCGCGCCGCGCTGACCGCACTGTGTTTGGCGCAATGCGTGAAGTATTCCTACAGTCTTGTAGGCGCTATGCGTTTCACGCCGACCGCCGCACAGTGGATTGAGTCAATTAGAGGGGTTGGACATGAAATTTTTGACAAGAACTGCAAATGTTGATGTTTATTTCGTCACATTTTAAAGTTCAAGGGGTGATACGGGAAGAAAATATCACGAGAAAACCAGTGGAACAGCTTGCAGAACATTAGATTCTTGTATAAACGGAGTTATGAGCGTTTTAAGTTCCCAAATTTTTTCCGACCTCTCTCATTGACTCGATTCACCGTGCGCCGCGCTGAGGGCTTCTCCTTTCTATCTCAAGTCCTCATCATCACTGCTGCACCGCTCCATGCCAAATTGCGTGTTTAGTTTCTCTCTTAACTCCACTAATTAAAGGTGCTGTCTCTTGTGTCACCGAAAGACCTTTTCTCGTTTGTAATTTTTTTTTTCTGAATCCGATTTTTTTTAAACCTACATTTTGAAAAAATGCAAAATTTGCCGCCCCCTGCGTTAAGAAATGAGAGAGAGATGCTGTACTCGATTATCTAATGCATCTGACGAGTTTTTCAATTCAAAAAGGAACGTATTACACTCCACAAATAAATCACGTTTGAAGCGCAAACCGGAAAAAACACGATTTGTCAAAAGTATTCATTAAGTATTGCACTTTCCACAGAAGCATATTGCACAAAAATGTCACTGTAACGACTTCCGGATATGGTTGCGACCAACTTAAGGCTCAAAATTTTGATTTGTTCGCTCCCTAAAAAAAATGGTCCATCTCTGTCCATCTCTCTGGTCCAACTGACAAACATCCCAGGGTCACAGGCTGTCGTGGTCCCGGAGACATTTTTCAGGGTTGAAATCCTTCCTCTTATTTGTTTTTTAAATAAACTTAGGCTAGGACACTATCCCTAAATAACAAACAGACCAATTTGGCTCCAATGCCTCGAGCTCTGCACGTGTAAACTTGAGTTTTTTGTTTTTATTACCCTCGCTTTTTATTACTTTCGTCGGTCTGCTCAGGGCCGAAGGGGGCCCTCCCTCCCCCCTTCCTCCTCTTACAGTCACGCTCCGGCGTGGCTGCAGCCGTTGCGCCGCGTCATTTTTGTGGGAACATTGATCAGCGTTTCGAGCCTTAAGGCTCAGTTCGGGTGCGATATTCTATCGTCTACGCGCCCAACCCCCCCTCCCCCTCCCCTCCCAAAGACGCTCCGCGCGTCCGCGCCACCTGACTATCGATATTTTAGACCAAAATATTGTATCGATATTTCAACGTTGATATATCGTCCGTATCCATACATTTATCTCCAGAAATATCGAATCGATTTTTCTTTCTTTCTTCTGCTGAGTTGTGTATTTTACACCTCGGAAAATCGGAAATAATGGTCAATTTTTCATAGTTCGAATTTCGGATTTCGCTGGCCAGGTTGTACAGACCTACGTCACAGGGTAAACAAACCTCAAGATGCAAATACCTCCTTTTTTTTCTCTACCGGGTGTCCATAAAGTAACTGAAAAGTGAGTATAATTTTTGAACAAAAAAAGATAGAAGGTCGCGGTTTGTGGCATTCTTCATCATTCAAAAGGGGAAATTTTTCGATGGGGGGCTTTTCCCGGTGGACCCCCCTGGGGGGGCCCCAGGGGGGGCAACTTCAAAAATTTAAATGGCAACCCCCATTTTTTTAGGCATGGTTAAAAAGAACTTAAAAGGACAAGAAAAATGGCGCAAATAAAATTAAAATCGGTTATTTCGTTCAAAAGTTACAGCCGGTCAAAGTTTTAAATTGACCACTTTTCAAAAAATCGCCGATGAGCTCCAAATTATCGGAAAAACAAAAACAAACCAGGAATGAAAAGTTTGAAAAGTGCTTTTTAGGAAGAGAAAAAACAACTGACGTTGTCACAAGTCTGGATGGCACTGTTTCAAAATAAAATTTCGGAAAATTCAACATGGCGGCAAATTTGAGGAAACGCAAAAAATGAAAATTCCAGAAACTGTTATCTTTCAAATACCCTCTAGTTTAAGGAAATCAAAGGTATCAACTTTTATTCCTTTATTTGGCCAAGTAAGAGCAATAATTTGCTGACTTAAAAGTTGCCTTCAATCGTTGGAGTATGCGACATCACAGGATTAAGTGTGCTGTCGAAAAATGAAGCCGATTTGAAAATGCGCTCCTCCTTTGGGATGCTTTAGAAATTTTTAAGGTCCTCCTCCTCAAATTTAACGAGAAAAAAGAAGAGAAGTAAAATTTAGCAATTTTTACCCACAAACTTGGCGAGCCAAAAAAACATGATCTATCCTGGTGGGGTAGGGGCGGTGGACATTTTTGACATTTCTCTCTCTGAAAATTAAAAATCCAAGAATAATTTTAATTCTCTAACTCCTGGCACTCCAATTTGGCAAGGAGGATATCTGCTACGCTTCCAATTTCGAAGACGCCGTTCTACTCTTGATTATTATCTGAATTGAGATTATCTTATTGACAATCTCAACCTTACGATTTGAGACACCAATCTTTTCGGTAACATCTGATGCACTATCTGATCGGTGACACGGTGAAGCGTAGCAGTTATCCTCCTTGCCAAATTGGAGTGCCAGGAGTTAGAGAATTAAAATTATTCTTGGATTTTTAATTTTCAGAGAGAGAAATGTCAAAAATGTCCACCGCCCCTACCCCACCAGGATAGATCATGTTTTTTTGGCTTGCCAAGTTTGTGGGTAAAAATTGCTAAATTTTACTTTTCTTCTTTTTTCTCGTTAAATTTGAGGAGGAGGACCTTAAAAATTTCTAAAGCATCCCAAAGGAGGAGCGCATTTTCAAATCGGCTTCATTTTTCGACAGCACACTTAATCCTGTGATGTCGCATACTCCAACGATTGAAGGCGCCCCGCTCGACAACTTTTAAGTCAGCAAATTATTGCTCTTACTTGGCCAAATAAAGGAATAAAAGTTGATACCTTTGATTTCCTTAAACTAGAGGGTATTTGAAAGATAACAGTTTCTGGAATTTTCATTTTTTGCGTTTCCTCAAATTTGGCGCCATGTTGAATTTTCCGAAATTTTATTTTGAAACAGTGCCATCCAGACTTGTGACAACGTCAGTTGTTTTTTCTCTTCCTAAAAAGCACTTTTCAAACTTTTCATTCCTGGTTTGTTTTTGTTTTTCCGTTAATTTGGAGCTCATCGGCGATTTTTTGAAAAGTGGTCAATTTAAAACTTTGACCGGCTGTAACTTTTGAACGAAATAACCGATTTTAATTTTATTTGCGCCATTTTTCTTGTCCTTTTAAGTTCTTTTTAACCATGTCTAAAAAAATGGGGGTTGCCATTTAAATTTTTGAAGTTGCCCCCCCTGGGGCCTCCCCAGGGGGGTCCACCGGGAAAAGCCCCCCCATCGAAAAATTTCCCCTTTTGAATGATGAAGAATGCCACAAACCGCGACCTTCTATCTTTTTTTGTTCAAAAATTATACCCACTTTTCAGTTACTTTACGGACACCCGGTATGTAGGTATAGGACTTTTCGCGTGGCTGCTCGACGGTTTGTTAATCTGTGGAGGTTAAGCTACATTCACGCGTCGCAAGCAACCTGGCGCGTCTGCTTCTTGCTACTGCGAGCGCGCCTTCATTTCCTCCTGCACGCAACAAGGACAACCGCGATGATAAAGAATTCCATTCGGCGAAATCGAGCCGAGAGCAGGCACCACGAGTATATACATATCGACGGTGAAACTACCAAACCACGTATCTCGGTTTGCGACGTCGCAGACTTCCTGTCATACTTTATTTTTTAAATGAAAAACTACTTAACATCCAGTCTTGAAAATTTCTGTGATTTTTCCTCTTTGCGCGGAGAAAATCCCGTGTAAATTTCAAGGAATGATATTGATTTGGTCTACTTCAAAAAAATAAAATGTGAGCGTAGATTTTTAAACACCGCAAACGAGATACGTGGTTTGGTAGTTTCACCGTCGATATGGGTTATTTTAGTGATGGGTGGGATTTTATTTAAAATTCCTATGAATCCTAGGTATAGTATTTACTTTAGTAAACAATTATCATTTATTCCATCACTTCTTCGGATTATTTATTTTTAATCAATCTGTATTCATGTGAAGTGTAGCTCATCTGCATTTTTCTTTCCCTGGAACCTAAATGTATATTATGAGTTTGAATCCATCAGAAACTAAGTCAGTCAAAATCAAATTTAACTACATACGAAGTGAAAACGATTTGTATTTCGCAAACCAAAGTGATAGTTAAAGCAACCAAACTGTGTCAGAAATGTTCCCAAATTACTAGGTAAGGCTTTTATCAGCTCATCATCTGATCCAATAATTTTAATTGTGGCATTTCATTCGTCATGTCGCCGCACGACTTCTATGATACTCAAAGTCTCACATATATAATTTGAAAGGGGGGGTCTGGGGGGGCGGCGCCCCCTCAGCAGGTAGCTTTTGCTACTTGTTTACTTGGGTAACTACTTAGGTATCGTCCTTTTTTTTTAAATATTAATGATTTTTCTTCTCTGTGCAAAGAATACCCTGAAAAAATTTCAAGTTATGATGTTGATTTAGTCTCTTTTTAGGAGCGGAAATTTTGAAACACTAAAACCGAGTTACACATTTTTGCAGTTTCACTGTCAATAAATGTGTAAACTTGAGGAAAGTTAGGAGCAAATATGGTAGAGGGAACATGAACCTTTCGTAGAATTTTATGAAGAAGACTGGAATTTTTTCCACTGGCCAATCATTCTATTTCTCTCAAGTTTTCTTAACCACTTTGGAAAATGTTTTGGAAAATTTAAACCTCAATTGAAATTATCATAATTAGTAAAGAATTAAATGAAAGTCAAAACATTCAGTAGAAATGAAAAGAAACAAATTGGCATTTTACCTCAACTCTTTACCAAAGGGAATCTGTAGTAACCTGAAGCTTCAATCAGAACTGAACAAATGATTTTATCTTTTCAGAGCACCACCTTCGACAAACATTCCTCACTCATTTCCCAATGCTTATCCTTCCAATCACCCTTCTGTTCCGAGCGAAGGAGGCAGTCTGTTTTCCTCTATCCGCGGAGGTGCAGGAAGTTTCTTCAAAAATCTGAAAGATACCAGTAGCAAAGTTGTTCAAAGCGTTCACCAGTAAGTACTCTATAATTTTTCTCATACTATTCCTCACCCATAATATTCAATAGCTTCTGGTAGCAGTAGGGCCTTCCCAGGGTGCCATGCGCCAAATAAGCCCAAAAATCGGACTTTAACGTCTTAAGATTGAGGGACTGGCCATTGTGGCGCCAAAATAAGTTGAAGCACCCCATTGATTTATTTCAAACTTGCAATTAAGAAGCAGCAGTAGCTTTCTGTGGCAAAGCAGCCCTACAAAGAAAAAATAAATAATTGAATACATTAACTCCACATCAAAAATTAGGAATGCAATAAAAATCAAATAATAGTGTAATGAAAACGGTTACCATAACAATGTCATAAAATCGATCTCGCCTAAATTCGAGTCTAATATTTTTGTCTGAAATTGATAAACTTAATTCTAATTAGTGTATAAATCATGCTTTCCTACTCTTCTAAACACTAATCTTTTCTCTGTTGTTTCTTATGTTTTAATTATTTTTTCCAAACTAACTACCAATTTTACCGACAGATTTAATGTTTTTTTTAAATCTCATATATCTAATTATCTGATTGAATTTCTTGTTCTTTGTATAATTTTTGTTGTTTTTGTTATTGATTAAACTTAAAGTAATAATCATAGGGTGACAGTATGAAGACACAAATCAAAACAATGTTAATGCAGTCTGTCTTTCGAAAACACCCCTAAATTTATTTTTTCTCCTTCATCACTCTTCTATCTTCACAGTTACACAAATTTATTCAGATCACAATGAGCTAATTCTTTTTCAATTCACCAGGAGTATGGCTAGAAGTGGAGTTGACATCAACTACCTCACTTCAAGATTAGCTGTCATGCCTTATCCTGCTGAAGGGCTGGAGCTCACAACCAAAAGTAATCATGCAGATGATGTGAGAGCACTCCTAGAAGCCAAGCATGAAATGGTCCATTACTGTGTTTATAATGTCTCTGGCAGAGTTTACCCGGTCAACAGGCTAGGTAGAGGAAGGGTAAGTGTTTGTTGCATATTTTGGATACTTATACTTTTAGGAATGTATCTGAAAGGGAATTTTTTTGCACAGGAAATGACTTATTAATGGTGGAGGTTAGCAGTTCAATATTGTAAACGCTAAAATTATCACAAAACCCCTTTGTCCGTTTTCTAATTTTCAACCTTGGCTTGTTGCTTCGTTGATATTATCCCGTCAAAAAAGAGGGAAAAAATTATCATCCCTAAATCTCACGTTTATCAATGTTTATGGAACAGAAAAAGTTTTTTAAAAAAAAGGCGTAATTTTTTTTACTGCTTGCAGCAATATCCAATTAATCAAATTTCAGTTTTTGTTTCCCTATAAAATGATTTTTTCAGAATTAGAGTACTCTCCCTGTATAAGGACATTTGTTATTAATTAAAGAATTACCGGTCTTTTGAACTTCTTCTGTTAATCACTGCTGCTTGTTGTAACAAAAACTATTCTAGCGCAAGTATAATTTCTCCTCTTGGTCTCATTTTGTTTTTAGATCATTGATTGCAGCTGGAATGCGACAATCAAACGATCTCCCCCTCTACATTCTCTTTACAATATTTGTCAAGACATGTACACATTTTTAGAAAAGGACCCTAAAAATGTCTGCATAGTACATTGCTTGGTAAGTGTGTTATCCTTTCTTTATTTCTTATCGAAAGACCACTTTTACTTTTTCGTTTGTCGGCCATTGACTTTGAAGGTGGTCGAGAAAAAATTTGCTCTCAATAATTCAGAAGCTAGGATATTATCATGCGGTTTGTATCCAGGATGAAGGATGGTGATGGAAAAGAAAAAATAAAATGGAAGGGAAAAGGTCAGATGTGCAGGAATTTTAGGATTTTACATGCTCTCATACACTCTGTGGCACATCCATTTGCATGCTCCGCTTCTGCTTCCAAAAGTTTGGATTAAAAAAACGTGTTCACGTATTAACGTAGTGTATAACTGTATTACCCTTAAATGGTAAAATAAAAAACCATTTTAAAAATGCCAAAAATGGGACCCAATTGAAACAATATTCTTAGAGGGCTCTGATGACACAGTCTGGAGAGGGAACTGACGTTAGCTGAATGGCTAAACTTAGCTTCAGGCATCGCCTTCCTGTGTCAATTCAACTGTCGGCTTTTGATTCATCCGATTTTGATTCGATTTTTCTCCTTTTAGAAATTATTTTTTGAACTCTGTAATAAACTTTTTGGTTTTTATATGAAAACTTACATCAGACAAATTATTTTACAGCCCTGCAAAAATTATTTGCCTCTGCCTCATGGAACAAACAGATTGTATAAATAGATTTTTATTATCTGAATTTCAGGATGGTAAGGCAAGTTCAGCTCTTTTAGTAAGCTCTTTCTTCATATTCCTAAAATTGTTCTCCAATCCAGCGGATGCATTGCAAATGTTTGCCGTGAAAAGGATGCCGCCAGATTTACAACCCTCAGAAATGCGTTATCTTCATTATTTTAACGATGTCTTAAAACCCTCGCCTTTCGTCCCGAATCCGCAACCCCTTAAGCTTGTGTCTTTGATCATGCAGCCAGTTCCTCTGTTCAACAAAGTAAGGTAAGTTTTTCACCTCAGTGCACGGAATTTTTCCCCCCTTAAACGTTTTCCTTTTATGAACTTTGCGAAAAAATCTATGCCCAAATCTTAAAGTGGAACTTATTTTAGCACCAGATCTGTAAGCATTCACAATTTCAGTGAGTAGGCATGCGGAACGTTTTTTGTCTCCAAAGTTTTGCCATTTATTTTCATGTACTCTATTCTTTGTGAGAACATGTGCCTCCAAAAAATAAAAAAAGGGGGGGGGGGGGGAAAAATAAATAAATTATAAGGAAAGTTCCAATCCAACTAGATCCAACGGTCTTGCCACATTCAATTTCATTGCTCCGGTTTAGTTTCTTATTGACTGGCTCTATTTAATATATTTGCTTCAGTTCAATTTTCTAATTTTGTTTTCTATTTATTTTGAAGGGATGGATGCCGGCCATATGTTGAGGTGTACCAAGAAGATGAACGACTCTATACATCGCAAACTGAATATGACAAAATGACAGTTTTCAACATTACTCATGGAAAGGTTGGTTTATTTCAAGTAAAAGTTGTGGAATTTTCCCTTCTCTTATTAGGTTTTATTAAAGAGTTTATTAGAGAGATGGATGTTTTTTTTTTTTGGGTAGGAATGATTTGACACTTTGCTAAACCAACAAAATTCAGCGTATTGTATGTGGAGATGTGAAGATGATGGTTAAGAAAAGTACAATTATTTGTGATTTAAAGAATTTTTTTAGAGTTTTTGCTGGCAATCATTGTGTTATTGAACTTTCAAGATCAGCGGAAATTCAGCTGGTGTCTCCTCTTTTAAAAACTGCTAAGTGTGGTTCTGTATATCTTTTATCTTCACAAATAAACAATTGATTTGGATTTTTATTGTAAAAGTCAGAAACCTCTGTTACAGATATCAATGGCGCTAAATTTAACGGTGATTGGAGATGTAACAATTGTAATTTATCATGCTCGGCATGTTCTGGGCCGCGTTACTGGAATCAAAATTCTTCAGCTACAATTTCATACAGGCTTCACAGCTGGAAATACTTTGATTTTCAACAAGTAAGTTTTTTAATAAGAGTTTTTTTTTTTTTTTTGTTAGCTAAGTTAAGAAAAGGTGCAAGTGAGTCATGGAATTGAGGAAATTAGCACCAGCCACATCATTTTTCCAACTTTTTTTTCTACACTATCAAAAAACATCTGGAAGCACCTTAAGATTTGAAGGCAGGTTTATTCATCAACTTCCTTCCTTCTAGGTACATGTGTTCTCTAAATCCCACAAAAATTCTATTTTTTATAAGTTCTATTTTTTATAACCTCTTCTTTGCTAACTTGCCTTTGGGAACGTCTGAAAGAAACTGAGTAAACTTGGGTGCTGTCACCACATAGCAATCTCTCTTTTTAATTTCAGGAGTTTTAATTTTCTATCCATCATTGAAATACAGTAGCACATCTTGAAAGTGTGCCTAAATTATTTTGAAAGGAAAGAATTTCATGATTTTTTATATAGTTATGTGACTGATGCCATCTGCAATTCATTGCAGATAAGTATCAGAATTTTCATTCCAGTGGAGCAACATTTTTTTAAATTTAAAATTTTACAAGGGTTAAAAACTCACTTGCCGGCCTCCTGTGATGTAGTGGTTGTAGCGCTGGCTCTATGATCGGGAGGTCTTGGGTTTGATTCCCGGCCAAGCAACCTGAGTTTGATGATCTCAAACAATGGTTGCCTGCGACTGGTAAGTTCTTCAGTAGGGACGGAGGGGGGACAGGACTAAAGCGCAGGATTAGCTTTTGTGGGTTACTTGAAGTAGTGAAAAAAAAATAAAAATAAAAACTTGTGATGAAGGTGGCCCACCATCGGTGGGACTCTCGATCCAACTGATAGGCTGCCTGCTCGAAAGGCCCTTGCTATGAACAATTCGTAAAAGTTGTATCAAGTCATTTTTTAACTGCTTTCAACTTTGTTAATTTTTACATTGAATTGTAATACCCATGCGGAAAATTCGCCCTTATATGAAGTGAAAGGTCAACTGTAACTCACTGTAGCTCATTGAAAATCTTTGCCCAAGTGCTGGATTTTAAGCTCTCCGTAACTTCCCTAATATTGAAAGTGAATTACCCTTCAAACAATTGAGGCTGAAAATACAGCTCTTTTGTTTTCTTTTCTTTTTTTTCCTCGGTTGAATTTAGTTTGATCATTTGCATTTGTTTATTTCATCTAGGTCTGATCTTGATGAGTTGTCTGAAGGAGAACATTACCAAAGCGACAGATTCTCTCTCACTTTGAATGTTGAAAGATCGAGCGCAGTCAACGCCCAGTTTCCTACACCTTGGATAAATCATAGCTCCAAAAACTTGAATCCAGCTTTGCTTTTCTCTTCTAAAGTAGAGGAAGAAGAAATTAGGAATTCATTTGGTAAGTTAAAAGCTACATTTTATTTTTGTTACATTATTATATCAGTAATTTTTCCTCTCTAACTCATCATATTAATCGCATGTCGACGGCTAAGGAACAATATCGCCTATCTACAAACTGACGATTTTGCAGGGCGAAGACGAAAATTTGCTAGTTTTGTAATTCTAAGGTTAGTTTTACAATTTTTTTTCCCAGAGTCATTACAGCACTCCCTTGCAAAATTGGAAAAAACTAAAAACATCAGTTTACCTCTTTTATGCTGTGGAATGCGGCTAAGTTGCCAACTCATTTTCGCCAAAATTATCTGTCACAGTCCGGGAAAACTGAGAAATGGTGATGAAGAAATGAGATATCAATCAATTCCCTCCAAAAATAAAATATAATAAAAAATAAATATATAATGAGTCTCTTCTGCTCATAAAATGAAAAAATTGCGAATTAAAATCAAGTATCCAGGAGCACAAAACTATGGTGGTTTTAGTAGCCGAACAGAAACAACCTGATATAAAATACCCTGAATATTCTCTGTAGCTGATCATACCAATTATTCAAAATTAGAGCTTGTGTTTGCAAGTCGTTGGTGGACAGATTTACTGCTTCTTACAGTTTGAGGGAAAAAATGGACATATTTATGCTAAAAGGAACTATTTGCGTAGGGTTTGCGCAAGACATAGTTCCTTTTGGCATAAATACATTCAAATAAAAAATGTGAAACTAAAAACTGGAAAAGTAAGTTTACTAACGAGTCTCTACCAAAAATGTTCCAGTTCCGAAATCGGTGGCTCCAGCAAGGCCAAGCCCGCCAGCCAGGCCGGCTCCTCCTGCTCATTCTGAAACAAAGGTAGCTTTATTCTCTGAAGTGTATTCTTATTACGCAGTATCATGTGTATCATGTCATAAAGTGATTAGTTTACGAGTGAATGTAGTAATCCTTTCGTTTGATAAAATTTTGAAAACAGATGCTATTTCTCAAATAGGTGTGGAATTCTTAAAACTTATCTAATTTAGCAGTCTGAAAAGCAGTAAGGATTCTTACAACTTGGTAACTCTGTTTTTTGTATTCCTGTTGTTTTCCTCCATCTCAAGCCACCACATATAATCCTTTGTAGGTAACCTGCCTCAATCTATTGACTATTAGAAAAAAAGAGAGAAGAAGAGATGAAGTAAGTTAGTCGTTACGTATCATACAATAAAGTACGTAGCTTTCAACTTTTTGAAAGAGACAGATGGGCAAGATTAAGTATTAATTGATTCATCAGCATGAGGAACTGATTGTTTCAAATATGATGCTTTAAATTGCGTAACTTTCTGAAGCAGTACTATTTGTTTTCCAGGTGCAAGAATTCGAAGAAAAGAAGGCTCCCAAAAACTCAGCTGAAATGGATTTGTTGAACCTGAGTCAGTCAAACCACTCTCAACAAGGTGGAGTAGACTTACTTAACATTTCCTCTGATAGTAGAAGTCACTCCAGCAACAGAAATGATCTCGTAGATGTAGACTCCTCCTTAAAGAATGATCTTAGCTCCAAAGTAGATCTTTTGAATATAGGTGAGTACTGTGCAACAGGCTCGTAACTCAATGGTAGTATGTAATGTTAGCTTTAAAGAATATATTTTTGCATGTTTATTCCTTACAATTTCCCTTGTCATGGATCCTTCTCTCCAATTATTTTTACCTCCCATTCTATACTGTTTGATATATATGAAGTTGTGAATGGTACAGCAGCTGAGTGCTGTGACCAAAAATTTGATGGATTCCAGGACTTCAAAGCCGAAAATATTCTACAGTCTGAAAGCAATAAAAATGTTGAATTTTGTACAGAATAATACCCTATAATGTTGTGAAATCATGCTGTAAAGTGTCTTAGGAACAGAAGAAATTTTAAAAGAATCACGGAGTGCCATGATTTGTGCACACTAAATCATGAAATCTAGTACTCTTTTAAGTATCAGTCCTTAGTATTTAAAGCTCCACAATTTCACGGTAAAGCAACTGAAATAGACTTCGACTCTTTGACAAGGAGCACTTTAGTAGCTACACCTTTTAAAAAACTTATAAAATACTGGTAAGTTTCGGGAAAACAACCCTTGATAAAACTGTTAAAATTCATCTTTTTGAAACCCTTTTTGAGTATTTTTGTAAGTAAAATTTACAAGAGGTAAAAAAAATTTGAAAAGTCACAAGAAAATGTTACAAAACACACAGAAGATTTACCATAGTTTTTTATAACCTGAAATATTCAGAGACTTCCATCACATAACTTTTCCCTCAAAAATAACCAAAAAGGGTTCCCTGGAAAAAAAAATGTTCAATATGTAATTTTTTTAAGAGTTTTTAAAAATCGCTTTTCAAATGTCAGTGCTACGAAGGTAAGTCAGAACGGAGGAACATAGGAAATGCGAAATCATTACCTATGAGTTGAATTTGAAAATGTTCAATGTGTCGTTTGTGTCACTAATGAATTGATGAAACAATTTTGTGCTCCATGGTGCTTAGTCTGGCCATCGGGCCATTGCCACTGTCTGTTTTCTTTATTGTCACTGTCTATTCTTTGTGTATTTTGTGTGCAGTAAAACGTACATCCAATGAATTGAATGATGTGCTTCATGGTGCTTAGTCTGGCCATCGGGCCATTGCCATTGTCTGTTTTCTTTATTGTCACTGTCTATTCTTTGCGTATTTTGTATGCAGTAAAACTCACATCCAAAATGTCCTCATTAATTAAGAATTAAAATATTTTTGTATTTCAGGAGAAGATGTCAGTAGTACGGCAGCACCAATGGCTCACAGCAACATTGATCTCTTGGCTGATTTTCAGAGCACTCCAGCTTCTCAGAATTCTACCGCTAATCCAGACTTTTTTGATCCCTTCAGTTTAAGTAACAATGGAGCTTGCGGCCCCCAGGTTTGTGGACCTATTTTTCACTTTTTTTTGTCTGACTGGAAAGGAGGGTCTCTTACTTGTACAAATTACTTTTTCAATTCTCAATACAACTCTTGATTTCAGAAGTTTGAACCTAATTTTGTTAAAAAAAGAAAGAAAAAGAAAAAAAAGAGGGCCCAATCTACATTTTGGCAAATATTGAGTTGAGAGTAACAAGTTGTACTGTACGCTACAAGACATTTTTATTCATAGATTGAAAAAATAATTATTATGCAAATGTGTTTTTTTAATCAAGTTTTATGATGAAATAAAACTTCCAATTTCATTTTTTCACTTTCAAGTTGAGGTCGTTGGATTATCTCTGCTGGGTTCACTCCATTGAACTACATTTTGCTGCAGGGAACTACTGTTTCCAGCTTATCCATAAATAAAGGCATATATTTGTATGAGGAAAGTAATGGAACGTATGTACATTTTATTATGAGTAAAAGATAGTAGTTCTTAATTGGATTTGTAGTCCAATTACGCTTGGAAGGTAAACTTTTAACGCATAGTTGATGCAGCCTCAAAAAGTGTTAAATTTTTACACTTTTCTAGTCCCTTCCAGCAAAGCGCTAAAATAGTAGATAGCCAACCGCCAGCTGATAGATATTTTTGCATGAGTAAGAAATGCAGAAATGTATCGTGAGGTGTTATATTGCATTTTCTTTTTACTTCAAAATGAATGCAAAAAAAGGAATTGTTTGTATTCCGAGCATCTTGAAAAAAGATTGATGACGGAAGTAGGTGCAAACATTTTTGTCATTTATTCCCTCAAAAATGGTGTTGCCTTACGGAAAATGCCATTTTTCTAAATGTGTATCTAATTGTATTTTGTATTAAAATATGCCACAATAACGGACATTCCACTTTCTTCTACACTTTGAATTTGGGAATTTATTGCATTTACCTACTTCATGCTTAAAATAAAACAGAAGCTCTCACCGTCTCTCAAGGATTCCTACTAGGACTTTATTCTATTGTACCACATGATTTCTTTTTTTATTTTTTCAGCCAACTCCTTTCGTATCTCAACCAGCAAAAGACCCTCAAATAGATTTGTTCGGAGACTTGGGAGCTGGCTCGGGGCAGGGATGGGGTTCAGCAACTTCGATGCCTCGGAATATCAGTACACCAAATTTAAATGCCGATCCTTTCGCAGATCTAACAAACTTAGGAACAAAATTAGGAGCAAGTCCAGGGAATTCGCCTTCTCACCGTCCCAGTAGTTGGAACACTCAACACATCCCCACAGCCACTCCAAAACTCTCACCCATGAGTAAGTACTCATTAAATCAGGGTTTTTATAGGTCTCGGAAGTCCTGAAGAGGCTCGTAGCATTGTGGGATTACTAGATTAATCCACCTCTTGAGAAGGGTTTTTTTTTTTATAACATACTTATTCTGGATACACAACTGGAATGGGGTTGACAACGACTCCACCTGAAAAAAAAAAAGAGAAATCCCATTTACATCTGTTTCTGTGATGGAGTAATGGGAAAGGGACCATTTCTCACTACAACAAATAGGGAGAGAATTTGAACATGAGTAAACAAGGCTTGTTTACCTATGTTTTAATTCCCTCCCCATTTATTCATATGTACAGGCTATGTTTTTGTGCTCTATCCTCACTACAACCAAACATGCAATACACTTTTTTTCCTCATTAATATTAATACTATTTATGATACTATACCAGGATTTATTCTTTTTCAAGAAGGTTATAACCGCAATCAAAATTCTAGGTAATTTGGTTTCTCTTCTTCTTTCTTCTGAGCTTTAAGCTGAGGAATTTTTCACAATAAGGTTATTATAGTGCTTTTTCACAGAAACTGGCTCTTGCAAAAATCTTTTTGATATGAACAAATAATATTTGTTGAAATTTTGCATCCCAGTTGTGGCCTTTTTTTTTCTAGCAATTTTGAAATAGAATACTCATAAACCTTAAAATGTTTAAGTAGCTTGAAACAACAATGAAAAAATGAGGACAGCAATTAAACTTTTCGATGCTAACAAATACAGGGATGTTGAAGTATGTGCAACATCTTTCGATAAATGTTTATTTAATTCCACCTGCTGTGGACTTTTCATCCTGGGATGTACAGTTTACAAGCGGCAGAATAAAATCTGCATTTTAGAGTTATTGCAAATTTTTCTCACATCCCTTTTATTTGATTTGCCCCTTTTTTCGGTAATTTTTCAAAAAGTGTGCAATGTTTCATATTATTTCACGAGGAAAGTTATTGAAACTGCTTATGTACTTAAAACATTAACAACGATTAGATGGGGAAAAAAGTAAACTGTAAAAGATGTATTAATCTGTACAGTGATCATGGAATCTTACTAACTGATATCAACTTGTAATTATCTTCACAATTGATTTTCCAAATTTTGAAAATAATCCACATCGAAGTTCAATTTTTTCTTTATAGATAGTCCAATTCATCAGGCAAAGTCACCATGTGAACCAAGCTACAGTCGTTCACACTTTGAGAGTGTTAATAAACCAGAAACAAAACCTCCAAATAAATCTGGAGACATCTTTGGCGATTTGCTGGGAAGTCAAGGTTATGCCTTCTCTAGTAAAAAAGATGCTGGGCCCCGTACCATCAACGAAATGAGGAAAGAAGAAATGGCAAAAGACATGGATCCAGACAAATTAAAGGTGAATTCTTCTCAATTTTAATTAATTTTAGAAGCCCCTGTACTATTAATTGTATCCAGGGGTGCAAAAAGTTCCATAACGCTGACAGTTTCTCGTTTTATGACTTTTTTCCTCCTCATCATAGATCTGATTTGCCTCACAGCCTATTTTCTGATATTTTAGCAAAATCCCTAATTTTATGGAAAAATATGCGATTTGCTCCACTTTTTTAAAAATAGCAAGCAGGATATGAAAGTCACATTTTTTAAAGCTGTCTCCCAACCAAAATTTGCTTCACATTTGCCGCGATCCTAGAATCGCTTGATCGGACATTGGACATTTTCTGCATCGTAACTTCACCTTATAGTGAGTGTC
The DNA here is from genome assembly GCF_918797505.1 of Bemisia tabaci. Taxonomy (NCBI): domain Eukaryota; kingdom Metazoa; phylum Arthropoda; class Insecta; order Hemiptera; family Aleyrodidae; genus Bemisia; species Bemisia tabaci. The sequence continues at coordinate 9,664,816 of NC_092797.1, read as the reverse complement.
AATACAAAAATTCAGAGCTGAACGAAACAAGGTAAAGTGTATATGCATAAAAGTTTCATCACTGAGAGGAATGAAATCAACTCTGCCCCGTTGAAATTGTATTTTCGACCTAGCTCTGCCTAAAAGAGTTCAGACATATGGGGGCCAATCCACCAATGGATTATAAGTACAAATTCTTCCAATAAGAAAGCCTCCCAACTCCAAAATGAAACATAATTGTATGTAATCTTCTAAATGTGTATCAAGAATGATTTGAATGGGGTGAAAAATTCTGCAGCCTCTCTTATAGCATGAGAACCAAAAGACCATTATTGAGGAGAGACATGCACTGCATCATACAGTACAATATCATAATCAATTCCCTGTTCTCTTTAACTTCTGAACATCTTCAAAATTGTTCAGTGCTCTCCAAACATCATTTAACCGCTCGGCAAAAGTTAGGCTATCTGAGAGAAAAAATTAGCTGACAAGCAATAGAAATGGAACTGAATAAAATTGATCTTTTTGCCAGGGGTGCAGAAAGTGCACCATCGGCCGATTGTGGAAGAAATGTGACAGCACCTAGAAAAGGGGACAAAATGTAAAGACAGAAGGCATTTTTGTGTAGGGAACCATTAAACGTATTATTTTTCAGAAGGAAACTACTGAACGCATTACTTCTGATGAAGGAAACTGTAATGCGTTCCTCGATGAAAGAATAATAGTGAAGCGTCTTCTTTAATGCAAAGAAAATAGTGAAGCATGCAGGGAAATTGAAGGCTGCTCCAAAAAATTTAAAGGAAAAGTAGTCTTGGACAACAATATGGAAGCAGTCTCAGAAAATGTAAAGGAAAAACTTTCTGCACCCCTTCCTATCGCAATAAATAATTCTATTTCTGAACTATGGATAGTTGATTATTTATTGCCCCCGTAACAACTTAAGAGGAGTCTTATTGGGGTGTTGGCAGCCACAAAAAGGCTTCATGGAAATCATTTTGAGATAGAGCGTTCCAAATTTTGTTAAAATCTTATTTCTTGTTTCTAGATTATTGAGTGGACTGAAGGCAAGAAGAATAACATCCGCGCCCTGCTGTGTTCAATGCATTCTGTTCTATGGGAAGGAGCGCGATGGCAGTGTGATATGGCACAGTTGGTATCTCCTGCTGACGTTAAGAAGCAATATCGCAAGGCCTGCCTCTGTGTTCATCCAGATAAGGTAACTTTGCTGTTTCAATTTTCCATGACCACTTTATTTTCCTTTATTTGTACATACAATGGAACCTCATCTCCATAAAGAATTAATTGAGGCAGTTGCACAATTTCTCATTAATTCATTTTCGGAAAATGTGTACAAAATGAACATGCCTGCATTTTCCATTTTTCATCTACCAAATTTTAGCTGAGAAAAAGACTTCTGAAACTGCCAAATTCCAACCTCGTTTCAAGGAGAGAAGTATTCCACCAACAAATGTTGTGATGTAACAAGATGAATTGACCGCAGTGTATCCTCTCACCTGTATTTGTTTATTAACTTTCAGGTCGGTATTGTGACAAGCGATTTTGTATCCCGACTGTGCTTACAGAATCGTTGCTGTTTTAAGTCATTCCTTTTGTTGTTGTTGTTTTTTTAAATGAAATCGTTTTTATATGATTTGAATCATCCTGGGCCATGTTGCATTAAAGTCAAGGTGATTGAAACCAAAGATTGTTGCCTCATGAGACGTTATAAGCCTTAAGCCAATGAAAAACATGCGTTCTAGACTTCAACTTTTAGTCTCATTTCTTCAGCCCTTAAAGCAGTTTTAACCTTGTGGAAATACCTGCACACAGTGCCTATCTTTCGGCGGAAACGCCTATTTTTAAGGCAATTCTTGGATCTTGCAACAGCCCTACTCCATCAATAATCAAAAATCAATGATCAAAGTGTTTTGCCTACAGACACTTCAACCAATGAAACAGTCTTTTGGAAAAAAGAGCCTCCGACATCAGAGGCCTTTGTAGATAAGTAAATCAATGAACTGTCAATTTTTCCTATTTCTGTTGCAGCAAATTGGAACTCCCAATGAAAATATCGCTAAACTTATTTTTATGGAATTAAACAACGCTTGGTCTGAATTTGAAAATGATAAAAGTCAGCAAAGTATCTTCTCAAAGTAGGAGACTGGCCCTCTCATTGGAGGTGAAATGGTTATTCGAATTGTTCTTGACTCTGTGATAGTAAGTTTATTTTACAGTTGATAGTAGTAATATTCAGGTTCTTTGTCTAATTTTTTCGTGGGGAAAAGAGGATCCTGAGCTAACTGTTGTTATTATCATCAGCTTTAGCGGAAGTTTACTTTTTTTCCTGCTAAGGTCATCCAGTAAATTGAGTTCCTTGAACTTTGAAAACGTCCTTTCATTTGCAGCAAAAATTACTATTCTTCTGCTTAACACATAATGTTTTTTTTTCTTATTACTTCATTTTGTCCAATTAAAACATGAAGTATCTATAGTTTCAGCTCTCTGATTTAAGGCCTCTCACCAAAACTTACCATTAACCCTATCATTACCGGTCTAAATTCTGCGTGCGCTCTTCGCACCGCAGTTGGTTATCATGCTAACAAAAGGTAATGTCCCTCTTGGTCATCCAAAAAAAAAAAAATAATTGCAGTGTACTCTGTCAAAAAGTGGCTATAGTTGTAATTTAGATTCTCCTCAACAGATAAGAGCCACAAATAAGAATACTTCTGAGTGGAGGTTGCGGAGTTAAGTAATGGCGGAGATGCTGCAGGAAGGGTACAATTTTGCCGAACACAGATGCTGCGTTCATGGTTATGGAAGGGTTAATCGAAGGTAGATTTTCTACAGCAGAAGAGTGTTAAGTGTTAATGAACTGAGTTAAGAATGCAGAATGTAAGAATGCCCCCCCCCCCCCTCTAAGTGAAACCCCTCCATTTTGTCTTTGAAATGAAGGGAGTTGATAAATGCATATGAATAATTTTCTCATACTTTCATTTTAGTATGCACTGGTGCATAATTTTCTTTGAAAGGTGCGGCTCGTCAAAAAAAGAAGAGAATTGGAATTTCTTGATGTGATGAAAATTATGAAAAGAAAATTCACGGCTTCAAATTGAAAGACTTTGTCTTAAGGTCATAAATTAAATAAATAAAAAAAAAAAAGAATTACTACGTGATTTCATAAAAACTTGGTTTTATTCTCCCAACTGATCAGCTTCTCCATTAATGTCTCATTTTTGACGCCGCAGTCATTTTTGCCTTATTATTTTTATCCGTTATCATTATTTCATTGATCAATTTGTTGTATCTATTTTTCCTCTGGTTTTCATTATTTTACTTGGTGCATAGGTATTCAAATTTGATGAAATTGTGTGTAGCTCACAAAATATTCTTATTTAGGTTAGATATTTTTCGAATCGAAGTATGAAACGCTTATAATTTATTTTATGTTTGCTTGAAATTATACTCTGCGGTCAAGTATTTTTTTTCTAAAAGAAAGAAAGGATAATCCTCATGTATTCATGTAATATTTTTGTCATCGACATCATCCCATAATTTAACACTATTTCATCTTGTCATCACCCAAAATAAAGTTCAATTCCTGAAATTTGCCACTTTATGAATGTTCCTTACTTCTGATGATCTGAAAAAACTGTAAAACAGTCTCAAAATGAGGTCTGCAAAAATAAAAAATCGTAAACAATTTTGGTCCAACTCTAAGTATCAAGAGAAGCTGTGAGTAGTTATCTTTTTTCCAAGGAGAGTTTTAGATTTAGTAAATATTCCTGAAAGAGTACCTTTTTTAAGGAAAGAGTTACTTTAGCTTATTTCTAGGCAATAAAAGTAGTATAAACCACTTTTAAGTCTCGGTGTAAGTCTAATTGTCTTGAACATTATTTGATTACCGGCATGGCATCCATGGTCAGAGTTAGAATTGGAAAAGGGCCTCATGGGTTGGCCCTCTCTTCTCAATGAAAGAAGAAGAAAAATTACCATAAATTGGCAAACGTTACAAAATGGTTACCAATAACCATCTTAAAGTCTTATTTGTCCCTAGGTAGATAAATTCTTCAGGAATGCTCTTTTAGATTCAGTGTGCATTTTAACTACTTGTGAATATGATCAGGTGGAGGCAAGCATTTTTACACGATTATTTCTTGCACCTGCAGCCTGATAGTTGAAATTTATGTCGGCACAACAAGACATCGAAAATTGATCTATCACAGAGTACAGATGTTTCGTCCTATCTTGCGGACAAAACCAAGCTAAAGTTTCAGCAATCAGGCTACTGATGGATGTTATTTCCAGGTTGTCCCAGAACTTTTTCTTATCATGAAAAAATAGTGGTATTGTAGTGTAACATTATCCAAGGAAATCCTGCCTGTTTTTCAAGGAGACAGAAAATGTTGCATTCTGAACGATTTGAGGGCTGACCTGTATCATGTAAAGTCATTTAATTTTTTGTAATTACTCTTTTCTTTTTTTTCCAGCCCTGTAAGGGTTGACTTTTCCCATTTATTTTTCCATTATGAGTATCATTTTATCAAGACAGTATTTAGCATCAAATTATCAGTCAATGCTCATTTCAGAATTAGTTCTTACACACCACACTGATGTGTTTCCAATCATTCGTTCTTGTGTCACCAGAGATACTTGCAATTAAGGGCAACATTTGGTGAGCAATTGAAAAAACTCAAAAACCATGGTCAGAAAATTTTTACCCCAAAATTTGTACAGTCGCTGTCAGTGTGCTGTTAGATTGACGACACCAGTTTGCCTGTCATTGATGTCAGTTTGCCAGTTTCAGTCCCATTAGCCTGAGACATGTCAGTGTCTGGTCCATGAGCTCGATATGACTGGAAATATGTTAATTTAGTTTCTCTGGAGAAAGTAGATAGCATTTCTTTGAATCAAGTAATTTTTAAAATCATTTGGGAGTTTTCCCAGATTTCAATGAGATGCAGTGGGCAAACTGTGAGAATAGCAGTTTGCTTTGGTGTTTCCACCTAGACTTTTTTTTTTGCTCTTTCATCCATAAAAACTGGTGTACACCCATGACAATCCTCGTACATCTCTTGAAGCTCATAATTTAAAAAAAAAAGAAGACCTTAACAATGATCTGTAAAGGTTGTACAACGTTCTCAAAGCAAGACTAATTGGAACACATCTTTTAAAACCAGCTATAATACTCGCTTACCAGTCATTCTTTATGGAATCTAAATTCTTGAAGATCTCATGTTAGATTAAGTTCATGCTATGGCTTTTTAAATTTAGATGATTTTTTCATGAAAATTTTCGGGTTAAGTTCATTTACAGACTGATGCATTTTATGCTGTTCCTATTTTTCGTGCAAAACAAATGGAGATGGGTTTAAGGAAATTGTGAAATTTCTGCTTTCATCGCTGCTTTCCTTCTTAGTTAGCCCTCATCTTCTTTCTATCTTTTGTCTAGTGTTTGTAGAAGACCAATCTTTTTCATGCTTTTCAGTTCAAAACTTGTTGAATTTGACTAATGTAATGACATCTAGTATACTGCAATTCTTGTGTAAAGAATGATCCTTCATTCATTTTTTATGAAAGAAAAGGGTTTTTTTTTAGCAAATGAGCTGCTTTTGGATTATTAAAAATGTTAAAGAGAAATAAAAATTGTGGAGTCATTTTTTATAGCCCATTACTTTTGAAGTTCTAAAGTTTTGAACTTTCTTCTTTTGTTCTCAACTGTACCTTTACAAGTACCTCTTAAGTTTCTCGTTTATCTTTGCTTTTGTTCATTTCCAACGACAAAAAGCTTTAAGTCCATAAAATAGAACATACCTACCTATTTTAAATAATTTGTGCAATTTTCAACGACACAACCCATTGTGTTTTTTCGCAATGATGAAAGTGTTTAAACTTACGCTTATATCCATCATAATGTAATTTAGTTTAATAGATTACCATATTTTTGATTAGTTATGCATTTAAATAATTCATCTATTTTGAAAAGTGTCTGGACAATTTACCTGCCATGATTTCTTGCCAGTTAAGTTCTTGAGAACAGATTATTACCATCCATTTACCAGGCTGTTCATCTGTCTTGGAAAGATGACTGAACGCTTCTCCTGTGCAGAGGTCATCTCACAGAATTTTCCACAATTTTGTATCAAATATTTTGTCTTTAATTTTGGAAATAAGCTATCATAGACTCAGTCTTCTGATGTATGATAAAAAGGAATCGAAGATAGCACAGAATTGGAAACAAAAATAGCGAGTCATAGTTTTGAAAAAATGAGATTAATTAATCTTTCACAATGGACAATAAACCGTTCATTGATTAATCTTGCTGTTAATGAGTTTTCTGTAAATAACCATTTGGTTTCAGAATTGATGAATTGAAGTTGTATCAGAATCTTTGTAAACTTTGGCTGAAAGAATCATCATGTAATATTTGTCAGTTCACACATATTGTTGACTTGTTATCCATTTTTGTACATTAAATTATGTTAAATGTAATTATTTTCTCCAAGAATATTTAACATTAAATGTGATTCATTATTGAACCTAATCTAAAAATAATTTTCAGTTGAATGCAAATTACCTAAAGGTTAAAAGAAAAGATCCTTTCTCATGGTCATTTCTTCGATTTTGCACCGCAAATCGAAATAGTATCCAAATACGTAATTTTTACGATCTTTGAAAGTGCAACTACTTAAAGTTAAAGTGAAAATTATTTTATTGTTGAAATTCTGATGATTATTATTATGTACATTCAGCGATTAAAATTCTATTTGTTTATGCTCGAGAAATAAATAATATTGCATTCCCATTTTTTCTCTTCTTTATTTTTTTCCATCAGCCTGTAAGTTTCATTTACTATTCTTTTGAATCTTATCTTGGATCTAATTGTCATAATGTAAAATCCGGAAAAAAATAAAATACAATAGGCCAGTTTGTACTTCCAATTTTTTTTTTTTTTTTTTAGTTAAAAAAAAAGGCTGGCAATAGTCAATCTCAGTAGAGCTGAAATATCGCAAGCTGTAATTGATTTAATTTTTTAAATCTCCATCGGAGTAAATTTAAAACGATCTATGAATCGTGGAGTTGATATAACTGGTCGGGAATACTTAACTCAAAATCCATGCTACCATTTTCCCAGTTTATCTGGTCGAGAATTTGAACCTCGAGATTTTCTCTAGTTTTTCAATGATATTTTCATGCGTTTAGTTTGTTGAATTTTCCGTCTGAGTACCTATTAATAATAAAGTCGAATAGTTGTATCGTTGCGCCTTGGCAATGCGATGGGAGATTAATATTGAAGTAGCGTCCATGCTTTCCTTCTCGGTTTTCCTTTGCCACTAGGGCAGTTTTGACCACATAATTTAAGTGAGCTCAAGCTAAGATTTTACTTAGCAAATTAATAGATCCTTCTTAAAGAAGAATTAAAAATAAAGAAGCGGTGAGAATTATAACTATATAATGGGAACTCAAAATAGCAACAATTTAAAGGTACCGATGAAGTACTGAATTTTTCTGCTAATAAGCTACTGAATTTTTTGGAGAGGCACCGACAAAGTACTGTAACAGTATATAATTTTTGCCAACCAGTTTTAGTAGACACCCTGGGAAACAACGGAAAGTCCATGCTCTTTTACCAGTTACCCCGACCGAGAAACTGAACCTAGGAATATCGGTAATTTTTTTAAAGATATCTTCGCGCGTATGGTTTTTTTTTTTAAATAAAAAAAATTGATCGGATTTAGTTCAAAACATGCTTTAATTAATGGCGTCGATGCAACTGATCGGAAAACAGGGGAAAATGCTGCTCCTTTGCTAGTTTCCCTAGAAGAGGAACCACACTTCGGAATTTTCATAAATTTTTCCAAGAATACTTTCGCGCCTATGGAAATGTTTGAAAGGTCGATCCATGTAAGTTTGAAATGTGCTATTCAACGAAACACGTAAACGACGAAAAATTCATGATCCTATGCCAATTTTTCCGGCAAAAAAATTGCACCTCTGAATTTTCAGAATTTTATTTCAGGATGTTTCTCGCGCATATGGAAAGTTTTTGAAAGTTCGATCCGAGTAAGTTCAAAACGCGCCATAAACAATCGAGTCCATGCGAATAGTCGGGAAACAAAAGAAAATCTATGCTCGTTCGCCAGTTTCCACGGCCGAATAGTTGCGCTTGCATTCCGCATGTAAAGATGCGATCATTGAATGCACATGTATAAATGGCAGCAATTTGAGACAGGAGAAAGGCTAAGATTGTCCTTCAATTTCGCGAGATACCACACTAAAATCCAACTTTTAGGTTCAAATTGTTTCGAAATGTTTCGAATTATTTCACTCTCCACATCCGGGTCTCACTTCCTATCTCCGTTTTTCACTTCCTTTTTCCAATTTTCACCTTCCTTATTACGTGTAAACTGAAAATCATTGAAAATTCGATTTTTTTTTTTTAAAAAAAAAAAACCGTTATGTTATAAGCAAGTGCAACTAATAAGTTTTCACGCGTTTTTTTACAAGCTCTTCACGAGTCCCTGTTACTAGAGTAGCGGTCCCTTGCACGAACCCAAAGAGCTCGCTCAATCAATCTTTAAGTGCCTCGTGTGTCGTCCACTCTTCCCGCAGATGATCACGCTCGAATGTTGGCGGGACAGCGCCGCGACGCGACGCTTCGCGCACCCTGTTCGCGGCGCGAGCGGCGAGCGTCGCGGCGCCCGGAAAAGCGCCCGCAGGATTTCCAACAGTGCCGCGCGATACGTGGCGCTTCCAACTCCTCTCGGCGCCGGTTCCACCCCCGCATTTCGCTCGCGTGTTCCGCGGCACGTGTTTCCGACGCCCACGAAAATCGCTTCATCGCGAATACTTTTGGAAAATTTTTCGCCCTGAAAACTTTCGCAGAGAATTTTAGTAATTCCAATTTCATGTTTGGATTTGTGCGTGTCCTAAACGGCCGTTTTCGGTCGCTGATGTAAGTTTTCACCCTTCACGAGACATTGATTTCTCTTCAATCAGTGGTCTAGTGAGAAATCGACTGCAGTTGAGCACTGTGTAAGGTAACCGACCCAGTACCCGTCACCTTAAGCACCTTGCGAACTTTGAGAGCCTGTAAATACCTGTTTGTAAACCTGTACATACAATTTGTTGTATATTCTGTGTGTAGAATTACTTTGGCTTTCATTTGTGACCAAGTTCATTAAAATCGGTCAAGTATTAACTCAACCACGGAAGAAAAACGAAAAAATGCCGAAAAGTACCAGTTTCCGGCACTTTTTGCCTATCTCCGTCATCCTGACCCCAATATCCGTCACCCGTTTGTTTACATCAATCTAACCTCAATTTTTCGGCGGGATCTTTGAAATATCAGCGGAAAAGACGAAAAAATAAGAAATTGCACTTGAATGAAGAGGAACGAAAGTTACCTACTTGTTAGTCTCTTAAAATGTAACTACTCTGGACATTCAGTCAAAAAGCTGCACTGAAAAAAAAAGGTTTTTTTTTTTCAATTTAAAACAAAAATTGTACCTCGTTGAACTTAATAAGTACTTACTTAGACAAAGTCATGACACAAAGGAGAAAAACTTAAAATTATTTAACACTGGTGGGTAAATTATTTACTCACTAAATAATTTAATAATTCATTATTACTTATTTAAATAAATAAAAATTCAGAGGAACAAAAAAACAAAGAAAAAATTCTTAGGTAAAGTGTCTAAAGACATGTTTGGGCAAAAAGTAAGAATGCACATCAAATGCACTAGAGTACCTATTGGAACACTAGAATAAAAATAAACTAAAGGTTTATTAAATACAGTTAAGCACCTCAAGTACCAAAAAAAGAGAATGAAAAACACAGAAAAAATTCAACTAGAGAAGTTGTGTCAGTAAACCTAAAAAATGAAAAATTAGGAAAAGGATGCCTCATTATGACATATTGACGAGGCTCAAATTGTAAGGCATACTTAAGTACTTAAGCAGGTAAGGGAAAACATGTTAGTAGATTGATAAAAATGCAGGGAGATACACCAGAAAGTTAAAAAGGAGACTCTTCTCACCAACAGCACCCTGTCCCCCCTCAAGGAGTAGGTAACTGATTTGAAGAAGACACCTACAAGTTCGACTTCGTAAGCCCCAAAATCTGACGATTTTGAGAGCATGCATAACCATATATTTTTATTTAAATATAGTTCTTGTAGTACAGATGGTATCTTAGAGAAAATGACTGATGTGGAATTTTACAAGATCCTTCTCAAATGTTAAACTCTGATGAAGCGTTAGCTACTCCTTGTTGAAGCCTTATTCATATGTAGATTCATACAGCATGACTGAAACTGAAGTCTGCTGCCTCCTCGTTACTGCTCCAAACAGTGGCTGGATGATTGCAAAGGGATTCCATGAGTTTATGGCCAATACATTGAATGACTGGGTGTAGAAAAAAGGAATGGAAGCACCAGTTTTGTTTCTTATTTTCTATAGCAACACTGCAAACGCTCCTTCTGCCAGTCCATGACCTTATTGATGTAGTAGACTGCCATCTGATACATCAAGAAGATTATAGACTTGAATATGAAGGAAAGATGCCCAATCTATTGAAGAATTCGGTCCAATTTCAATATGCACAGCTGGAATCGCCTTTGCTTGGGCCGATAGTGGGCACTGTGTTGGCAAAAAACAAATATTCACTCACGGATGAAATTGAATTTCACCTTTTTCTCCATTATTCCCCAGGAGCCACATAAACTTACTTAAGGAATCTGGAAACCATTTCAGAAGTACCTCCTTAGTAAAAGCAGAGAAATACTACTTACCACCATGCAAAATAGGTTCCGCCTCAAAGAGCTTGCGGTGAACAGAAAAAAAAATCACTTTCTCACCAAGATTCTTAAGAGTTATACATACCCCTGAGCATAATGTTGCTTTATAACCTTATCAGACAGAGGAAATGCAAATTATGTCGTTTATGTAGTCGGAAAATTTGCAGAATAGCTTGTTTTTCCATGAAAACTAACGTGTGACGGATAGTGGGTTTGGGTAAAAACGCGCGAGACCAAAACCCGGCACGGGCTGCCGGATATTGGTTTTTTCGCGAATTGCCGAACCACTACCGTCACGATGACATTATCAAGTAAATACGCGACGAATTTGGCTTTACTTGGTGTCAATCAGTAGCTGAATTCTTCCTGAAAACATACATGTATCACATCAATACTATCTAACAAATATCAAAGAGAAAATGACAATTTTCACCTTCGAAATCCTTACCGAAATTGCCATGAAAATAGATTACGGGGCGTGTTCGCCGACATACGATCTTTAGAGGACTAACCTCATTTATTCCTTGAATGTAAACAATATGATGTTTATGTATTAGTGCTGCTCTCTACGTCTAGTTTCTGGAACTATATTTAGTTTATCACAGAGTTGCCTTCCTCCCTATTTATTCCCAATAATGTTGCAGAGGTGACGGGTACTGGCTCGTGCCGGGTACTGGGTCGGTTACCTTACCTATTCAATGGAGCATTTATAATATATTGAGAACTCGTTTTCGAGCTTTGTCTTGCTGCACACGGAATTAAATCTTCAGCCCCTCGCACTCTCTGAGTCAGGTAAGTGAGCATGATTGACAATCGGGTACATACGGACAGCGTTAAACAGAAAGGAACCAAGCCACATCAGCTATTGCCAAATTTAATCGGGCAATTTAATTTTTTTACATGAAAACGGTTGTGCGGATTCTCGTGCAAATTTCGGAGAAAATTCTCCACGATACGAAGCAAATTCCTTAAAATTTTCGAAGAAATCAGAACAAACGTTCTCTCGTAAAAAATTTAATTGGCCAGATAAACTTGGCAACAGCTGATGTGGCTTGATTCCTTTCTGTTAAACTCGGTCCATATTTACGGTGAAACTCCCAAACCACGTATCTTGTTTGCGGTGTTGACAAAACCCCGCTCCTTTTTTTACGGCGAACAAATGGACCGCGTTTAACAGAAAGGAACCAAGGCACATCAGATGTTGCCAAAGTTAATAATTGGACAATTAAATTTTTTACGAGAGAATGTTTGTGCGGATTCTTTTGAAAATTTTAGGGCATTTGCTTCGTACTATGGAGGAAACCCACCGAAAATTACACGAAAATCCGCACAACAGTTTATTTGTAAAAAATTAAATTTCCCAATCAAATGTGGCGATAGCTAATGTGGCTTGGTTCCTTTCTGCTTAACACGCGGTCAAAATGAGCATTATTCCTTGAAGTTTTCACAAAATTTCCTTGACCCGAGGAAATCACGGAAGTTTTGAAGAGCTGACGTTGATTAGTTTTCAATTTATAAAATAAAGTGCAACAGTAAGTCTATAACGTCGCAGAACAAGATACGTGGTTTATGAGCTTTACCATCGATATGAATTAACTCGGGGGTGCGCCTTTTGACCGCTTCGCGGTCCGACCCTTCGAGACGCTTCGTGTCTCAGACGTAATGTGTTACGCGTTACTCTCATGATTTGATACTTTAAAGTGGATAAGATAAGGGTTGGTAACCTGTGAGCTTGATTGCATTGCATCGTTTTGAGGTTTTGCGAATGGAATCTAAATTTATTTATTTACTCGAAAAGATCTGCGAATTTTTCTCCGAAATTCGTTGTGAATCTGCTTGAAATTGTCACTGTAAAACATGCATCACCCTTTAAGAAACAAGGGACTTAGTTATCAGGAGACACTTCACAACGTCGTAGTGCGATGATGCCCCTCTGATCACCCTTGCAAATCTCTGTCCCTGTTCGTTGCACAAAACCACTAAGATTGGCTCGATTGATTAAGTTTTTTGTGTTGTGTATAGTGCAATTCATATGAAAGAACTCTATACGGGGTAAAAAACGTCTCGATGATGCCGAGGATCGAAGAACACGTACTTTGATCGCGACGATTCAAAATTTCCGCTGTTTTATTGATTTTTGACGAAAACGGATCGACATCATAGTTCGGAATTTCCCTCGAGTATCCCATACAGGACCAAGAAAAATCACGAAACATCACAAGAAAGTATGCTGGGTGGTCGTTTTCTTTTGAAAGAGAAATGGAATGTTTAAAGAAAACTGCTGACTGATTATAGAAATTGTCGGACAAGGCGGTAGACAAAGAGGACAAAGGCAAATGGGGCAGTTCTATTGATGGAAACGAGTGGATGCAATGGGCAAAGGGGGTAAGTATTGGACTAACTAAAGGCATCCTGCAAGAGACCCTTTAGTTAGCCCATCGTCCTCCCCTTAGTCTATGAGAACCACTCGTTTCAACCAATAGGATCTCTCCAATTTACCTTTGTCTTCTTAGTCTATGGTTTTGTCTAACAATTTCAATAATCAGCCAACTGCAAAGTCGAAAATTGAGGTCGTGTTTTGAAACTTTCACTGTCGAACTTCTCTCGCGCGATTTCGCACCGCACGCTCATCCAAGCTATTTGATTTGCCGTATTTATGCTAAGAGGAACTATGTTGATCGGAAACCCCATGCACTTAGTCCCTTTTAGCATAAGTATGTCCAATTATTCGCGGATAAGCTGATTGAAGTGCCTTCATTTTAACTGACCTGCAACCCGCTCTCCAAGATGTTCAAATAGTTGCCTATCGTCCCCTTTTTCATGTTTTGCGAAGGAGGAGGGTCGTACTGATATGAGACGGTAGATCTCCACGGATTTTGTTTTTTTTCACCACTTGAAATTATTCACCCATGAAAATACAATTTAATGACAAGTATACGTGAATCATTCACGAGCTAACAACATCAAACGAGAATCGAATCGCCAACCAAAAATTCTTCCCTCAGTTTATTTTGATGATGAAAAACGGAGATCATTTATTATATCGAAATTTCTATTCTCACCGACACTTGCATTTTCTCATTTATTCAATTCGCAATTATTTAAAAACTATGCTGAACTAAATATTTACGAGTAATATCTTCAGCCTGCTACAGCGTTGTCAAAAAGTTAAATTAACGAAATTTTGCGAAATTCGTGTCTGTATTTGTAGGAATTTTGTGCGGAGACGTTATGCCCTGTTTCCACACATTTTTTGAAAATTTTGAACATCTTATAGTTCAGACCCTTCAGACCCTCAACATTTACATTCCATCAATTGTAACTTTCTAGTCTTCTAAAATTTCATTTGAATGCAACTGATTTTTCCCAAATTCAGCACAATTTTTGACAATTTTGAACATCTTTTGGTGCAAACCCCTCAAACCCCCAAAATGTATTTCCCATCAATTGTTTAACTTTCTCGTCTTTTTAAACTACATTTGAATGCGACTTGAAAATCGTTCAAAAACATCGTGCTCTCAATTTCGCCCAAAATTGAATTTGCTCAGTTTCGATCCTACATGCCTCAATTTATCAGTCGTTCCGACAGAAAGCGTTTCATTCATATAGGCTCCGACTGACCGGGGTTTCGACTTCAAGCCTAAGCTCGGATTGAATCGTTATCGATAAATAGCATTTCCAAGATAAGACTCCATTGATCAAGGTCCTTCGATGTATCGATGCTCTCGATCGAGGTATAGCATTAATAATATAGGGCTGTGTCAATCAATGTCGTTCGATATATCGATGCTCTCGATCGAGGAATCGCATTGTTATTATATGGCTGTGTCGATCAATGTTGTTCGATGTATCGAATGATCGATATATAGCATTATTAAGGTAGGACTTTATCGATCGAGATCGTTCGATAGCGATTCGATATTCGACCTGTAAAGGCAATATTGCGAATGTCCGGGCTTTAGCGCATACCGAGAACGCATGGCGGAGCCCACATTCCATGTCGTGCCGAGCGAAAACAGCTTATCTACATTGGATTTTCACGGAGAGTTATGCGGTTTTCGCTTCGATGCACCCTGTGCTCCACATCCATTCCTCGAGTCCCCGATCGAGTGACGCAACGAGGCATTTCCCGATGGATTTTGACTTATGCTCCCGCCCCCCGCTCCGCCCCCCCGCGGATGACTTTCCATCGCTAATATATGTGCAAATTATTGGCGCGGTTCGATATCCGCATAAACTGATTCCTTCTGCATCGCTCGAAATGCATTTTAAATTTGGGAATAATACGTCGTCCCCCTCATGAAAGATCGTTATTCTGCCGTGCTAAGTGAAAACGCCGTATGAGCATTCGAATGTTGCCAAATTTCTTCTAAGAAAATATTAAATTTTGAAAAGTTATGAATATTTGAACCGCGTTAAACAGAAAGGAACCAAGCCACATCAGCTATTGCCAAATTTAATCGGGCAATTTAATGTTTTACATAAAAACGGTTGCGCAGATTTTCGTGCATATTTCAGTAAATTTTCTCCATAATACAAAGCAAATTCCTTAAAATTTTCAAAGGAATCCGTACAAAATTTCTCTCGTAAAAAATCAAATGTCCCTGTTAAATTTGGCAATAGCTGATGTGGCTTGGTTCCTTTTTGTTTAACGCGGTCCATTTGTCCTTGATTTTCAGACTTTTTAGATCAAAGCACAATCGAAATCCTCTGAAAAATCGAGAAAAAAATATTCTCAAATTTAAATTTGTTGAAGGAAATTTGGCAACGCCTAGTGGCTTATATGACATTCGTACTTAGCATCTCAGAACTGCATTTTGAAGGCTTAAGTCCGCAATCACATAACTCATTTGCGGTGGTTAAAAATCTCCGCCTCTACGTTATTTTTTTAAGGATAACAAATTCGCATCATTCCTTGAAGTTTTTGCAGAATTTCCTTCGCACAGATAAGAAAAATCTTGGCAGTTTTAAAGAATTGCCGTTGAGTAGTTTTCCGTTTAAGAAATAAAGTATGACAGGAAGTCTGCGACGTCGCAAACCGAGTTAAGTGATCGCCATCTTACACCGTCGATTTCAATATTTTAAATTGTTTATTACGTCGATTTTCCACGATCCTTGAAAAGAACAAAATCCAAAGTTGTTTTTTTGTGAGAATTTCCACTATATCGTGTACCTACGGAAATAAAACAGCGGTGCACGCCGCGCAGTTCGAGGTGTCAAATAGAATTTCGCTGCCCTTGTCATTCCGGTGTTAAATTTTGTCAAAAAATGAACGAGGGTTTGTGAGAAAACATTAAAGTATTACCCCGCGAACATCACTCTACATCGAAAGCGGTATTTTAATTATCTGTCGGGGAAAGTAGATTCCAGCGGCGGTGACGCGCAGAATGCAGCGAAAGCACGAGAGCCTCAGCTTAAGAATGGGTTCGTGCTCCTATTTCCTCAGAACAGACGCGAATAATTCGTTCGGAATACCTTTGTTCCCCTGTCTACGCGACGGTTCTTGACATGGATTTTTGCAAAATCTTACGGGTCGAGTGCTTAAAAGCATCCGATTATTCTCACCATTTGCCTCTCTCCTCACTTGCAATGAACGCCTTGAAACAAAGGAAGTATATGCTAGAGGTTTTGAGGAAAGACATGTCGGCAGTGAAACTGCAAAAAACACGTATCTTAGTTGAGGGGCTTGGAGGACAAGGGCGCATAAGTGCAGTTTCTGCTACTTCGAGAAATACGTGTTTGAAGTTTCGAAATTACATGGATTTTTGTGGCGGAAAGAAAGTTCAAACTCACTTTTTGATGCTTGAAAATCGGAATTGGATAGCGAATTTTTCACAGAATACGCATTAGAACTAATTTTACTTGAAATGATCCATATCTCAAATTATCTTAAAAATTGCACTTACGCACCATGTCTTCCAAGCCCCGTGTCGCTACAGACTTTTTTGTTGTAAAATGGGAAAAATGGATGGATAGTAGATAAGAATGATTTGTTTAAATGAATTAATAAGTGACGTCATTGTCGAAAATTTCCTAAATTTGTACTCTCATCGTCGGCGTAAGTCCGCAATCTTTACCGTAACCAGGGGCGGACTGGCCCTAAATTAAGTATGGGGCGGGCCCCTAGGGGGGTCTGGGGGGCCCATCCAGTAGAAGGGGGGTCCGGGGGCCCTCCCCCGGAAAATTTTGAAAATTAGGCCCTTTTAGAATGAATTTTACGCTATTTTAGACCCTAGTCTTTAATATTATTTTTGAAACATTATCCAAAAAGAGACCAGAAATGCAAAACTTAGTATATTTTCTTAAACTGGATGAAAAAATGAGAATCCGTTGTATACTTGGAATTCAACTTTTATTTTCCTCTTCCAACGAAAAATTGTGCCAAAGCTAAATTAGTATACAGAAGATACATAGAATCAAGTAGAATAGGAATAGTGACAGTCTAAAAAGAACACATTCTGAAAAACACAGTTCGGATTTTTTTGTTCGTTTGTTTTTTTTAAATGTACTTTTTAGCCGCCAAAATTGACAACTGTCTTAATTTTTTTTTTAACTTTTTATTGGATCCTTTCTTCGCTCTGCTCATAGAAAAATCAGTGCCGTTTACTAGTTAAATGACGCGTAATGAATGAATAAATTGATCATGCGTTACGGAGGGGGGATGGGGGTAAAAAAATCGGAAAAACTGCTTTACGTATATTATGGACAGCCCCCATTATGGATTTCGCTAAAGGGGGGAAAAATCGCCGAAGGCCCCTACGAAATCCCTTGAGGAAGGTAGGAAAGGTTCCCTACTAGGGGCCTCCAAAGTTCAAAATTGCATAGAAATGCGCCCTCGAGGCCTCTCTGAATCAGTACCAAAGGGCCCCCGGCAAAAAGGACCCTTTTGTCGAATCGGCGATAAAGAGCCCGGTGCCTTGAAGGTCCTTAGAGGCGGGTATAAAACCGCATCAAGGCCTCTTCAAATCGGCAATAAATGGTCCCTTGGAAACGGCAAAAAAGGACTCCTTCGAATCAGATAAAGGGGCTCTTTTAAGGTCCTTAGAAGCGGCAAAAAAAGGCTCCATCGAATCTTCTTCTAATCGGCAATAAATGAGTCCTTCAGGGCTCTTCCGAAATGACAAAAAAGGACCCCTTTGGACTTATTCGAATCAGAAAAAAGGGCTCTCAAAATGCAACGCCCTTAGATACGGCATAAAAAAGCTCCTTCAGGGCGCTCTCCGAATCAGCAATAAAGTGTCCTGTCCTCTCAGGAGTCTCGGGGCCCTTTCTCGAGGACGAACCGAAAAAGCCCTCGGGCGCTTCTTCGAAACGGCGAAATACGGCCCTTCAAATCGGCCAAAAGGGGCCCCTCTGGGGCCCCTTTTGGCCGATGAAAGTGGGGCGATCGCCCCATCGCCACCCCGGCCAGTCCGTCCCTGACCGTAACTGTTCTCTTACAATAATAAGAGACACCTTATTGCGCTTTGATGACGGCGCAGAGATACAACTATTCGTGCTTGATGGATGTCCGTGTTGCATGGGCAAAATTGAAGGCGCTCAGGCGCGAGGCGTCAACTCTCAGTGCGCGACTCCACGCAGCCAATGAGGTGTCTCTAGGATCACGAGAGAGTGAAACAACAATGCCCAATTATGTCTCTCCTATCTTCGGCTGGGAGAGACCTCATGGCTCATGCATCATCCCCTCCCCTTCGTCTCTAACAACCTCCTGTCTCAACCTATAGGATGACTCCATTTAGAGGAGATTAGTCAACGTGAAATGCGAGTAGGTTGTAATTTGGTTCATATCGACGGCGAAAGTCCGCAATCACGTATCTCGTTTGCGGTGTTTGAAAATCTCCGCCTCTATATTATTTTTTTAAACGAGAACAAATTGACATTATTTCTTGAAGTTTTTGCAGAAATTTCTTCGCACAGAGAAGAAAAATCACGGCAGTTTTAAAATATCGCCGTTGAGTAGTTTTCCATTTAAAAAAAAAAAAAAAAAAATATGACAGGAAGTCTGCGACGTCGCACACCAAGATACGTGGTTGCATACTTACCTACACCGTCGATCACTAATTGTCCTTCCCCTCACGAAAGATTGTAACTATATTCCAATTTTGCCAAATCTCCCCTCGGAAATTGCATTTTTACCAGGAGAATTTTGGGGATTTCTAACCGAATTTTTTACCGATTTTTCCTCGGATCTCATGCAAAAATCAGAATAATTTTGGACAAAAATCGCACAGTCAAACTCTTGCAAAAAATTGAATTATTTGAATCGATTTTGCAACCTTGGAATTGAGTTACGTTTTTCCGTACGGGAAACGACGTAATGTGGCCATTTTTACCATGATTTTCCTTCGTGTCTCTTCGGTAACACGGTTGTGTGGATGAGCTGATTGTGAGAATGAGAGCAAAGAAATTTTTCCGACGATTAAGGCAGTGAACTCGGGAAGAGAGAGATTAGGATTTAAAGAAAATAAAGAAAAGCTTCGCGGCTTACTTCTCGTTCTCGTAACTTTGTCTTTTCCTTCTGTAGCAATCTGAGGTGACGGGCGGGGATGCGGAAGGTCATGACACATAGCGCTAAGAGGGGCTGCTTGAGAGGGATGGATTTGTCATTTCGAGAAAATATTTCTCATAATCGCTCGCTCCGTGGTACCTCTCAGCTCTGTCGTGCTAAGGAAGAACGCCGAATGAACATTTCAACGTTGTCAAATTCCCTCATTACATTCATTATTCTAAAAAAAAGGTACAGAAATTTTGTCCTTTGTATTTCTATGTACACTCGATCTAATTGCAAAGTGTCTAGTATAGAGATCTGTAAGAGGGTACTCTCCCGTCCCAACGGGAACACACGGAAAAAATTAAATTCTGATTTAACAATTCAATGGCTAAAAAAAAAGTGACAGCAATATTTCAACGTAGATTTCACAGCAAAAACATGCTACCTTAAGCACTATTGTAAGCTAATTTAACCACGGGGGTGGTCAAAGAAGCATTTTTTTGTTGTGAAATCTACATTGAAACATTGCAGTCACTTTTATTAGCAATTGAATTGTTAAATCAGCAATTTGATTTTTTCCGTGCAGGAACTTTCCCGGGTGAGTTTTCAAGAATTCCCAACTAAAATCGTATACTTTTCTGAGAAACTTCCATAGAAAAACACACACGTACACTTCAATACGATAATCACTCGCCAATTGACAAAAAACCGGGAAACTGCCCATTTCTGTTCCCTGTCCTTGACTTTCCTGGGCAGTGGCGAGGCATTAATGATCGATTATCGATATTTTCCCCTTTGAAGCTACGGTAAAAGATCGATTATTAAGGTGTTTGTCGCGAATACCTTGTCTATCGATCCTTTTCCGTAGGTTTAAATGGCAAATCAATCGATACATTGCAAAGCACGCCAAGCCACTGTTCCCAAGAGACTCTGATCCTTAGTCCAACAACCTGAAAAATTAAGAAAACAGAGAATATAATCAGAGAATGCGTTTTCCTGCACCAGGGAAAGGGTGAAAAAACGTCGTAGAATTTTCAAAAAAAAATTAGATCATGGAACTTTTTGCGGAACGATCAAATATTCACTTTCGTGTTCGGAAAAATCATTAATTTTGCGGAAAATCAGAAAAAAAATGTGTCAAGTAATTCTAGACCGATTTATATTTTCAGGAATGACTTTTTCCTCGATTCAAACGAGAATATTTTAGCAGTTTTTCTCTCCGGAAGCGCTCGTCTTTTCAGGAGTAGGTCTAAGTATTTGAAAGTTGAAGCAATGCTCTCGTAAAACATATGATCGAGAAAGTTCATTTTCTGCAGTATAAAATCGTGAAATCTTACGAAGTGTTCTCTCTGCTCAGCAACATCTGATACTCTCGAAATGCTGTATTTATTTCAAAAATCATGGATATATATCGATTTTTCCCCTGATAATTGCCCATAATCAAGGAATTTATTCCCTGTTGGTCACGACAATCGTGGAATCATCGAAGAATTTAGCATGGTCCAATGGTGCTAGAAACCCTGAATTGCGAAAAATATTATTTAAATAGTTATCGTGAAAATACTTCGGTATTTTTAGAGCAATTATTAATTTATTGAGAAAATTCTGCGATATCCCAATATACGTGCGGTGTTTTTTCTCAGCATGGCAGAACTTACTTGGCGAAGAACAAAGCATTTCTCTTTGATGAAGCTGACCTATAATTATTGTGGTGCACTTTCTTAAAACCGTCCTAGATATCCACGATGAGTTTTCTAGGAAAGAAAATAAGCCTTAATACGTCGCCAAATGATGACGCTCTTACGATTTCTAAGAAGCCACGTGCGCTGTTGCGCCAACTCTTCATCGATGGTAAAACATTGGCGGATCCAGCAAATTGGCAATATTGTCTTTCCTCCATTTAAACCTATGGAAATGTATCGATTCTTGGAGGGGCCAGACGCTCCGACAAGAATCGATTATTTAACACAAGTTTAAATTGAGGAAATCCGGTGTTGCCAAATTGCTGGATCCGCCTCAGTGGTTTTCTGGCCTACCTTGAAAATTGAAGGCGTGACAGTGCTGTGCGTTAATTTTATTCCCGCTTCGTATAGTTGTCGAATCGTCAAGTTCGAGAATTACCCAGTTTTTAATTGAGACTCTATACAAAAATCATTTAATTGCAGGAACTCAGATGCAAAGGACAGACGCAAATCAGGGTCAGACGCACCTTTCATAGATTTTTTTCTGTTCAAAAAATACCTTTTTGACCTCCTATTCGGTTGTGGATTCTGATCTGTCACAAAACGGTCCGGGATACTCGGTTGCTTATATTTCTAAGACAAAAAGAGTAGAAACTTTCGCACCACTCTCTGCATGAGAGAATAGAAACACGCATTATTGACTTTTCTAAATACGTGAGAAACATTCTGCCGTACTGAGGAAAAACGCCGTATAAACATTGGACAGTTGTCAAATTTCCTTCGGTAAAAATTTTTTTCCAGGAAATTATGAATATTTCCTCTCGGCATTTTCAGATAATCTAGATCTGGTCGCATACGTATAAGATTCATCGTATCATAAGATTCATTGTAAAATTCGAATAAAAATATTCAACAATTTCCCTGAAAATGTATAATTTATCAAAGGAAATTTGGCAACGTCTACAGGTTCGTACGCTGTTCTCATTTAGCAATTCAGTACTGGCTCCAATTATTTTTTTATACATATGTTCCTTTTTTCCCTTCCCTACAGGTCAGTGACGTCGCGTGCTTTGCGATACATCGATTGATCTGCCATTTAAATCTATAGGAAAGGATCGATAGGTAAATAGGGTACACCTAAATAATCGATTCTTCAGCATAGCTTCAAATGGGAAAAATATCGATAATCGATCATTCACGCCTCGCCAGCGATACAGTTGGGTAATTTCCGAACCGAACGATTCAATCCCGCTTCCTGTAAGTTTCTGGCCAGGAAACGCCACCGTGGGGGAAATCTGTAGAAAGTGAGTGCTCTCCGGAGGAGACCTAAAGTCGAAAGGGGGGCGGGGGGGTTGGGCGAACAACAAAAGGTATACCCTATGCATTTATGCACCTCTGTTCCGGGGATAGATCGATGGAAGATCGGAAGAATGGAGGCGAGCTTAAAAGAAGGAGCTTTTTCTGAATTCCTCAACTGCGTCATGACTCATGGGAAGCTGAAAGGATTTCAGCGAGAGTTCGAGACCAAGACCGAGATGAAGATAGCTCGGGGAAGCGAAGGGGGAGAAAAAGTCCGAACCGGGTGACGAGAGAGAGAAATCCCCCCACATTGTCTCTCTCGAGAAAGTGTGCTTCAATGAGTACGTGAGCAATAAGTTATACACATTTTCGCCAACCGCTCCGCTGTTTCGTGCCCTATTTTTACCCGTCGCCTTGGGTGTCGGATTTTTCGCGGCGCGGGCCCGCCGAGCTTGGAGATGCGGCGTGTGTGACAAAATCTGACAGCCCCGGCGGAGCGCTTGTGGCTCGACGTCTTTGATCCCCGTTTTGAGTTTAAAGTTTGCACCCACCCCTCGAGGCAGCCACCTCGCCTCTCGCTGAAATCCCGCCAAAGTTTCTGAAATCATGGCCGCATTCGGAAGCGGGGTCCACCTTGATCAACTGAACGTATTTATGCTGAATGGAACTATGTGCGAAAGGAAAGATGGGGTGTGCTCGTTAGTGCTCGGGCCATAAGAATCAATGGGAAATCACTGAAAAAAAATCTCGGTGTATTTACTAAGAAAAGGGTAAAATTACCAAGAATTCAGGGTTCTATTTGATCCCAGTTTTTTCTTGGTAAAATTACCGTTTATGGAATTGGTAATTTTACCGAGAAATCTCGGTGATTTTACTGGACCTTGGTAAAAACGCCAATATTTTTTATCGACTGTGGTAGAATTACCGAGATAAAGTGGCAAAGTTACCGAGAATTGATTACCAATAAAAGTGGTATTCTTACCTGAAAAAAACAGTAAAAATACCGGTTTTTAGGTAAGCTTACCAGTCCGTCTCGGTAAAATTACCAATAATTAGTAAAAAAAAGTGAGATGGTAAAGGTACTAACGGACCTTGGTAAAAACGCCGAGAATTTTTTACAGTGAAAGCGCCAGTGACGTCAGCGGCAACGACGGGAGCGACGACGATTGGCAACGCGGTCTTTAACTCATGAGCCCTGTCCACAACGTTCTTGTCACATGCCCACGGCTCACGAGTTAGCGCTCAGTCCCTTTCGATTTATTTGAAAATCCCGCTTTTCCATTTTCTCAAAAGGAACTATATCCATACCACTTTTACGTTGTTTTATATGCAGCTTCCACGAGCACACCCCACCTTTCCACTTGCACATAGTTCCTTTTAGCATAAATAAGCCCGAGAGCCCGCTTCGAGGTTCGTGTTCATAATCGTTAAGTAAACGGGTAAAAATTAAGGGGGGGTTTGGGGGATTTTTTCGCATTTCCGGTCAGTTCAAGTCACAACGCTACAAAATTAAAACAGATTTTGCTCATAAAATGCCCCCGAATAAGGCGGCCGATCGGCCTAAAACTTGGTATGATTTCTCCTGACACGCATACGTAACAAATCACAGCAAAAATAAAAACCCCAGGATAGGTAGGGCCGGGAACGGTCCAAATTGCCACCCTTCATTTCAACGATTTTTCAGGGGCTGCCTATGCAACCGGCAACATTTATTAAAGAATTCGATAAAAAATGTCGAAATTTGACTCATAATATATTTTTTTCCTCCAAAATTTCCCATCGGAATAATGTTTAAAGAGGAAAAATCCAGAGGGTCACTCACGCCTGCACCCTCTGAATTCAAAACAAAGCTCTGGAGCTCTAAATCTAGATGTATCATGAGAACACGTCAAAACCTTCGTCCCTCATTTTGAGTCTCGGCCAGAATTCGCCTTTTAAAGCGGGCGCTCTCATTCAACAGCAAACCACCTTCGCGAAATGAACTAAAATCCCCCTTTCGAGTCGCGCAGACAAAGGGCGCTCAAGTTGCTACTTTGTTTCTGGTCTCGTTACTCCTGTTATGTTGCTTATCAATCCCATTCGCGTAGCATTGTTTCAAATCTACTTTGTTTAAGCGAGCTGTCCTTTTACTTCGTTGGCTTTTTTTTTCGTCGTCACGGTTGCATTGAATATTGCCACATTGGGAGTGGAAACTCGACACTCTAATTCCAGTGGCACGCTTTGCGATCTACCGACATCTTCCCATTTGAAGCTGTGGTAAAGAATCGATTATTAAGGTGTTCGCTGCGAACACCCTGTTTATCGATACTTTTCCATAGGTTTAAATGGCCGATCAATCAATATATCGCAAAGCACGCCACACCACTGTCCAATTCGTCGTTTCACGGACGAAAGAACGTAACTTTATTCCAAGGCTGTCAAATTGACTCAAAAAAGTCAATTTTTTGCAAGAATTTTTTACAATTTTTGTATTGTCCTGCTTTTTGCAAGAGACCAGATGGAAAATCAGTGAAATTTTCAGTTGGAAATGCCCAAGAATTGACAGTTAAAATTGCAAGGGAAATCTGGCAACACTGGAATTTAGTTACGCTCTTTCGTGAGGGAAACAATAAATTGTCATGGAGTCGGACAAAATGGGCCTCAAGATGAAAAGAGAATTTGAGATGACTGGACGACATTTTGCAATTAGGAAGTGCGTGTAATGTTTGAAGCTCATCCATATGACCGCATATCTCCTCAGGAAAAACGGCGCATAAGTCGCTTCTAAAATAAACCAGAAATAGTTTCTCATTGGAGGTCACACTCCAACCATACTGCCGTGCTAAGGAAAAACGCCGTATGAACATTCGAGGCAAACTGCCTCACCAAGAATCGATTGTTTTACACACATTTAAATGGAGGTAAAACTGTGTTGTCAATTTTCAAGAGTCGCCAATGCCGCTGATTAAACTCCTGAGATGCTTTTTATGGCAATTTTTGAAGTACAGAATTATTTTAAAACCAGCATTCGTACGATTTAATAAGTTAACGAATTTAACTATGATCTTAGGCTAGCAGTGTTCTATTTCTTCGTATTGGAAGAAAAATTTGCAAAAAAGGGCCTTGAAACCCGCGAATTTCTCCCAGTTTTATACGGTACGGAATTCATGAACGACTTTCAAGGAGGCTCATAGATGGTACTCTGAAAAAAGATACACCATATTTACAACTTCTGGCAGACAAAGCTCCTTGATCATGAATCCACGTCGTCCGTTAGAAAAATCCTTTTCACATGTTTGCTTCTCATGAAACTGCATTTCCTCGCCTTTCAAAGAGGAAATAATTACGGAAAACCCTCCTCATTCAATACTCCATGTGATGCTGCTCCGCTTTCCCTGTGGCATATTAAACTGTTTCAAACGTATATCAGCTTTCCCCCTTTTATTTTCATAACCAGCGTTTTTAGCAACGCTTAAATTGGATTCTCTCGTTTTCTACGTCGAGGAATTTCAATTTTACCCGCCAAGTCCTGTTGCCGGGATTAATTTCTGCTGCTTCGATGGTTTTAGAAGTTTAAACATGATTTAATCGCAAAGGAACTGGGAGCGTACTCATTTTTAGCAGTTGGCATTTTCTCTTGAAGAACATCTCGTGAAATCTCATTGCGCAGCGAACATCTCTAGCCCCGCGGAAACATCACCTTTCCACACACACCATCAACATGAACAGTTCTGGCTTTATGAAATTGTTTAATTTCGTATAATTATCGAATAGGTAACTATTCGATGCTTCGTGCTCCCCAATATTTTTATTGCCTACGTGGCGGGGCATGAATGGTTGATTATCGATATTTCTCCATTTGAAGCTATGGTAAAGAATCTATTATCAGAGTGTTCGTTGCGAACACCCTGTCTATAAAAGTTTTAAGTGGCAGATCAATCCATAGGTCGCAATGCACGCTACGCCACTGTTGCCAATGCGGCAAAATTGAAGGTGAATGAGGTGAACAATATCTAGCAATAGATTCACGTATTGTCTTGTGATTCTATTAAAGTCTGCTGAGAGAGATGACTGTTGGTTTTTAAATAGAGAACTATTCGTAAACTCACGTAGCATCGTTGCCTATGCGCTGAAATGGAGATGTTGCATGTGTGAGGAACTTGCGATTTGACTGTTGATTCTTATGTAAAAGTTCGCGAGAAACACGATGGTGTCACTGGTTTTCTCTGAAATCAACTCCCAAGCCCAAAAAAAGCTCTCAAGTTGAGGCCAAAATGGAGGGGATATCCCGCGCTATCCTTAGAGTCCACGTCTACATCAAGACAAACTCTCCATGCAAAGATAGGGAGCAAATACATTGACAGGACTGCCGCACTTTATTTGGGGATTCTAAACCTGAAAACAGGGCAACCCTGCTAATGTATTTGCTCCCTATATCTTTGCATGAAGAGTTTGTCTTGATGTAAAGGTGGACTATCAGGATAGCGTGGGATATCCCCTCCATTTTAGCCTCAACTTGAGAGCTATTTTTGAGCTTGGGAGTTAATTTCAGAGAAAACCAATGGCACCATCGTGTTTTTCGCGAACTTTTCCATCAGAATCAATAGTCAAATCGCAAATTCCTCACTCATGCAACATCTCCATTGAAGGCGATACTCAAGTTAGTGATAAGTGCAGAATCACACGCACCGTTCATTAGTTCCGTCAAAATATGCAACGGGTGTGGGATTACTATATTTTCGGATCGACAGCTTGTTATTCATGCATGCTCTTCGGTTGATTTGGACGCATATCCGCCCAACGGAGTGCATTAAGTTATGAGCCCTGAGACCCAAAAGAATATATGCATAACAAGGCTCACGCCATAATGCACATAGCTCCGTTTGGCAGAAATACGTCCAATTGATACTTATCGGCACTCTTTTTTACATTCTTCCTCTCCTCTTTATCCTCATTTTTTTTGTCCTCGTTGTGATGGCGCTTGATAGTGCAGCCGCTAATCATTTGCCATTAGTCGAGTTAAGAGAGGAACTAAACACGCAATTTTGCCTGGAGCTCAGCGCAGCGAGGAATGATGACGAGGACTTGAGATGAAAAGGACCAGCCCTCGGCGCGGCGGTCAGCATGTAACACATATTAGCGCCTACAAGACTGCATGAATACTTCACCCATTGTGCCAAACACAGTGCGGTCACGCGGTCAGGAGCGTTTGGCGTGAAACGCATAGCGCCTACAAGACTGCAGGAATACTTCACGCATTGCGCCAAACACAGTGCGATCAGCGCGGCGCGGCGCAGCGCAGCGGCGGAAGTTAAAATTATTAAACCATATTTATGTTTGTTCTTTCATATTTTTTTGGTTCATTTCCTTTAAATGGAGGATCTTGTCCACGCAGAGATAGTTTTACGGAACTTAACTTTCGCGCTAAGTTCCGTGAACTTTTGTTAGTAATGTTGACAGGTTTTTCGAAAAAAATGTGTCCGACACGAGCAAACGCATCTTATGCACCCCTCCCCCTCCGGCACGTTCACTTGATGGTTTTTATTGATGTTTCAAAACGAATGAGAAGGGGGCGGCAAAATACAGGCGGCCCATGGGCGGCAAGTAGATAAATCCGGCCCTGCTTTCTATGGTCACTAGGTATACATTCAGGCAAATCTGTGAATTTGGATTTCAATTCAATTATCTAAAAATGCACCCAAAACAGCATTCCAATGTCGCTAACCTTGCAAACATAAACGATCATCTAAACTAGTTTCACCTCTACTCCCAAATAAACTATAATTTCAAGACGAAAATTACCGTCGCAAAGTTTACTTTTTGCAAAGAATGTACCTAAGTTGCACAATCCTAGCAACATTGAAATTCTCTTAGTTCCTTTTTGCAAAATGCAATCCAATTGGTTGTTGCTGCAAAAAAATAGTTTCCCACAACCTGCTATGCAATGCTCCAGTGACCATGTAAGTTGGCCCGAGCACTAACTTTTCGGGAAGAAAGCCTTTCCCCTACCTGGTTTCTCACTTACTTAATATCCGCCCGAGTTTCGCATATCTTCCGTTTCTCCTCATCGCAGCTTCCATCAAACCGCAATTGCCAGGAAACTAGGACTGCACATCTTATCTGATAAAATCGTTCGCCCTTTAGACCGATTCTGGGGGGTTAGGCTAGACTAGTCGCATAGGCGTAGCTAGGCCATTTTGCTGGGGGGGGCCTGGCCCCCCACCACCGGGGGGTCTGGGGGGTATGGAATACCCCCCAGGTCAGCGGGGGGTCCGGGGGGCCTCCCCCGGAAAATTTTTGAAATTTTAACTCTATTTGAGCGCATCTCGAGGCACTTGTGGCGTTAATCTTCCTTCAATTTCTGCATAAAATTCACCCAGTTTTATGCATTTTAAGGTTAAAATACTTTGAAATTGTTGCATTCAACAGGTTATTCCATTTATTTTCTCACTTTTAACCACTCACACGGGCCACGGCGACAGAGACTTACCGTTAAAGATGGTGTTTTTGCACCATCCAGAATTTCTGGGGGGGGCCAGATGATACTATTTCCAATTTTGGGGGGGGCCAGGCCCCCCCTGGCCCCCCCCCCTTCCTACGCCACTGACTAGTCGATGAGTCAACTGTTGAGCTAATTTCATTACGTGAACGTAGAAGAACAACGGGGTAAAAAAACACTAATGTGTGATCAATTTTCAAGGACAATTCTGTAATTTCTCCTACGATTTTAAATAGATTAAAACGCGTAATATCGAAAATCTAAGCTTAGATTCGGATTCCCCGTGAAAAATTGATGAGATTTTATGCATCATATGTTAGAATAGCGTGAAGGAAAGAGGTTTAATGACGTAAAAAAACACTAATGTGTGATCAATTTTCAAGGACAATTCTGTAATTTCTCCTACGATTTTAAATAGATTAAAACGCGTAATATCGAAAATCTAAGCTCAAATTCGGATTCCTCGTGAAAAATTGATGAGATTTCATGTATCATATGTTAGAATAGCGTGAACGGAAAAAGGTTTATTAACGACGCGTATAGATTCTCTTTGAACTACGCCGCCGCGCGGGTCGCCCGAGTGAAACCAAACGGGGAAGCGCCGGCCGGCGCTATAAGCGTTCGGTTTCGTCCCGAGGAATTCCTCACGATAAATTCTTATTCTTCCTCCCCCGCTGACCCACTGAGCACTACCCATGTTGCCACGTTGGATTCATATGCTCGAATCAGTATGTCTACGTTACGTCTCTTTCCTTCACGCTATGCTCGGGTATGATACATGAAATTGTATCAATTTTTAACGAGGAATCCGAATCTGAACTTCGATTTTTGGTATCACGCGTTTTAAGTCAAATTTTCCAAATTCGAAACTCTGAAATGACTGAAGTGGCTTAAAATGCCATCTTGGCTCCTGTTTGATGGATTCTCCTAAAATTCGGTGTCAGGGTAAGATACATGAAATCGCATCGATTTTTTATGAGGAATCCGAATCTGAGCTTCGATTTTGGGGATCACGCGTTTTAAATCAAAATCTGTCAAAATTCAAAAAATTCAAAATTCGAAAATCCGAAATGGCTTAAAATGCTATCTCGGCCCCTGTTCGATGGATTTTTCTGAAATTCAGTGTCAGGAGGTATTTTTTGACAGGAAACTCGAATTTTTAGTCCATTTTTTAAAATTCTCAAATTCAAGATGGCGGACGTGGGCTAAAATGCCATCTCGGTTTCTGTCTGTTCGAGTTTTGTGAAACGCGGTATCACACGGTATTTTTCAACGGAAAACTCGAATTTTTAGTCAACTTTTTAAAATTCTCAACTCCAAAATGTTGGGTGTGGCCTAAAATGAGCCGCGGTTCTGGCCTCCGTTTCTGTTTGTTAGAGCTTTGGGAACCGCGGGATCAGGGGTACTTTTCGACGGGAAACTCGAATTTTTAGTCGATTTTTGAAAATTCTCAAATCCAAGATGGCGGACGTGGCCTAAAATGCTATGTCGGCTCCTGTTCGATGGATTTATGGCGCCCCCTTACTACATGCCTACTCTTGTATTTCTGTACAGCCGCAAATTTAGGGTCAAGGGGCGCCTGACCGTCTATGGACCAGGTGGAGTTTTTGTCCTGAAAATTTACCTTTAGACGACAATTCTCTTTATATTTTGTCTATAGTTTTTATGCCCCCCCCCTTTCTCGCGGACTCTCTTTTCACTTATCTTGCCTCCTTTTTCCTTCCATTTCCCCCCTTCTTCCTTGCTTTCACTGCCCAACCTTGTTTCCTTTTCCTTTTTTCCCCTTGTCCTTTCTTCCCTTTTTTTCCTTTTCCTTTCCCCCCTTATTTTCCCTCTCTTCTTCTTTCGTGGCGCCCCCCCAAAGGCTGGCGTCCGTGTGCGCCGCACGCCCTGCACACGCCCTAAGTCCGGGCCTGCCCAAAATGTATACTTCTTTTAATTGCTATCACGCTAAAATCTGCACGAAGAAGATTTCTTGAGCAGAAATTATTTCATTCTGAATTATGCGTTCTGATTTGGTTGTACAATAGGATTTAGACTATAAAAAGAGGAAATGCACATTTTTTTCAGTTATGATGGGTCTCCATAATTGAAGATTTGGCTTTTTTTGATGTTCTTGAGAATCGTTAGTTTGCCGAGAATAATCCATATAGAGGAACGGAATTAAGCGAAAAGGAATCGCACACAGATTCAGGGGCGCAGAAAGTGCTCGATCGGCCGATTGCAGACCGATCGCGAAGCAAATATGAAGGCACCTGAAAAGGCTAACAAATGTAAAAGCACCTGAGAAGGAGGAAAATATGAAGGCAGGTTGCATAAACCAGCTAAGCGCATAGCTTTTTGCAAAGGAAACTGTAAACGCGCTCTTTTTTGCGAAGAAAATGGTTAAGCGTGCTTTTTAATCCGGAGAAAATAGTTTAAGCCATCTTGTATGCGGAGGAATTGTTGTCCATGAATGTCCATTGCTCTTGTTGTCGACTCTCGGCCAAGCGGAGATCATTAGGGGATCCGGCTGGGCCTGTAAAAGAGGAAAAAGGCCGTTTAAAGGCCGGCAAAAAGAGAGTTATGTTAGTTCTTAAAAAATACAAAAGTTCTCAAAGAGTCACAGGATCAAACCTAAAGGACACGATCCGGAGGATACATGTGGACGTCTTATTCGGCTGGTTTTAAATGAGTAGGCGCTAGTGGCGTGGCGTGCTTTGCGATTTATCGATTGATCTGCCATTATTCCTATGGAAAAGAATCGATAATCAGGGTGTTTACGACGAATACCTTAATAATCGATCATTTACTATAGCTTCAAATGGGGAAATATCGATAATCGATCATTCATGCCTCGCCACTGGTAGGCGCATAACCGTCGCATTCCTCCAGCAGCCCTATTCTAATGGACTCGTGTCTTCCAAACCCGAATTCACTTAACAAGATAATATTTGGACCGCGTTTAGCAGAAAGAAACCAAGCCACATCAGCTACTTCCAAAAACTGAGCAATGTCATTTTTTTCAAAAGAACGTTTGTGCGGATTCCTTTGAAAAGTGCAATGAATTTGCTTCGTACCATGCAGAGAATTCACTGATATTTATGTAAAAAACCGCACAGACGTTTTCATGTAAAAATTAAATTGCCCAATCCAATCTGGCAACAGCTGATTTCGCTTGGTCCCTGCTTAACGTGGTCTATTTAGTAGCCCCCTGGAAAAATGTCTTGGACCCCGGAAGAAGAAAAAGAGGGCAAAGAAGAAGAGATGGAGAACACAGTGGTCTTGAAGCAAAACAAAGATGCGACAAAAATTTAACCGGAACCGGTTTGCAGGGATAAATCTATGGCAAGTATAGACTTAAAATCGCGAAAAATCAATATCTTGGCTGATCCTATTTTCGAGATGTCGCAATTTGAAATTTTCACAGTAAATGCAAGTTTTTTTTACTGATTTTGATTCGGTTTTTGTTTTTTATACGTCCATTGAATCGGTGACGATCGGTTCACGTCGACCAATTCACACTTCTATTTCTTGATCGAATCATGTCGATCGAATACATACCCTCTCGTTTTACGCAGACTTCCTATCATTCTTCTTACTTGAACTGAAAAGTTCGCCTTCTCTGCGTCTGCATACAGTTGTTGTTACGAATATGTTGTGCGTGCTGATTTCAGCGCATTACATACTCGATTCTCTGAAGGCGTTTTATGTTCGGAACATAGAGCACCCTGTTGGCGAGCAAAAGAAGTGAGATTGAATAAATCTCTCAATTCCTACTTCGTTCGTTCTCCAAGAGATTTCACTACTTGCGCACATAAAGCGCCTTCAGAGAATCGAGTATGTAATGGACTAAAATCAGCACGCACAACATATTCGTAACAACATTGGCTGCAGACGCAATTTAAGGCAAATTAAAAACAACTACATGATTCACGATGAGAAACAGTCAACGCATATTTAGGGCGTATCTGACGGCGAATTGCTTGTGCACATAAAACAAGAGACTCAACCCTACTACTCAACCCCACCTACTTCAGAGACTCAAGTAGGTAAAATCAATATGCTGAAATCAATACGCACAACAAATTCGTAACGAGAATTGGACGTTTTTCTGTCAAACGGAACTAAGCGCCAATTTGAGTTCCTTTTGAGGAATTTAGAATCCCGGATAGCGCGTTCTGTCAAACGGAACTAAGCGCCATGGAAAAGCATTGCGAGTATAGGACGGAACGAGCAGGTCGCCCGCACCCGCCCGTTTCCGCCGCCAATCCAAGCCCCCCTCTACCTTCCTCCCCCTATGGCGCTTAGTTCCGTTTGACAGAAATACGTCCAATTGTCGATCGAATCCATTTTTTTGATGTACATTTAAACGGCTCAAAATTTTTTTCTACGCGGAACATGTACTTGTTATCACATACCTCTGCATCCCCGCTCACAGAAACAGCAGTCAGATCTGCACGGGCCTCGGCCACAGCATTCACCGTCTCGGGCTATTTTTCCATCTCGGCAATACACGGAGAGGCCCTCTCTTTGTCCATAACAGCAAATGGCGTTTGCACATAGGAACTGGAGGCAAACGACGAGTACAGTTATAGAGACGAGCACTTTATCCCAGGACAGCATTGTTCATCCATTTGCCACCAAAATCAGCTCTGATCGAATTGATAGTACAGCTAATCCTCACGGAGACTATCTGAAAACAATATGGAACAACACAAAAATATTTATAAAATATTTATAAGCATGAGAAGTTCAATAGCGCAACCCTTCATCAATCAGTGATCGCGATAAGTTCCGATTTGATCGGAGAATGTACGATTTTGTTGACGTTAATTTATTGTAATATTATTGGATGAAAAATTGCGATAAGTTGCAATTTTGTCGCATAAAGTCGCAATTTTT
Organism: Bemisia tabaci; assembly: GCF_918797505.1. Classification (NCBI taxonomy): domain Eukaryota; kingdom Metazoa; phylum Arthropoda; class Insecta; order Hemiptera; family Aleyrodidae; genus Bemisia; species Bemisia tabaci. The sequence goes on along the minus strand of NC_092797.1, from coordinate 9,631,208 downwards.
TCGCCGGCGATTTATCACAATATTATTGAGCAAAAATCATGATTGTGAATCACAATTGTGATGAGATTTACATTTTATCAAACGAGATTTTATAGAGATCACATTGCGACAATATTGAGGATACTCGCTCAGATGTTGATGATTCTAGCGATTATATGGCCAAAAAATCGTAAGAAAATAGCAATCTGATAATAGGACTATTTCTACCAAATAGACCTATGTGGAGGTGAGAAATATGGCGTGTGCTCGTCGAAGCTGCATAAGAAGCAATGTAAAAGTGTGCGTGATTCCTTTTGAAGAATTGGAAAAGCGGGATATTACATTCTATCAAACAGACCTATGTGCCAACTGAATGCGGGATTCATGAGCCACGGGCATGGCAAGAGAGCGTTGTGGACAGGGCTCATGAGTTAAAGCAGCCCATGAGCGACAACGGCGACGGTTTCTTCGCCGCTGACGTCACTGGCGCTTCATTATTCTTATTCACTCTTATGGCCAGAGAACTAACGAGCACACACCATATTTCTTACTTGCACATAGGTCTGTTTGATAGAAATACGTCCAATAGCAAAATATTACACTTTTCCCGTTGAAAAATACTACTTCGGAACTGACTTCTGACCCAGAGGTCCCGGGTTCGAATTCTGGCTTGGATGACGAAATTTGATGGTCTCAGATCTTGTCATTTTTGAGGGGCATAAATGTTCATTCTCTGGGCTCTTGTCGGCAAAAGAGGACACTGAAATTAGCTTTGCATACATCCAAAAATACAAATTTTATGGGGGAGAAAATAATTTGCGTAATGAACATAATTTGAGTATCCGGTGAACAAGGATAGGGCCATTTTGATGTTTTTAAGAGTATGGAGAATCCAAGGGCGATTATAATAATCCTGCTCATTTACATAAAAGTTAGGAGCAAATTTAATAATAGATGAGTTAGATTTTCACATGGAATGGCCTACAAACAAAGGTGATTTTTGTCTTTAAAAACTTTCGATTTTTGGAGTGTTTTCATCACCTTCCCGTCAATGATGGAAGTTTTCTTATAAAAGAAAGTTTTCCACAACAAATTCATCCTCCGGTTTTTGGACATGTTGGATAAGAATATCGACCGATTCAACTGATATTTGTGAGATTTAATCCAAACCAATTTATATCTTTTTCCACTAATTACATATACGTATCCATTTATGGCTGCGTTTGAGATAAAATTCAAATCAATATTTTTGACCCCAAATCGGTGTTTTTGCGTTGGGTACTAGGCGACTCGAGTTTCCAGCTTGAGGCATATTTCTTCTGTCTCCATCATAAATAATTTACCAAGAGACTTGTTGAGGACGTTCGCCGAAGTAGCAAGTTGGCAGTTAGATCCCCGCCGTAGCAGCGTATTAGTCCGAGAACTTTTAGGAACTTTTTCCTGAGCACTTTTGAAATTACGAGATAAAAGTTAATAGTGCTCAGGATGAGAAGCCGGGGAGGAAGAGGCGGAAATATGGACATGACAGGAGCAAACATTAAATTCCTTACCTTATCGGACCCCGGCGAATGTGCATAGCGTCTCAGCCTCGCGGAGGAAGAGAAAAGAGAGCAAAGAAAAATCCCGTTGGAAACGTACGACTCCGAGGCGCTGACAGGCTCATAGAAGAGCAGAATAAGAACCGCGCACGGCGAGATTTTGTTCCTGCACCGATGCAAACGCGACAAACCGAGATAGGAATTTAATTTTTTCGCCAGTATCAAATTTACCGAGGCTGAAAAAACGTCGCTCAATTTGTGGCCGTGCAGCTTTCCATACTTTACTGGTTTCGTAAAGCTCCGAACGTTGCGAACGGCGACGCGTGCTAGGCGATATATCGATCGCTGCCAATTGAATCTACGGAAAAGGATCGATATACAGGGTGTTCGCGGCGGACACGTTAATAATCGATTCTTTACCATAGCTTCAAATGGGGAAATATCGATAATCGATTATTCGCGCCTCGCCACTGATTGCGAGGAGTCGCAAATTTCATCAGCTCGCGAATTCGGTTTCCCAACATTGTGCCGCCGAGCTGATTAGCTCGCGATTCTGGCTCTGGGAAGGGGATAACACGATCACGGAGGAAGAGAGGAGAGAGAAGAGAGAAAGAGCGTTATCAGGAAACGATGCAAGTTGAACAGATTAGGTGGCAGGTTCCGGTGAGTGTCACCGTTGGATTCCTTGGTGATTAAAAAAACTGAACGGCCCAAGTAGCATTTTTCAACAGAAGAATTGCGATATTTTGAAATTAGATTTCTGGTTTAATACGAGTTTTTGGTTGTTAGAATTAAATGAAAATAAGTAAATAGGCAGAGACATGAAATGCACAATATAACTAAATTTATAGCTGATATGTAGCTATATGTAAGTAATTTAATCTATTTTGCACAATTACTATGTCAATTGCACTTCTTCCCGATTTCGAGCAAGACTGCTGTCGGTCATGTTTCAAAGTTGTTATCTGATAAATAAAATCATTATTTAAAAAAAAAAAAAAAAAAAAAAAAAAAAAAAAAAATTATGAGTTTTTGGCAATTTAATCGCTAGGATCATCAGCGACTGAGCGATCATCCTCAATCTCGTCGCGATTTTATCTCAACAAAATCGTATTTGATAAAATCAAAATTTTAGCGTAATGGAGAATTCGCACGAAAATTTTTAGCGGCTCTGGTGCTTGCACTAGAGCTGCTATTCCGGACGGTCCCAGCTGGGGAGTATCAATGCAGCATGTTACATTGTAGAGACCGCGCGTTGGTTGATGGGAATCGGCGCCATTTTCGGCTATGTTCCTTGTCATGACTTTATTTTATTGCATACTGTTTTATTGTTAGTCAATGCTATGTTGTGTATTGTATTTTTGGAATCATGGTGATACAGTCAACAATTCAAAACTTGTTTGTGCTTTTATCTCGTGATGGAAAAAATGTACTTTACGTTCAAAATTTGAAAATTTGAATTTTAAAGTTTTCGCGGTTAAGGAAGCTTTAACCACTGGGTTGGAGCTTCCTAGTCATTTACTCGATATCAGCTGATAGCAAACAAAGGTTACCAGGGAAACCGTAAACGTCTAACAACTATCGTGGCCATTGGGGCGATTATTGAAATGATATCGACTGTATGTCGCCGCTTACGACAGGACATAGCCCTATCTTAACTGTGTAATATATCGCAATTCGATATTGTTTTGATTTTTAAAAGGAGCAATTCATTCATACAGTTCCGATTAGTTTTGGCGAACGGGCCCTTAACCTACGGCACTCGGCTCATGGGAATTTTTTAACTCTAAATTTTTTAACCTAACTCTTCCATTCCGGGAACATATTTATTGAAAACGGCGACTTTTTCAACAGTCCTATTTTTATCTACAACATCTAAGTGGCCCTTCATAATCATTTAATTTTGGCCCCTGGCCAGAAAAAGGTTCGGAAATTGCAGTGATTTTGCCGAAAATGCTGAAGTAAGTAAATTTGGGCATTTTTTTTCCTTCTTCAAACTCTGTGGAGAAGCACTTCTCCTCCAGTACATCTATTTTTTTACTTATCTCTCGCAAGGTACATTTACAGAAGGTGTGTTCCAGTATTAACAGTTCAGATTCGTGGTTTTTTTATTATAACGCTTATTTCGGAAAGCAATTATTACATTGTTCAATTCTACTGACTTTCAACACTCGATTATACTCCCGGCAAATTCTGCAGCAGCGTTTCAAATGTTGACTCTAATGCTTCCAACAGCCATCCGATGTCTAAGGGTTTATCCCTAGATTTAGGGATTTTCCGGAATTTCCAGGGATTTAGGGATTTTTCAGGAAATCTAGGGATTTTTTTTTGATGAGGTAAAGTTACCAAAAATCAACTTTTTAACCTCAATTCTAGCTTCGACAATCGAAAACATTTTTTCATCTATATTTTGTAGGCCTTTTTGGCAACACTATTTTCCCCGCAAATAAGCCGGAAATTAAAACGATTGCGTCCTTCGATGTACTTGACATTCAACTGCATTCAACCTGTTAATAATAAGAAATCAACTAATATTCTTTCATTTTATTGGTCTGGATTAGCACTGCTTTCAGAGAGCGCCAAAATTCAAACGAGCCAATCAGATTTAAATATTGCAAATCGCTACATCGAATGACATCATGATTCTTCGTTAAAAATGGCGCTTTTTGCAAAATCTAGGGATTTTTTAAGTATATTTGAGCAAATCTGGGGATTTAGGGATTTTTAGCGAAATCTAGGCATTTTTTTTCTTCCCCGCTAGGGATTTAATATCGGAAGACTGGCTTCCAGTATCGTAGCGTTGATCGTCGCTGATGTCGAAATGGAACCTAATGCCGGACTTACTGTAACACCTCCATTCCTCAATTCCGGTGAGGAATACGTCTCTACCCTTAACTCAATATAAATATACAAATTGATAAGTGAGTGCTTTAGTCTCCTGAAAACAGAATTGCGAAACTTAAAATTGGAGAAAAATGATGAGTAAATGAAAAAATGGAACCAATTGATGGGATATGTCGCATGCCATTCTGACACAAAATATGGCGTCTATCGAATCACCTTAACTAAATAAAATAACCAAATTTTCAACTCTCAAACTATCAACTATCAACTATCAAATTTCAAACTATCAAAATTTCCAACAATGACAAAAATGATTGTAATATACCTATAATGTAATGAAATATACACGCTCTAATCATTTAATTTGTATTACCTTTATGTTATGTACCTACATGTTATACTATTTTTCTAATAAATTTTGCCAACATGCTTTTCAATTCAGTCTACAACATTTCATTCCGACGTGGCAATAATGATTTATAATGCCCCTAATCCATTAAAATGAATTACAATAGTAATGCCGCATTATAATGTCGTATTATACATCGCAACGATTCATGTCCTACTGATTATTGATTATTGTAAGATGAATTCTGTTTTCTCTGATTGTATGTTTCATACGTGCGAAGCAAGTACGGGTCACTAGAAACGTGGTTCGTACGGGTGGCTGATGAAATTGATCTTCGAATACCTTTTGATGAGCTAGGGAAATGGAACCATCTGCATCTCATGGACAATAAATAGTTGCCGTAATTAAGGTCATCCCGTGATTAAGGTGCCGTGATTTAAGTCATAAATTCTTCATCTAATTCTTGATTCATCTCCAAAATGTCTGCTAAAGCTTTCATGCGCTTCTCCTTGTATGCATGAATGAGCAAATTGGGTATCGAACAAGCGGACACTTTTTGAAAATTTAGATGATTCTGGACAATATCGTACAGAAGTCCACGAGCTGCAGATAGAACCTATAATATCGCAGAAGATGCCTTTGAAGGGAAAGGTGAAAAAGGGAGACACTGGTCTAAGAAGAAGATCACATTTATTTGATAAGCTAACAAGTGCCCAACCAGGCTTCACGACCTACTAGGGCAAATCTCCCTAGCAATACATACTACCAACTTGACGGATACCACAATCTCCGCAAGAGTGCGAAGAAAAAAAATTTATGTTAATAAATTTTTTTCTAATGGAACAGAAAAATAAAAATCTGAAAATTATTTAACAGTGTTACAGAGAAAGAGCAATAATTCAATTTGTTACTCTGGAGAGTATGGTTCCTTAGGTTTAACAATGCGACCAAAAGTCGAAACACCAGGTTTAACTGAAAATTGTTTTTTGGTGGCTTTAGAAACACCTCTGCCTCGACCTTTGTTGGGTTTTGATATAGGTACATTTTTAGGAGTAACGTTGATAGATTGACTAGAGGATTCTGCATGTTGACTAATCGGTGACTTGAGATGTTGTGGTGAAACATCGGGTGAAGAGCTAGAATCTGAAGTTGACTGGGTCGGTGAGCCTTTTTGCGAAGGTTGGTTAGAAGTAGACTGTGGTTGAGTAGATAAATTTCCCGGAGAAGATTGAATTGATAAGTTCCTCGAAGAAGATTGAATAGATGAGTTCTTCGGGGAAGATTGAATGGATGAGTTCTTCGGAGAAGATTGAATAGCTGAGTTCTTCGGGGAAGATTCAATAGATGAGTTCTTCGGAGGAGATTGAATAGCTGAGTTCTTCGGAGAAGATTGAATAGCTGAGTTTGAAATTTCATCATGTGAAGTTGTACAAGGAGTTGAGTTTGACCTATCAGATAGAACAAGTGGTGAGGTTTGAATAAAAGTAGACTCCGGTTGAGGGCTAGAGGTTGCGTTGGATACAGGAAAGAATTTTACCCGTTTTCTGGTCGTTGCATCAGCAGCATTCGGAACATCAGTGTTGCAATTAGACGGTGAAGGGTGGTCAAGAGTGATTCCGCAAGACAGTAATTGGTCAATGTGACGCTTGTGTTCTTGGTTTTTGTATTTGACCAGGTAGTGCAAGGCACCGAGTTTTGCAGAAATCACACCTCGCAGCCAGGGTTTCGGACTATTGTATGACCGAAACATAACCTCTTGATTTATTCTGAAGGAACGGAGCTTCTTTGGAAAGCTGTTGTCTTGTCGTTGATTAACCATGATTTTGAGATTCGGATGCATAGCATCAAGCCGAGTTCGGGTTGTTCTGCCGATGAAGAGTAAGGAGGGCGGTTGTCCCGTTGCTTGATGAGGTGTTCTATTATATCGTTGGACAATGGTGTTTAAGGAGTCTTGGAGGGTGTGGATTGTTGCCGCCATGTATTTTAAAGAATTCTTGACGGTTTGTACCGCTCGCTCTGCTTGTCCGTTGGTTGCCGGATGGTATGGCGCTATTTTTTTGTGAAATAGGATTCCTTGTGATTTAAGGAATTGTTGAAAATGGTTGGAGACAAAAGCAGGGCCGTTGTCCGAGACGACTGTGACCGGAGCACCGAACAGGGAGAATGTGTTTGAGAGTAGCTTACAGGTTGCTTCACTAGTCATGGACTGAGAAGGGAAAACCTGTAACCATTTGGAGTAAGCGTCCACTACAATGAGCAAGTATTTGCCACAAATTGGACCTGCGTAGTCTATGTGAATTCTCTCCCAAGGAGCTGTTGGGTATTCCCATGGATGCGAGAATTTTGGAGGAGCTTTGCTGTGACTGAGACACGCCTCACAGGTTTTAGCGAGTTGTTCAATATCTTGATCAATGTTTGGCCAGTACACGATTGATCTGGCAAGGCTTTTCATTTTTGTAATGCCAGAGTGCGCAAGATGCAGTTCTTCTAATATTCTTTTTTGCAATTTAGCTGGAATCACTAAACGGTGACCCCATAAAAGGCAATCACAAGCCTGCGTATATTCTGCTTGCCGTCCGGTGTAGCCAAGTGAGGTTAAGTCCTTCCCTTGTTGGATTGCTAGCAAAATTGGTGAAAGTTGTGGATCTTTCCTTGTTTCTGCTGCAATTAGTTGTGACGTAACAGGAAGTAGCTCAATTTGGTTTAGAATAAAAATATCAAAATCGTCGAAAGATGAGGAAGGTACGCTGAAGCTGTGGATACGAGACAAATAATCAGCATTGCAATTTTGAGTTGAACGCCTGAATTTGATGTCGTAATTAAAGTTGGACAGGTAGGATGCATAGTTTGCACAACGAGATAAAGTAAATTTTGGAAGGAGAGCATTTGGTGCGAAGATATGAGACACAGGTTTATTGTCAGTATACAAGGTGAATTTTCGACCATACAAGTATTCAAAAAACCTTTTTACTCCCCACACAATAGCAAGAGCTTCTCTATCAACCTGCGGGTACCGTTTCTCCACGTTATTTAGAGCTTTACTCGCATATGAAATGGGTCTCTCCGTTTCATCCGGTAGGGAGTGTGATAAAACTGCGCCTAAAGCGAAGGGACTGGCATCGACTGCTAATGTAATCGGCAGTTTTGGATCATATGGAGTCAATACTTGGTCAGAGATCAAAATTTCCTTCAGTTTGTTGAAAGCAGCAAGGCCTTCTTGAGTCCAACTGAAAATTTTATGTTTCAGTATTTCTCTGAGAGGATGAGTGATTGTGGAGAGGTCTGGTATGAAAGAATGGTAGTAGGTTACTTTACCCAGAAATGTTCGGAGTTCATCAGCGTTTTGAGGTTTTTCGGCGTTTACTATAGCATTAACATGTTTGTCCAGTTTGTGGAGTCCATGCTGATCGATCCTATGGCCCAGAAATTCAACAGAATCTAGGAAGAACTGGCATTTGGGTCGGTTGAGTTTGATACCAATCTTTTCTAGGCGATCCAGAACCTTGGCTAAAATGAGAAACATTTCTTCTACAGAACTGGCATAGAGCAAAATATCATCAAAAAAATTTGTTGCGCCTTCAATGTCTTGAAGATGCGAATGGAGCCTACGCTGCCATACAGCAGGGACGGGTGTTAACCCATATTGTGCCCTGGTGGGCCTAATCAGACCGTGAGTAGGAGTATTCAGGGTCATCAATTCACACGATTCATCATCACAAACGAGATGCATAAAGGCATCAGTTACATCTAATTTACAAAAAACTTTGGCATCCTTCATTCCATGAAAAACTTCTTCTACTTTGGGAATCGGATACTCATCTGCTATCAGCTGTGGATTGACGGTTGATTTATAGTCGCCGGTAATTCTTAGTTTCCCATTTTTCACTACTACATGAGTTGGAGAAGCCCATCTGGAATGTGTGACTTTTTTATAGTGGCCAGATAGTAACTTTTTCTCAATATTTTGAGCGTAAGCCTCACGCATAGTGTAGGGAAGTGGGCGAGCCCGTGCGAAGACTGGTTTTGCATCTTTGTCTAAGTGCCATTTTTCAGGAGGACCTTCTAATGTCCCAGCAGTTTCATCAAAAATTTGATGATGTTTCTGTAAGAGTATTTGCAATCGATGTTGAACATTGGGTGTTAAGTGGGGGTTACTTGTTTGAACTTGCTTTACGCTGTAAAGTTTATCAAAGGACAAGAATTCTGCAAAGTGAACGATCCATTCACGACCAAAAATACTGTCGCATGGAAAATCTACAACAAATAAATTCAAAAACTTGGTTTTGTTTTTAAATTGCACTTTCACTTTAGCGTACCCCAGACACTTAAAAGGTTCCTTGGTGAAACTAAAAAATGGCCTGGTAGTAGGATGTAAAATAGTGTTTGGCAGCAGCTTTTTGAAGGTGTGGACGTTGATGACGGAACAAGCACCACCGGTGTCTAGCTCCATTTTGATGAGTTGGTCATTAATTTTGACTTCCAAAAAAGTTGGGGGTGGTGGAGCGTTAAGGATGGATTCATCTGTGGAAGAAACCTTATGTATGGACGCTCCAAAGTACGAAATACCTGTATCAGGATACTCCGTCTCCTGAAAATTAATGTTATTGGTGGGTTTTTTACCACATACTTCAAGCAAATGACCAACATGTTTACAGTAATTACACCTAGAGCGTCTGTACCTACAATTCCTTCTTTCATGCTCAACATTGCAAGAGCGACAAGAGACATTGATGAACTTCCTTTGATTTGGCTGAGTCGAAGACTGCTTATCACTAGAGAAGTTTGGCTTGTTACCTTGATTTGAGCGGTGTTGAGATTTAGAACGGAAATTTGATGATTGCTTCTTCTTGACCTTTGGTTTGCTATCGTAGAACTTGTGAACGGTTGCTGGCTGGTTTGGTTTCAGATGAGAGGAAGCCTCCTGTGATGCTTCAAGGGCTTGAGCGATCTTGAGAGCTTCTTCGAACTGATCTGGCTGTTTAGTGATAATCTCGTCACGGATGTCATCATCGAGCACTCCATGGATGAACTGAACAATTAGAGAATAATTTAAAAAATCATCGAATTTACAGAATCTTGCTGCCGCTTTGAGGCGAGCCGCAAATTCATGGACCTTCTCTCCATCTTTCTGGAAAACTTTGCGAAAATTGATGGCTTCAGTATATTTGTTCTTTTTCTTAACAAAATGATCGATGAGCATGGAACAAATTACATCAAAGGAGAGTGAATCTACCTTAGAGGGGTAAGCAAGGTCTCTGAGAGTGGAGTTGAGCTCTGCCCCCATGTGAATACGCAGATTGGCTGCCCATTCTTCCTGAGGTACTTTACACTGACCTAACTGAAGTTTAAACCGATCCAAATAGTCATCTAGTAATTCAGGTGAATTCAGATTATAGGATTCAAAGGTGAATCGGGGAGGCCGATTTGAGGATCCAGCCTGTTGAGATAACTGGAGTTTCGTGAGCTGTGTAACGAGATTTGTTAACAGAGAAATTTGATCATGGATGGAGGCCCATGTAGCAGGACTGAGATCTTGATGGGTGATAAATTGCCGATTTATCACCCATTTATTGGAAACCGATAATATTGACAAATAATGGACATATTTTTGGAATAAAATTGTCATTCAATTGCAATTTTATTTGTGCTAATTTTAATGTTGAAGGTATATTGCTATTTTAATGTCATTTTTTACGGCGATAAGTTATGAACTTATACCTAATACTTTTATGTAAAAAATACAATTTTTCAAGATTGATGATTAATTGGCTGCTCATGGATGAATTGCCTGTTACTTACAATTAGTAATTTGAGACTGAAACTTCAAAATATTTAACTTTTTCGGAAAGTTGCAGTACATCAATTTTTTTTATTATTATCATTATTATTGTTTCATTATATTGTTTATGTAAAAATTATTTTGACTTTTCGCGCGGGACAGTAAACACGTCATTATGGACGGCCATCTTTAATAGCGTTCGAAGGTACCTGTCTGTACGGTCGTACCTCCTACCTCGGTTGTCGATGTTGTGTTTGTGTTTTTGAGTCGGTTAGTCGGTTACAAAACCAACGTATTAGATGATGTGAATTGGTCATTTGTGTGTTAGTTACGGCAATTTTTCGGTTGAGTGTATCTAAGATTCAGAAATGAAAAACACCAAGTATCTTACTGTGCACGTGCATGCACATTATCCCAGTTGGTGATTTATCGCTCGCTTATTGTGGTCGTCGTCAATAACATCCTAATGTGCCTCATGTTAAGGTTGTCCACTAGTAACTGCTCAGCGCAGTGGCCGTTTTATTCCGTTTTAAGCCGTAAGCTATAAGTTACTTAGAATGAACTCATTTCTCTTTCTTTATGCTTTTCCCAAAATCGCCTGTGAATATTGCAAGGCCACAAATGAGGTTGGGCGATTCTGACCCTGTGGAACCATTAGTATCGTCAGGCATTTCAGTGAAGAAATAGTAATGAAATTGAGATTACCAAGAGACGTGTAGATTCGATCGAAATTCGAAAATCCGTTTCAACGTGCAACAAGTGAGTGGCCTAACCTTATCAGCAGCGCAGCGCCGTGACGGGAGCGGTGAAAAAAATTGGTCACCTGGAACGTGATACAAATGGCGCAGCGTTTCATGGTTTCGTGAAAGTTCTTCGTGCTTCGGATCCCGTACTCGTCGCCATTATAATATCGCAGAAGATGCCTTTGAAGGGAAAGGTGAAAAAGGGAGACACTGGTCTAAGAAGAAGATCACATTTATTTGATAAGCTAACAAGTGCCCAACCAGGCTTCACGACCTACTAGGGCAAATCTCCCTAGCAATACATACTACCAACTTGACGGATACCACAGAACCATTACCTCTAGCTCATCAAAAGTTATTCGAAGATCATTCAACAACCTCTTTGACAAGTTGCAAAAACTTTTCGTTAACAATAGTGTCACACGGTACTAGGAATATTTACTATTTAACGAACCTTATATTTCCCTGACTTAGTCCTAAATTATAGAAGTATGCGTTACTTTTCCAGCAATCCAAAAAAACAATTATACAAAAAACCAATTCCTACACTTTCAGATATAAAAATGCAAATTTTTTGCAGCCTCGCTAAACGACTTATCAACCAGAGATTTTTTAGGAAGCGGACCTCCAAAGAGCTTTCAAAATTAAAAGTATACAACAAGTGATAATGCCATGTATTCGCCATATCAAAGCCCAATACACATTTATACACCGGCTACGTAAATCTGCTAAGTTACAAAACATGAATCGACAGTTGTCGGATTGTACATCAATGACAAAATGTGTCTAGGCCCTCATTCTTGACTACAACTACTGCCCCCAGAGCCGCTCTCCGACGCCAATGCGTTGGAGCTTCCTGCTTGTTTATTGCTTCATCTGAAAGTGCTTAAATCGTGAAAATCGCAACCTAACCTCAAAATACCGAGATTTTTCCGCTGGGAAACGCTACTCGGGAGATGCAAAGGGCCAGACTTTCATTAGCGCTCCCATAGTAACTTAGTTGCGACCGCTGCGCTTACAGAAAAAAAATGCGGATTCTTTCAGCGGTAACTTGTAAAGGAAGGATGCAAGAGGGAATTTACATTGATGGCGCTCCATTTATTCTCCTCTTTCTTATCTATATTTGCTGTCAGGAGTCGCTGACTTTCCTCATTTCATTAATCTTTTTTTCGCACCATTTTTCTTTCCGGGCTTTCTGTTCGCTCTCTTTCAGGTCTCCGCCTCTCACGCTCACAGCTTACTCAATCGAACTTTCATTGCCCCGGCTTCCGCGACGATGAGCCGAACCCGCGTAACTCCCGTGGAAATCCAAGGCACATACGCGGTTTTTGTTCCTAGCTGCTCTTTTTTTCCTCCTTGAAAGCGATCACCGACTCGCGTCGGTTCAAAATGGACGTATCTCTGTCAAACGGAGCTATGTGCATTGAGACATGAGCCCTGAGACCCGCAAGAATATATGCATGACAGGGCTCACGTCACAATGCAAGTAGTTCCGTTTAACAGAGATACGTCCAAATAAAAGTCGAGACCCGCCGCGGCGCGCCTTGCAATTTGACATTTTTACTGCCACTGCGCTAATCGAAACAATAAACTTTTGCCCTCATTTTTCCTCTTTTCTTTCCGCCTTTCCCGTTACCATTCCTTCACGCTCTGATTTTTTTGACAGGAGTTTCTTTCGATCCGCCGAATGCGTGCATTTCCACGACCCGCCGCAATGCTATATGAAACTGTTTCGCAGCCATTGGCGGATCCAGCAAATTGGCAACATTGTTTTTCCCCATTTAAATATATTGAAATGTATCGATTCTTGGAGGGGCCAGGCGCTCCGACAAAAATCGATTATTCGACATAGGTTCAAATAGAGGAATTCCAATGTTGCCAAATTGCTGGATCTGCCTCTGTCTGCAGCGGTACGATTTTAGACAGAGGGCACGGAAGGAACCTTGAAAAGGTGGGGTATCGAATCGATGGAGTCGTTTTTGGGCCCACACCCAAGTAGTAGTGATCGTGATAAGTTGCAATTTGATCGGAAAATTTAGGTATTGCAATTTTATCGAAGTCGATTTTTTGCAATATTGTCGTGTAAAAGATTGAGATTTCGTCGAATAAATTTGTAATAAAATCGCAATTCTGTCGACGACGATTTATCACGATATTATCGAACAAGAAATCTTGATAAATTTCGATTTTATTGAATGCGATTTTATAGAGACAAGATCGATGATAATCGCCCAGATGTTGATGATCCTAGTGATCATATACGCCCAAAAAATCGTGAAAAAATCGCAACTTAATTTCAAAATATCGCGATTTTCCATTGAAAAATGCCACTTTGGGCATTGAATTCAGACTGGGATTGATCTAAGTTGTTTCCTGAGATGTAATTGTTAGATGGTTTGACAGGACTCCAGCAGGTTTGGACAATCTGATTGACAAAGAGCTCTGATTGACTAGAGCGTCCTTCTATCGAGTAGTGCTTCAGTCTAAGAATTTCTGCTGTTGCCCTCAAAAACGGGGTATCGCCAAGGGCTAGGGCCCACCCTGCATTTCCTTAACTCTACAGTTTTTTGCCCATTGGAGATCTATATTTTACGGAGTGCAGCATGATTTGGTCATTTCCGGTCTCATTTTGGATCTAATACTGGCCTAAACATGGGTCTGAAGGCCAATTTTGGCGGAAAATGCGGATTTTGAGGGTTTGCGGTCGAATGCCGAAAAATCCGCATTTTTCGCCAAAGCTGGCCTTCAGACCAATGTCTAGGCCACTATTAGACCCAAAAAGAGACCAGCAATGACCAAAGCATGATGAACTCCGTAAATATAGACCTTCGATGGGAAAATTGTAGAGCTGAAGAGATTCAGCCAGGATGGGACTAAGACTGGCCCCTAACGATACCCCTCCATTGCACCTTTTTTAGGGCAGCTCTCATGATGAGCGAAATGGGTCTTGCACTTATGATATCCCTCGCAAGCGGTTTTTAAGTTAGGCCTCCACCCCGTCTTAGAGTAGACCTTGCTGCCTTGAGAAGATTTTTTTCCGTTTCAAGATAATGCCGAAGTAAAAGCTAGAAACTATAAATTCCAGCATTACTTTGGAACTAGATCATCCGCCACGATGAATGTTAAATACAAAATTCAAGAAGTGGGGGGTAAAATATTTTGCAGGTATCGATAACAGCTACCATCCACAGAACGAAAAGATTCACCTCGATTCAAAAGCATTAGCAAAAGCGGCCACTATCGAGTCGGAACTGTGGCCTATGGCATATGAATACCACAACCCTGGTTGATACATCGTAACAAAATACTCTTGCCGTATTCAGATAAATTCTCAATTAAGGGGCTTGGAGGGCAAGGCGCTTAAGTGCAGATTTGGAAAAAATTGAGTTATTAATGATTTCAAGTAAAACTAGTCTTAATCCATATTCCGTTAAAAATCGCTCGCAAATTCCAATATTTGAATACCAACAAGTCAGTTCGAACTTTCTTTCCGCCATAAAGATCAATGTCATTTCGAAATTCGAAGCTTCAAACACGTATCGCTCGAAGCAGCAAACACTGCACTTCGGCTGATTGTGAGTTCGTCTTGTCCTTCAAGCCCCTCAATTCGCCTTCATTTGACAATGTAGGCAAAATGCGCTCTTATTATAAGACGAACCCAGCCGTGCTAAGGAAAAACGCCGTACGAACATTCGGGAGTTGCCAAATTTCCTCCGATGAAATGTTTACTTTTTAGGAATGTTACGAATATTTTTCCGAGAAATTTTTAAGGAACTTGGTAAAATTGCGAACAGAATGATCTGAAAAATTGGAAGAATATTTACAAATTTTCCTGAAAATTCGTGATTTACCTGAGGAAATTTGGCAAGTCCCAAAGGTTCATACGGCCTTCTTCCTTAGCACGGCAGAGCTGCAGAGTTCTCGACGGCTCCCTAATTACTTGGTGCGGGTCTGTGGCGGGGCGTGAATGATCGATTATAGATATTTCCCGATAAAAAGCTATGGTTAAGAATCGATTATTACGGTGTTCGCTACAAACACCCTGATTAAACATTTTCCGAAGGTTTAAATGGTAATTCAATCGATATATCGAAAAGCACGCCACGCCACTGGTGCGGGTCCCACTCACAGCCTTTGAAAGTTCGATGAAAAGTTCCCTGCTCTAAGAAATTTCATTAAATTTCATATTTTTTTGTCACTGCTCTGTGAAACCATCGACGGAAAATAGAGAACCTCCCCACCGTAACAAAATGATCTCGAGAGAGTGCTTATTGTAATAAACTGTTGGGAGTGAAGGAGATGAAAGGAATAGATGTTGTTTTATGCTGCGAGAGTCTCATTCCTTAAATGAAATCGATAAACCGGATGAGTGCTGTTCGGATATTGCTCGAGAAGGAGGTCATCTCTACCGGAGCATCCATCCTCTGATATCAAGCCAAGAAAGAACGCAACTGTTCATAATGGCTGCAAACATTTATCTTGACGTAATTTCATTACCTGTTCGGAACTTTTCTATCGGTCAGAGGATAGTTCTGAACTCACTTTATCCTCGCAATAACATAAATCTTTGGCGCTATTCCGACCGTCTCAGGGAAGAGAAGAAACCTGACTTCGTTGGAGAATGATACGTTGCACCATTAACTGCTCTCTTGTTTTACTGACGAGACCATTAAGTCAAAAACGAGGTTTTGAGGAGATGGATCCAGTGCTGTTAGAGCGGAAATTTTCTTCGAATAAGCGCTTCATTTTTTGTTAAGATTTCAATAATCATTTAAAAGACCATTATTAATTGAGGGGCTTGGAGGAAAAGGCGCATATGTACAGTTCTCCTGGTAAAAATTGGCAGTAGAATCTGTGTTCCAAAATACCATAGACCTACAGCCGGCTGTCAGATTTCCAATAGCTTCTATAGCCGGCAACACAATTTCTTATAGCCTTTTACAGCCGATGGCGATTAAGCAACAGCCTGGCGATAACGTGTATGCTAAACGTTACTAATTACGGATGCTAGGACTTAGTGAGTTTTTGGAATACTGCTCTCTTTTTGGGCCGTAGTATTTTAATTTATTTTGCGAGGAAAGCTCCGTACTTTTGATCGATGCCTGCCATTACTAATATATTAGAGCGCCTTCAATTTCGTATGATACTGTTCAATACCTCTGGTGTGAAATACTTGCTTCAAGCGCCGTGGCAGGCTGGCATCCAGCGCGAAACACGCATTGGCGCCTACAAACCTAACAGGGATACTTCACGCGTTGCGCAATGCGTGAAGTATCCCTGTTAAGTTTGTAGGCGCCAGTGCGTCGCCGCTCCGCTTTGTGTTAGGCTCTAATATTTAATCTCGCGGAGTCAGCGTTATTCAACTCATGATTTTGAAATGTTTGCACATCCTATATGGATTATTCTCATTTTAATTGATGAAAAAAAATATGTATTAAAGGAAAATATAATGTGTGTTTTGTAAATATTAAGGTGGTTCCATATCAAACTTAATGATTTCCAAAGCACACGAATTTCTACACAATTTCTTGTAGCCTTTTATAATCGATGGCGAAAAAGCAACAGCCAGGCGATAGAGTGTAAAGCCTGGCGATAGGAACTATAGCCCGGCTGCATAATTTTTTATCGCTTCGTGTAGCGCTGGCCGTATGATTTTCTCCGCATTCTACAGCCAGCGATATGATTTTCTGTAGCCTTCTTCAGCCAGTTATAAGAATTCCTATGGTATTTTGAAACGCAGCTCCTATCGCCAATTTTTACCAGGGTCTTGCTATTTCGAGAAATACGTGTTTGAAGTTTCGAAATCATTTGGATCCTTATTGCGAAAAGAAAGTTCAAATCAAACTGACATTTTGATGCTTAAATATTGGAATTATTGGGAGCGAATTTATCACAGAATATGCAATAGGTGCAATAGTTTTGCTTGAAATCCTACCTCAATTTGCTAAAATACTGGAAGCTGCATGTTTTTAAAATAAGTTTTTAACGTAATATCCATAAATTTCTCCTGTTTTTATGAGCTCTGCCTTTTTTCCAAGTTATCATTGACTTCATTTTTTCTTTCTTTTTTTTTCTCTTTCATTGGAGTGATTGGCAATCCACTTGGTATGTGTTCAGCACAATTGAATCGATTTATGCGAAAACGTCCAAAACAGTGTTTCAGAATTCGAGTGGACAATTTCGTCGTAACTTAACGACACAAGATGGTTTAAGACGTTGGGAATGTAGAAATTTTTTTATAAATAACCCCCTAAGTGCAATTAAACGTTTACAAAAGAGATCAATCCTATTAATCAATGTCGTGGGGCAAAAGAAACCCGCACCGCAATTATGAGACCCGAGACCCTGTATTGGACAACGGACGTTCTCGCCAGTGGTGTGGCGTGAATTTTGATGTATCGATTGTTATGCCATTTGAACCTATGGAAAAATATCGATAGATAGGGTGTTCGCAGCGAACACCTTAATAATCGATTCTTTACCATAGGTTTAAATGGAATAACAATCGATACATCGCAATTCACGCCACGCCACTGGTTCTCGCATACATCGATTCAATTTATGGTGAGATGTTGGGAGCGTGAAGGGATTCTTGTGCGCATCTCTAAGTGTTTTAGGTTAAAAATTGAGGTTAATACCGTTTAGAGACTCTTTTAATCTGCGCTCGCCAGCATTCTGTTTCCCGTGTCCAGTAGCAAGTGTCATCGTGAAAACAGGCAATCTGTCTAAAACGCCCAAGTGAGGAAGCGACCCACTTTAATTAACATTTAACCTCTTCTCGTCGACCATGAAATGGACCACATTTTGCAATAAGGAACCATTATTTCTGGCTCATTTTGAAAACAACATATGTATCATCGGTTTCCCTGCGCAGAAAGGTGTTTTTATGGAAAAGCCAGAGATTGTGGTACCTTAGTGCAAAATGTAATCCAAATAACGATTCTGATTCAGAAAAGTAAAGAAGGATATACTGTCGTGCTGAGAAAAACCGCCGTATAAAAATTTAAATGTTGCCAAATTTTGTCTAATAAAATATTTATTGTGGAAAAAGGTTTGTAGATTTTCACTTGAAATTTTCAGATATTTAGGATTGAATTGCCATCAGAATTTTCTGAGAAATGGGAGGAAAACAGAAAACTACTTAAAACTTTTTCACTGAACTTGTATTTTATAACAGGGATTCTGGCAGCGCCTGAAAGTTCATCCGACGTTTTTCCTAAACACTTTTTGAGTGGAGATGGAAACCACAAGCCGTTGGAGGCAGAGGTTGTTCTATGAAAATTTTTAATTGTTCTCCTTACTTGAAATATTTGAACTGACAATGAGTTGTACAATTGTTTTCTTCATACTCAAAAATGTTGGCTCTCATGAATGGCTTTTTAGTTATTTCTCCTCTTCCCTTGATACTCCTCAAAATACCCCTCTTTGGTTTGTTCCTCTCGCTGATGTACCAATATCCCCGAAAATGATATCCATACAGAATCGCAACTTGTTTCTAAATCCGCATTAATGGCTACCATTGATACCTACAGTCTCGCCCATGTTTAAAAAGTCCGCTGTTCAGTAATTTAATCACGTCGTAGATGGCTACGTTTTCTCGTTGAAGTTCTAATTGATTCGCATTTAGCGAAAAGGAATCAGCGGGATTACAGTGCTTTAAAAATCGTGAAATTGCTTTCCTTTTAAAAACACTTTTCATATGTACAGTATTCAAAACACGACGATTTTTCTTCAAAATTAACAATTTTTTGGTGGGAAGAAAAAACTATTTGCTATCCTGGAAGATTTTTTAGATTATTATGAAGAAGCAATATTTTCACAACACTGTGATCACTCTGGTTCCGTTTCCCTAAATTCGATCCGACTGTAAGGTGTCTTTCCAATTTCAAACAAATATATAACTCTGTAAATTGATGTTACCTTACAGAAAAGAAAATAAAATGGAATTGATGTCTTGAGCGAGGGCCAGTTGCCCCATGAGGAGTGCGAAAAATCATTTACTCTTTTGAAAAACTGCGTATGGTGTTCTTTTTTGAAATCAATGTAAAGTTTTCTTCAAATTTAAAGTTCTAAGTTAATTGTTTAGATGAGGATTTGCTCTATAATACATTCCTTGACCATACCCTATTTGCTGCACAAACATCAAAATGCACAGCTTAAAAAACTTTCAACGCGATTTTCTCAAAGCTTCAAAACTTGACATCCGCTGCTTACACATAGTATATGGTTTCATACATATATGAATTCCATAGTATATGGTTTCATACATATATGAATTCCACAGTATATGGTTTCATACATATATGAATTCCTCAGACAAATAATCTTTGGCAAATATTGTTTCCTCGGAGGTTCGTGTAATATGTAAGAGGATATTGAAAAGTATCTCGACAAACGGATTTAGAGAGGGCACTATATTAAACAAATTTAATAAAGTAACAAAATTTTGACTTTGAATTCCTTTTATTTCGTAGAATCGTTTTTTTCCCATAAATTTTTTGAAATTCTGTTTTCATAATTCTATTTGAATTTCTGTTTTCACAGTTCTATCTATCACCAACAAACACTTTTACATACAATTTTAATCTTCTTTTTTTCTTTCTTTTCGAAAAAAAAACACAATTTTATTCAAATAGATAGCAATATAAAGTTGCTAACAGTGTTTCGTACCTTTATACATGTATTACAAGGTATTAAACTTAAAGTCGATGTCTTAAAATTAAATAGCTTAAAGTCACATAACGACGGCATCAGTCGGCAATCACATAACTCGTTTTCAGTGTTTGAAAATCTCCGCCTCTAAGTTATTTTTTTAAAAGAGAACAAATCCACACATCATTCCTTAAAGTTTTTGCAGAATTTTCTACGCGTAGAGAAGAAAAACCACGGCAGTTTTAAAGAATTGCCGTTGAGTAGTTTTCCGTTGAAAAAAAAAGTATGATAGGAAGTCCGCGACGCCGCAAACCGAGTTATGTGGTTGCCGACTTAAACCGTCGATAAACTACGTAAGAATACGGCATCATCAAGTATATATGCACTGAATTATGATAGATTCACAGGAACAATGCTCACTCGGTTACCAATACTGAACCGATGTCTGTGTGGCATAAACGAAATTTTGAAGGCGCTTTGTATGTATTCTCTTTACAACGAAGTTCAAAAATTCAAGTTTCAGGAGTGTTCCCTCTGATAAATTCAAACATGAGGTACTTAAAGCGTGCAAATCTACCGCGCAAGTTGACGACCAAAGTTGGCTTAAAGATGTGCTGAAAGATTAATAGAATTTTAGAATTTTTTCTGACGGAACATTACGATGTTGCTGTTGATCCTCTACATGCATCGTAGATTTGCGCGCCTTAAATGTATTTTAGAGGTATGTGAACAACCATTTATCGTAAATATGATACTTAATTGTACTTCCAAGTACAACTCTTTTTTTGGCGAGATTATAAAAGTAAATACAAATTGGAACTAAAAAAATTCAGATTCTTACAATTAGCCAAAGGCCTATGTTTATAATCTAATAACAAGAAAACATAAAGCACACAACAATAATCACCTGTACATAAAAGTGCAGCGTCAGAAGCGTTGATAAAGTATCTCGTCGGCTTTTCCAAGTACAAATCGCCCTCGCCATGTCAAGAATAGTTGAAGCACCTATAACTTTTGCATTGGATAATTTTCTCCAATACGCAAACATGAATATTGAGTTTCTCGTCACAGATCATTGATACGATCAGATGAAAAGTAGGTAACTCTTCTCTGTTTTTCTTATTTCTATAGAAATGCTTTTTAATCAAACGCTTAGTCATTTTGGATTAACTCCGAACAAATCTAAATTTTTCATGTGTAATCGATTGGTATATATTCGTGGCATTTGCATATATTTATTCTGGAATAAAAAAGTAAATTATAGAAACTCAAGCTAATGAGATACGGAAAATATACAAATTCTTGTATTTTAAATCGGATATTCGAGAAAGTTTGCCGAGAAACTTGGTGTTTCTCTAAAATTGCAGAACTTTAAAACATGGATTCAACGAAAAAAAAAGAAGGAATCAAGTTGAAATTTTAAGTAATGTCCAATGGACTTGTTTCTAGTTTCACGCTTCAGTACTCGCACAAATGAGCTAATTTTTGTCCGTCACGATTACTTGCCGGCGAGAGATAAACAAAAAAGAGAGGAGCCGCAGTGAGAAGATCGTATGTGAAACTTTTCATTTTCATGCAAAAGAATGGTCAACAACTATCAGTTAGTGTTTTATTCATTCATGAAAGGTGCTGGGAAGGGGGGCATGAGACATTGTAATTTAACTATACTATCGACCCCTGGGTATTACTAACAAAACCAGCACCTATTTTGTCGGCGATTAGCCGAGGGTAAAACCCTCGTTTCCACCGTCCACCACGAGGAGGAACCGACATCAGACGGCAACGCTTCCACCGTCCAACTTACAACTCCCATGGCATTACGTTAATTTGAAATTCAAAATTTTGAAGAAATTTTGAAGAAATTGAGAAGAAATTTTAAAAGACAAAGGCATGGGGCTCATGCCTTTGTTTCACTCGAGATCGGATGCCCTATAGCCGGTCCGGACCGACCAGTTTCCTCCTTAAGATCTCTTCTCCGTTCTGCTTTTTTCACACGGACTCCCGCGCGAACGAAGCACAACGGATCTACTCAGTTCCTACGAGATCAGAGGTTTGGTCGAGTGAGATTTAGTAAGGATAACCAGTGACCTCTTCAAGATCTCATGCCATAAAGAGTTGGGTCGGCGATCTGGGCGCACCCTCACTCACAACAGTGAACAACTCGCCAATGACCGAATGCAGGGAACTCCTCTACCACCGTGCGATCCAGCAGTGAGACAACAAACTCGTAGCTGGATACTCTCTACAGAGATAGAGATTGCTGAAACTTTGTCCGGCTTGTTCGGCCCAGGAGAACAGAATACCCTGCGCCACGAGGCCCCGGAACTCTCGTGAAGTATTCGGCTCTCCTGCATCAAAACCTACTTCAATCTGCAACATCGCCCCAACCACCAGCCCGTTTGAGAGGCGTCCGACCCTCCGGTTCCGACTTTGCCTGGTCTAAAGTGTCCCGGGGGGATGACGGCTTTAGACTTAATGCGCAAGCATCGGCAGATACCGGAGGTTGACCAGAACAGGATTGCCAGGCTTCGATCGGTCACCCCTGCATTTGGTCGCTGACGAATCGCGCAAAGTCGGTCACAGATCGGGATTTTCAGACCACTGTGTACCGGTTGATCCTTGCACCTCGCGGTTCAAGGATATGGCCTAACTACTATCAGTGGTCCTCTGAAGATCATCGTTCCCCTCATGTTCCTCAGGTTCCGCTTGATCTCTTCCGTAAGCCAGGGATATGGGCTAAACCAAGGTAATAACGTACCAAGGTTCAGCTTGATCCAAGGCTGCAATGGATATGGCCTAACATCCAAGGTGTGAACAGCCTTGCTGAAGCAAGGCACCGAGGAAGCGGTTGATCCATGCCCGAGCGTATTAGGGATATGGGCTAACAACCAAGGTAATAACGTACCAAGGATGCGCTTGATCCTAAATCGCTCTATACGAGTGTGAAGAGATATGGGCTAACAACCTGAGGCGAGGGAGGGTGCAGAATCACAACAGGTTTGCCGGCGTTTGGCACGGGTCGGAGACCCGCCCCAGGTCCACCACGAGGAGGCTCCGGCACCAGACCCTCAGCTCTCTTATTTTCATCTCATTTTCATTTCATCTCGTCTCATTTTCATTTCGTCTCATTTTCATTTCATCTCATTTTCATTTCATCTCATTATCATTTCATCTCATTATCATCCCCTTTTCATCTCATTTTCATTTCATTTTCATATCATTTTCATATCATTTTCATATCATTTTCATCTCATTTTCATCTCATTTTCATCTCATTTTCATCTCATTTTCATCTCATTTTCATCTCATTTTCATCTCATTTTCATCTCATTTTCATCTCATTTTCATCTCATTTTCATCTCATCCCCTTTTCTTCCCTTTTTCATCCCCTTTTCATCTCCTCTCCTTTTTATCTCTTTTTCATCTCATCACCTTTTCATCTCATTATCATCACCTTTCCATCTCATTATCATCTCATTTTCATTTCATCCCCTTTTTATCTCCTTTTCATCTCTTTTCCATCTCATCTCCTTTTCATCTCTTTTCCATCTCATCTCCTTTTCATCTCTTATTCATCTCTATATCATCTATCCCTTTACCTATCTCTATACCTATTTCTACCTTTCTCCCCTATCTCTATACCTTTTCATCTCATTATCATCGCCTTTTCATCTCATTTTCATTGCATTCCCTTTTATCTCCTTTTCATCTCTTTTTCATCTCATCTTCTGTTCGTCTCCTTTCCGTCTCCTTTTCATCTCTTTATTCGTGTCTTAGTGAGGGCATTTACATCCAAGTAATCACTTCCACTTTAGTTCAAATTCATAGCAACAAGATGCAAATGATTCAATATTTATATGAGCTACATTAAATAATTTTTCAATTAATTATAAATCTGCATATTTATTAAATTTGGAAAGTCCCTTTTTTATTACCTCATCCATTTAAATTGGCAAAGAAAAATGTTGGCATTTGGAAATTTAATAAAATTGTATACGGTAAAGTAAAAAAGTATGCGTACATGGGAGTAAGGGGGAGGTATGGATATGTTTATAAAGTTCAGATACTAGTTCAAATAAAGCACAGTCACCGATTAAAAATCAAATGCTTTAATTTAAAGATGACTCATTAACTTTGGCAAAAACGGTACCGCCATCTGCTGTAGGATTCGACGTGACATTATCAGGGGCTGCATGTTGTAATGATTGCAAATCAAATGAATTTCGAATGAAAATAACTTTAGATAATGGAGTCCGTCCTTTCTCATCCGTGTATCCCCTATCATGTCTTACCCACAAGTATTCATAATTGAGTTGATATTGCTTTTGAGATGCTAAAAAGCGTACCTTGCTCCGATGAGCAGTCAGGCTAGGACATAGGTAAATAAGAGCACTGGACGTGCATTGCAACTCTAAATTGTATACAGCTGAACTTGCTGTATATTTTCCTTTGATTCAAAAAATTGTTTCTATAAAATCTCCGGGCGAATTCAATAATTAATGTAGGCAGTTTGCCATATTTTTCAATGGCATCAAGCTCTATTTTTATTAAATTGTATTATTACATTAAATTATATTATATTTATTAAATTTCTACTGCACTTTTAGTTTCTCAATTCCACTCTCTACAACGGAATTCCCCCCCCCCCCAAGTCACTTGTTTCCTTATTCATCCTCTATTCTTTTTAATATGTAATTAATTTATGCCAGAGAAAAGGGCATTTTAACCCTAAAACAAAAATCGTATTGATGAAAAAGATAGGGGTAAGGAGCTCTAATTTATTGCTAGGAAAAATAACTACCGATTGTGCAACTATCATTACCAATTAAAAAGAAGAGAAACGATGTGAAGATAATCATATGAAGTCAAATGAATGGATGGGAGTTATTGGTGAAAGAGGAGGAAATAGAATTTTGTGCGTTTGAAATATCAAGAAAAGTTAAGAAGATAGTTGTCCCATACCTACCCATTAGCCCTATACCCATCCACTCCCTAACAAAAACTAAAAGAAAAAAAAAAGATGAGGAAGAGATTTTAATTATTCGTCCCGCCATCATGGACCCCTGCCAGCTCAGACATGTTTTATCTACCGAAGGGGTTTTCTCTACCGCCCTCAGGCCTTGCCGTGCACCCGGGTCCTGGGTCATTGGTTTCGGCCTTCAACGGATGCCATGGCTGCCGACCGTCCAACGGAAGTACAAGCACTACTGCGACCCCAAACCAAAAGCTGCGGTAGCGTACGCCCCCCGTTCTAATAATACTGGGCGCTAGAATATTTAAAATCTCTAAGACCACTTTATTTGGGAGGGGGAGGGACTGAAAAGTAAAGTACGAAAGTTAATTGAATTTTTGTTCTTTTCTTCTTTCTCTCCATCCTGTTCTTCTTTCTTTCCTCTTTTTCTCTCGTTACTTCCTGCTCTTCTTTCTCTTTTCTTCCTGCTCTTCTTCTCTCTTTTCTTCTCTCTTTTCAGCTCTCTGTTCATCTCTCTTTTCATCTCTCATTTCATCTCTCTTTTCATCTCTCATTTCATCTCTCATTTCATCTCTCATTTCATCTCTCATTTCATCTCTCTTTTCATCTCTCTTTTCATCTCTCTTTTCATCTCTCTTTTCATCTCTCTTTTCATCTCTTTTATCATCTCTTATCATCTCTCTTTTCATCTCTCCCCCTATCTCTCATCTTCTTTTACCTCTTTTTCTTCTCTTTTTTTCTACCTCTTTTTCTTCTGTTTTCTTCTCTTTTTTTCCACCTCTTTTCCTTCCTCCTTTTCTCTAGCAGAATAAATCTCACTTAATTGATAAAGATTTTTGATGCAAGAAGCTACGCACAATCAATGGCAAATCTTAAGACGTCCAAGCGCTGCAAAATTTCTAAAAAGTTCGAGAAAGGAGCACTGCAGCCCAAGAACGAAAATTGCTTAAATGAAAATAATATACTGCTATGGAAATTATTTAACAAGGATGAAACTATCATTACTAATTTAAAATAAGCGGAACGAAGTGAAGATAGTCGATAGAATGTAGAATGAAGATAATAATATGACAAATTTCATTTTAAATTTTCTTTTTGTTCCAAACGTAGAACACTCACGAAAGCTTTAATAATCCCTCTTTCACCAATAACTCCCCTCCATTTAGGTGACTTCGTACAATCGAAACGAGATACGCGGTCTAGTAGGTTCGCCGTTGTCGTTTGTTAGATATATCCCTGCCGCTCAGGAATTAAAACACTGAAATATTTTTGATAACATTACTTTATTCCTAATTATGTAAAATTATATTTTGCAATGAGGAATTAATATTTAAGGCTCATTTTTAAACCAGCGCACGTGTGTCACTACCTAGTGTTCCGTTCCTACGTAGAAAGGCGTGCTCTTCTTTCTCTTTATCGTCCTTTTTTCTCCATCCTCTTCTTGTTTTTTTTGTTCTTCCTCGTTTCTCTCTGCTTCCGTTCAATTCTCTTAAATCTGTACATTTTGCACCTCTTTTTTTCTTTCTCTTGTTCATCTCCTTCTTTCACTTTCCATTCTCTCCCTTCTTCTTTTCCTGATTTTACTTTCCATTCTTCCTCTCTTGGACCTTTTTCTTCTTTTCCTCCCTCTTCCTCGAATTATTCTTCAATCTCACTTTCCTCACCTCTCTTTCCTCACCTCTCTTTCCTCACCTCTCTTTCCTCATCTCTCTTTCCTCATCTCTCTTTTCTCATCTCTCATTTCTCAACCTCTTTCCTCTCTTCTTTATTCTCTTCTTCTTCTTCCTCCTCTTCTTTTTATCTTTCCACTTTTATTTCTTCTCTTTCTTCTCTTCTAGCTCCTTTTTTCTATCCCTTTCTCTCCTTTCTCGACCCCCCTCCCTTTCTTCATTGTCTTTTACTTCACTCTCTTCCGTCTCCTTACTATCTTCTTTCTTCTCTCTTGTCTCGCTTCTCTCTGTTCCTCTTCCTCTTCTCTTTCCTCCTTGTTTTCTTCCTCTTTTCTTTCTTCCTATTCTTCTATCTCTTCTCTCTTTTCTCTCTTCTTTTATCTCTTTTCCTTACCTCTCTTAGTATTCTTTTTCCTCCTTCTCTTATTATTCTTTTTCCTCTTCTTCTCCTCTTCAAGTGGAAGGTCACTTTGACTTGCCCTATACATATATGTGCTTTCACGAATGAGCCAGAAATAGTAGTTCCTTATTGCATAATGTAGTATTAAGATCACTGGGAAATCCAGAAGCCATAGTAATTAACTTCTGAAATTGGTTTTCAAGCAGCTGGTAAATGTTAGCAAATGCATGACTAGCACTCGGCGTTGTAAAGAAATGGGCAATCCATGCAGGAGCCAAAAGTTCGCGGCATTTAGACGGTCATCAAATGTAACATTCAACAATCATAAGGCGCGGGGGGGGGAGCTTAGGTGTCCTATATGAGCCTTTTTTCCAAAAAACAAACAAAAACAAAAACAAAGCCTAAAAATCCCATTAAATCGCGATTTTTTCTCCAGGAGCTTCCACGAACTATTTCAAATTGTACTTTTAGTAACTAAGAGTGCTCCGCTTGACATTCCAGCTCAAATTTTTCGTTCACGACCGACTTCGATTTAAATCCCATTTAGGAGCGCTGTGAGAGGTGAGGAGGAATACTGCAACAGCTCACTTTGAAAAATTGAGACAGTTAATTCTGAGAGCAGGAAGGAGTTGGGGAGATTTTACCGTGATGAAGTGATGATCTGTAAATTCAGGAACAGCTCGTCTGATGCAGAGTAAACATTTTCTGTCTTTGTGCACCGCCTTGACAAATGTTGGAAAGACTACAAAATATTGACTGCAAAAGAAAGAAAGAAATACTTTATTAGATGAATGTTTTAATAAATAAATCAAACATAAAAATGTCATAAATATGATATTATTGTTCCCATAGAGCATGGAGCAACGGGTACAAGTCAATGGAAAAAATTACAATTTTTTATCATTTAAATTGTGTTATTTTTAAATTTTTTGGTTCATAAAGTCGCATCATAAACGATCTAATAGTTTTATGAGTGAGGCCGTTAGGCAATTCGAAATACAGGGTGAGCGAAAAGTCCCCGACCCCCCCTCTAACTTTTGAACGAATTGAGCTAAGGAAATGAAACTTTGGGAATGTTCCTATCTCAAAGGGGACCATCTTTTGAGGGGGTCAAAATTTTGGTCCCCCCCTCAGGGGGGGACAGGGGCCCCCCAACTTTTTTTTTTCAAAGAGCAACCCCTATCTTGTGATACCTCATTCGAAAGAGCATAAAAAACTAAGAATTTTGGCGCAAACCGCAGATCAATATCTCAATTTTTGACCGAGTTATGATAGGTCAAAGGTCAAATTTGACCTATTTTCAAAAAATCATAAGTCCGGCTCAAATTATCGTAAAGAAAAAAATAAAACGGGAAAATTTACCAAATTGTGTTCGCTTTTACGTAAAAATTTCAGAAATCACTTCGATTTAATTTTAAGGGGGGGCTCGGACCCCCAAATACGTCAATTCAAAGGTCATTCAATTTTCCCGCGAAATAAGCCAATTTCCTCTGGATTTGCCTCCACATTATCTCAGTAAGGTCAAAATCAGTTCAACATTACGTTGGCAAGTCCCCAAATTTCGGGAAAAGTTAAAAAAACGAAATTTAAGGTGATTAAAATTTGACCGTTGAAATATTTCCTTGAAATTTTCAGGTACTTTAGATCAAAATACGGACAAAATTCTCTGAAAAATTGGAAGAAAATTATACGTAAGATTACCAGGGAATTCGTGTCTATCAAAGACAACGTGGCAACGCCTGAAGGTTCATACGACGTTCTTCTTTAGCACGGCAGAATGGGTTAGTTGCGCTGGTCACAGAATCGTGTTTTATGCTATTTCTTGCAGATCAACTAAAAATAATAAGATCTGTCCAAACAGAAACTTTCTACGTTGAATATTAACTAGATATCGCGCCTAGAAAAACTCGGTGTATGACGTCATCCACCGCGGTAGTATACATACCATGTTATGCACTACCGCGATGAATGACGTCAAAACCCCGACTTTTCAAAAGGGACGATATCTCGGTAATATTCAACGTAGAAAGTTGCTGTTTGGACAAATCTTATTTTTAGCTGACCTACAAGAATCAAGCATCAAAAGATGATTCTGTTACCAACGCAACTGGCCCATTGTATAAGTTCTGAAATGCGTAGGGCATCGCGCGTACACAACTTTGGAAGGTGCACACATAAATGGAGCGCATTTTCATCAAAGAGTAATGCATTTTGTATAATTCATTATCCAAGGTTGTAGCCTACGCAATTTTCACACTGCCTACGCAGTTCGCAAACGACCGATCGGTCGTTAGTTGCTGCACATTCTGCACCCGTGGAGGGATTTCAAGGTGAATTGTTTCAATCATCACCAGAGGATTGCATTGCATAACCCATAGAACAGAATTTCGAAATATTACAGCGCCATGAGTTCTAACTGATTATGAGCGTGACATTTGACACCATAAAATAAACCGAATTCCTCCCGGCCCTTCCCTGTATGAAATTTATGGGGAAAATTCTCTTCAAAATAAGTCTTCTTTGAATGGCCAGAATGACTGATTTTGTGATTACGTCATTTGATATACATAATATCGGACTCTTGGTTTAAAGCAGAAATAATGTGACCTAATGTAGCCCCACGTGCAAATTTTTCCTGAGTTAATTGCGTTAATTCATTACAATTTAGGCATTGTTAGGCCCTAAGTCAATTAAGGACTCATTTAGGGTAAAATTTAGATCGTAAGCAACACATGAGTGCATTTGACCTCCATGACGCGAACGACGCGAATCAAAGGCAACACTGGAAAAAAAGTCTCTTGGATCTTGAGTCTAGACTCTTAAAATTTACGACAAGAAGAACTACTCTTGATTCAATCAGATTTTTGCTTGAATCAAGGGCCAGCCTCTTGAATTAAGCGTATTTCCGTTTGATTCATGCAAAAATCCGATTGAATCAACAGTATATTTTCTTGTCAAATTTTTTTTGGAGTCCAGGACACTAAATCCAAGAGGCTTTTTTCCAGTGAAGGCTGCGTGTATGTTTACAATTGAACTATGACGTAGCCACTAAATCAGTCTATTGACATGTCCAAAGGCAATTAGTTTTTCGCTGAATGAGATAAACAGTTGCCGATCCTTATAGTGGCATCGACTATGAAAGAAATTTAAAACAAATCGGAAAATTCAATACAGAAAACAAGAGGGGCCGTTCGAATACTACGGAAGGCATTTTGGCAGGCGTATTTACTTCTCTTCCCTTGTAGGAAACGGGCGCAAAACTCCCTTAAGCTGAACTTTTTCCTCCACTGACCGCTTCAGGGCCGGATTTAACTACTTGCCGCCCATGGGCCGCCTGTATTTTGCCGCCCCCTTCTCATTCGTTTTGAAACATCAATAAAAACCATCAAGTGAACGTGCCAGCGGGGATGGGGTGCATAAGACGCGTTTACACGTGTTGGAAACATTTTTTGGGAAAGTCCTGTCAACACTACTAGCAAAAATTCACCGAACTTTGCGCGAACGTTAAGTTCCGTAAACCTATCTCTGCGTGGACAAGGCCTTCCATTCATAAGAAATGAACGAAAAAATTATGAAAGAACAAACATAAATGTGGTTTAATGAATTTAACTTCAGCCGCCGCGCCGCGCAGACCGCACCGTGTTTGGAGTAATGCGTGAAGTATTCCGACAGTTTTGTAGGCACTATGAGTTTCACGTCGACGACCGTTACTGAACGCACTGTGTTTGACGCAATGCGTGAAGTATTCACGCAGTCTTGTAGGCGCTATGCGTTTCACGCTGACCGCACTGTGTTTGGCGCAATGCGTGAAGTATTCGTGCAGTCTTGTAGGCGCTAATACAGGGTGTCTCACGAAAAACGAGCCACCTTGAATATCTGCCGAACGCGTCGGAATTTCGAAAAACGGTAAAAAACGTGTTCGTTTATATCGAGGGGGACACCTTTTGGCGTATTCGACATTTTCCCAAACCGCGGGAGGGGCGCGGGGCGGGGGGTGCCCCACCCGTAAGTCGAACTTTTCAAATGGCACCCCTACTTTTTTATTCCAGAAATCAATTCTACGCAAAAAAACAAGCCACCCTGTCCAAACCGAATGTAAATCGGACAATTTTTCAGTGATTGACAGAGTTTGAATCATTTTTTTCATGCTCTTTTCAAAAATTTCCCACGCCCAATGGAATTGCTGTATCAAACCAAACTCTCCGCCAAAAAAATTCTTAAACATTGCACTTTCGATAAAAAAATAAAAAAAAAAATCCGCTGCTCTCGAAATCTGGAGCACGCGGAGCCCTTCTTTGCGACATTAAAATTCGTTACACCGAACATTTCCGAGGGGCGCTCATCGGGAGGGAGTAGTAAGTTTTAGACAAGAATTATTAATCTTTTTTCTGAAGCAAAAGAAACCGTGTCCATGAAGAAGCAGATAAGTAGAAAAACAAATTGATTAGCTTTTTTTTTGGGGGGGGGGGGGGAGTCAATGACTTGAGCCGGACCTTGATACTTCTGAGGACGCTATTTTTCCGCGGTGCGTTGATTTTCTACTTAACTGCTTCTTCATGGACACGGTTTCTTATGCTTCAGAAAAAAGATTAATAATTCTTGTCTAAAACTTACTACTCCCTCCCGATGAGCGCCCCTCGGAAATGTTCGGTGTAACGAATTTTAATGTCGCAAAGAAGGGCTCCGCGTGCTCCAGATTTCGAGTGCAGCAGATTTTTTTTATTTTTTTATCGAAAGTGCAATGTTTAAGAATTTTTTTGGCGGAGAGTTTGGTTTGATACAGCAATTCCATTGGGCGTGGGAAATTTTTGAAAAGAGCATGAAAAAAATGTTTCAAACTCTGTCAATCGCTGAAAAATTGTCCGATTTACATTCGGTTTGGACAGGGTGGCTTGTTTTTTTGCGTAGAATTGATTTCTGAAATAAAAAGTAGGGGTGCCATTTGAAAAGTTCGACTTACGGGTGGGGCACCCCCCCGCCCCGCGCCCCTCCCGCGGTTTGGGAAAATGTCGAATACACCAAAAGGTGTCCCCCTCGATATAAACGAACACGTCTTTTACCGTTTTTCGAAATTCCGACGCGTTCGGCAGATATTCAAGGTGGCTCGTTTTTCGTGAGGCACCCTGTATGTGTTACATGCCGACCGCCGCGCCGAGGGCTTCTCCTTTTCAACTCAAGTCCTCGTCATCATTTCTCTCTCAGTCGCGCCGTTCCTGGCCAAATTGCGTGTTTGGTCTCTCTTTTAACTCGATTAATATAAGGTGCTGTCTCTTGTATCACCGAAAGACGACAAAATTAGAAATCACTATACTCTCAGGAAATGTGAGATTTTGTTTGTAATTTTTTTTCAAAATCCGATTTTTTATATCTACATTTAAAAAAATTGCAAAATTTGCCGCCTCCTAGATTTGCCGCCAAGGGCCGCGGCCCATGTGGCCACCCCCTTAATCCGGCCCGGACCGCTTAAAATTTGCGCGAAAAAATCTTATAAAAAGTTAAAGTCCGGTTTGACGACTGACAGAGACATTCAGCGCAACGCGACGACGATAGTCTCCATGAATGAAAAAGTGCCTTCAATTTTGAGTGATACCACAGCACACACAGAAGCTCAACAAGTCGCATGCTTCATTCCGCACGGGTTTTATGGAGGCCGATGAAGGGGCAAGGGGTAAGGGGCAAACATTTCAATTGATGGGGTATTGACTTCATGTCGACCATAGAAAAAAAAAGGAGGTGTTTGCAACTTGAGGTTTGTTTACCCTGCGACGTAGTTCGGTACTACCTGGCCAGCGTAATCCGGAATTCGAAGTTCGAAAAACGGACCATAATGTCCGATTTTTTTGCTCAAATCAACTCATGATATAATTTCAAGCACTTTATGTAGAATGACTTTTTTCCATAAATTACACAATTTCCAAGAAAATCGATGATTAACTCGTACCGACCTACGTCATTCAAGATGCCCGAAATGCAAACACCTTTTTTTCTCTATGCATGACGACGGCGCCAACACCCAAACCGCGTGGCTTGGCTGGCAACGTTGCAGATTTTCTGTCATACTTAATTTTTTGGCTGGAATGCTACTTAAAATAAATGATTAAAAACATATGCTGATTTTTCTCCTTCATGAAAGGCAGGTCCAATTCGTCGTCGTTCGGACTAATGAAAGTAACTCCATTCCACGGTTGCCAAATTGTTTCGAACAATTAATTTATTTTACCAGAATGTACCTGAGCAATTTTTAGTCAAAATATGTCTTAATTTCGCATTAAATCCGAGAAAGAGTCGGTCAGAACTACCCAAAATTGTCCTTGTTAAGGTGATTTGATGGACGCCATATTTTGTGTCAGAGAGGCATGCGATATATCGCATCAATTGGTTCCGTTTTTCAGCTACTCGTCATTTTTCTACAATTTTGAGATCGCAATTCTGTTGTCAGGAGACTAAAGCACTCACTTACCAATTTTAACTAAGAAATTCAACGTAATAAAGGCGCGGTTTTTCTGGAGAGAAAACATAGCATTCGATACTAATATCGAAACTGCACTCGAATGCGATATTTTCTCTCTAAAATAACCACGCCTTCATTACGTTGAATTTCTTTGTTAAAATTGGTAAGTGAGTGCTTTAGTCTCCTGACAACAAAATTGCGATCTCAAAATTGTAGAAAAATGACGAGTAGCTGAAAAAATGGAACCAATTGATGCGACATATCGCATGCCGTTCTGACACAATATGGTGTCCATCGAATCACCTTCATATGCGATTTGCGAGGAGATTTTGCAACGTTGAAATGGAGTTACGTCCTTTCGTGGGGGGGGGGGGGGGGGGGGCGACAAATTGACGGAGAAGAGGAGAGTCAACGGACAGTAAGTACAAGGACTTAGATTCGTCGAAAATGCCACATGAAAAATGAAGCAGGGAGAAAAAATAATTTGTCAGGGGAAATTGGAAAAAAAAATAAGAAAATGGGAAAATGGCAGGAAACACCGTGAAAATCAAAGTAAATGGGTGAAGGAAATAGGTGAATAAAATGGGATATAAAAGGAATGAATTTGAATGAGGTTTATCATGGTATCCTTGCCGACGAAAAGTGATGTGGAAGAAAAAAGTTAAGTCTACGTATCAATGGAATATTAAAATGACGGAAAGAAGCTGAATCATCCAAACACACGGTAATGTCAAAAAATAAGACTACATACCTTATGCGACTCGGAAGTTCATAACAGACCAGTTGTGAAGCTGGAAAATCTG
Source organism: Bemisia tabaci (assembly GCF_918797505.1). Classification (NCBI taxonomy): domain Eukaryota; kingdom Metazoa; phylum Arthropoda; class Insecta; order Hemiptera; family Aleyrodidae; genus Bemisia; species Bemisia tabaci. The sequence continues at coordinate 9,597,028 of NC_092797.1, read as the reverse complement.
AAAAATTAAACAAAAAGAAAATAATCGAAATGTATCAAAGGGATGAGCGCTATGATTTAAAGTGAAAATAGGGAGTCACAATTTCGAGATGGGAGAAAATAAATCTGTGGGTTACATATAGGGTTAGGAGTTTTTGAAGTTTATAACTCAAAAAAAACGAGTATGAAACGATGAAGATTGCGCAGAGGGAGATTAATGGTGGAAATTTTGTCGGTAGAAGTAATCACAGTGACTCAATCCTAAAAATCGTCTTTAAACCACAATAAAAAACCAGGTACTCGTAAATCATGATTTGTGATTTTTAAGGCCAAGTTCATGATGCAGAAACAAGTGAATAAATTCATTTTAATTTTACTCATAAAATACTCCTCTCATACCTACACGGAGAAAAAACTTCGTGCGTGGTACCCGAAGTTTAGGTTATATGGATCTCTGAAGTGTTCGGATTGAGCATCTGAACACTTTAGCTGCTGTGGTTTGGATCACACATCTGAAACTTCAGTTCTTACATCTGAAGTACTTCAAGTTTCACATCCGAAAAACTTCGGTTCTCATATCTGAAGTACTTCAGATGTAAGAACTGAAGTTTCAGATGTGTGATCCAAACCTCAGCAGCTGGACCTAAAGTGTTCAGATGCTCAATCCGGAAACTTTAGAGATCCATATGACCCAAACTTCGGGTCCCACGCACGAGGTTTTTTTCTGTGTGTACATCACCTCTCCAGAATGCGAAATATTAGAAAGAAAAAAAAAATGATTTCCACCCGCAATCAATTGTCCTCGAATAGGAAATCAGCAAAATTTGACTTAATGCCCCCAGAACGGTTCAATTGTCTGATAAATACTTGGAAACATGTTTCTAGTCGAAATATCCCTTACACCTATACCTTATACCCCTCATACACCTTAGGTATTGCCCAATTCGAGCATTGAAATGATCACACCCTACGAATATTTCAGCAATTGCGAAATAATGCATACATTGAAAACTTGGAGAAAAAAATAAAGTAGTAAATGGAATATTAAAGACCCATATTAAGCGGACAAAATAAAAAACGCAAGTCAACCGTCCGACAACCCGAGTGCTCATAGAAAAATGAATTTAGACCAACTCACTCGGCAATAGGTATAGCTGAAGCTGCTAATTTTTCACTATCGGAAGAGGGCAAGCACATGTAGTCACTTCATGAATTTCACGAACGCAAACGGAGTCTTCGGAAATGCTAAATCACGGACGGCCGGCGCACGCGGTGCCATCGGGATTTTAAAACATGGGCGAACTGATCGGATCGAAAATTTGTTACAAAGAAAATGCCTCTCTCATCACGATTACATTTAGCGAGGATTTACACACGATATCTTGAAATTCCCTCGAAAACAATTGACGAGCACTACAAGAGGGGCGGCACAACCGAAGGAAAACCGTTTTGACACTTAAATGAAACAGATGAACAGATTTAAGATTTTAAGCGAGGCTACTTGCCACCGGACGGACACTGCGCGCAAGTGGGAGGCAATCTCTAAACTAGACAGACAACTACCAAGGGAAAATGCCATAGGGGCGTCGTTGGAAGGGGGAGGGGGGGTGTCCGTACGTGTACTCGAACGGTCTGAAACCACGAAAAACGTGTGCGTGTGTGTGGGGGCCCGGCCCTCTTCCCACCCTTGCCGTTTCAGAGACACTTCTTCCGACGGGACACCGATAAGTCTCTTTGTCGCTCTCTCTTCTGTAACCGTTTCGAAGTTTCCAGAAACCAATTTTGGCTGCTCTACCTGCCTTTTCAGGCCGGTTCCATTGTTACCCTGTCTAGACTCTGTCGTCTGTCGTCTGTCTAGATTTCCTACGCAAAACAAGCTGTCTGGCTCTCTTTTTGACGACGCCGACGCGATCAGACGGAAAAAAGGACCTGGTCTTTCCACCTGGCCAGCGTTGCGACATGGAGGGGGAGGGGGAGGCTGAAAAGAACCTAGAGACAACCTCTTTCACAGCACGGGTGGCCTTAACAAAATCTGTAAAAACCCGCAACCCCAAAATCTTTTAGCGGGAAACTACCATGGAATACTTTAGGGTCATGTACGTAACAAACTGAATGGGGGGGGGGGGGTGGGGTTAAGCCAGCGTAACGTGGCGTCACATAACAAATTCGAGCCGGGGGGGGGGGGGCTTTGAAAAACATCGTGCAGATAATTGGAAATCCCGCCCTTCCCGAATGAATATTTTCGGTACGTGACCCTTTTTTCACACCTCTGTTGATCTCTTGCCGTTGTATTTCGGCGAAATATCTCCAAAAATCCCGAATTTTTTTTAAAGCTGTTTTTCTTAGAGTTTCCTGATATTTTGAAAATTGGAGGGGAGGTGAGGCCAGCATTACATAATTCAAAAGGGGCTGCGTTACGAGGGGGAGAGGAGGGCCAAAATTGGAAAAAATACGTTACGGTTACGTAATACTTGAACGGCCCTTCAGAAATCACATCCGGTAAAATGAAAATCGACCATTGATTTCGTTGACATTTTCTCAGTGAAAAATTTTTTGCACCGAACTAAGGTTGCCCCCCCCCCACCCCTCCCTTCTCGTTCACTCTGCATAAAGTTGGCGAAGATCCTACGCCCTCTGAAGCCTTACGAATTTTTTACGAATGATCACATTAGAAATGAAACGCGGTGACATCATCGTTGATTACTTCCAAATGTTAGTAGACATGCGAATGGTATAATTCAGTAGCGTGGCGTGAATGATCGATTATCGATATTGCTCCATTTGAAGCTGTAGTAAAGAATCGATTATCAAGGTGTTCGCTGCGAACACCTTGATAATCGATCCTTTTCCATACATTTAAATGGCAGATCAATCGATATATCGCAAAGCACACCACGCCATTGGTATAATTGTCATTTCCTACTTTTTTGAGGAATGATTTACCCTGACTCCCTGAGAGTAAAGATTTTAATTATTTTCATCAAAATTGTTCAGAAGTTGACGTATTTAAATCAAAAGAAGCCATCTTAACTAAATTAACTCGGGGAGCTGGCGTGCTTCTATTTGTAAGGGTATCCGGACCCAGGCTAGAGATAAGATAATTCCTTTTTATTTAAATACGTAGAACCCTTCCAAGCTGAATCGGCCAAACTGAAAAATGTAGCCTAGATATTTGTCGCAGGATTCATTATATTTGACAAAAAATAAAGCTGAATCCTGCCGTTGAATTCAGTGAGTGTACATTTATTCCGCAGAATCTAAAAATTATCCCTTAGAAAGCTTCAAGGCTATATGTACTCCTTGGTTTTCGGTAAAACAGTTTTTCAGAGGGAACAAGACAACGTAAAATACAGTTAGGCTGATTTTACATGAAAAATGACAACTGCGACAATCAGCGGTGAGGGGCCGTCCATTAAACACGTAACGCTACAATGTCATGCTACGGAAGGACGCCGTGCCGTATGAGCCCTCAGACGTTGCCAAATTTTCTTTGATGAGATACAAATCTTCAGGGCAATCCGTGAACATTATTCTTCGAATTTTTCAGAGAATATTAATCGCGAAAAGCTAACTAATCCGACAATTTGACGAGAAAATACTCATAACTCTCTTTAAATATGAAGTTTTTGCTGAAGCAAATGTGACAACTCTCGAATGTTCATACGACGTTCTTCCTTGGCACGGCAGTATTGGGGGGGGGGGGGAGTTGAGGAGAGCGTTAAGCCATTTGTTTTCACGTGTTAAAGGAAAAGTACCTACATGACCAAAGCGGAGGGGAGAAGGGGGATAAAATACTATCAAAACGATATGCCCAAACCAAATATCATAAAAGTATCACGAAAAAAGTTTGTCGATAACTCATACTCATACAGTGACAATCGACACAAGTGACAAAGCAGCGACTCCGCCGATTGCGAAACTCTCGGGATTAAAGAAAAAATCTCGAGGAAATCAAAAGAAAAAATCGCCCCTTCTTCAGTCAGGCGATTCTGTGCGTAAAAACATTTCTTTACTGACAAGGAAAATTGAGGCACTGGGTGAAAAAAGGGCATTTCTTGGTTGCGGTGTCTCAGGACCTGTGTTACCTACCACTTCAGCCACTATAATTAAAGGAAACGTAAGAAATTTAATAAAATTTTTACTAGATTACCTTTACAATGCTGAAAACTAAAAATTTTAGAAAATTCTCTCAATAGTTTCCTCTCTTAAAGATAAACTAACAATGCAGATTCTAAAGTATCGCAACCAGGAAATACCCTTTCTGCACCCAACGCGGGTCAATTTTTGATGATATGAGCAACCGACTTACCAACAACACGGAGCGATTCACGTACGAACAAACTGACTTCCAAAATGCCATCCTCGAACCGAATATCATTTTAGTATCATGGAAAACGAGCAACCGAAAGCGCATTCAATGACGACGAATACGAGTGACATTTCCTTTCAACGCTAAAGAAACTCAACAAACTGTGGACACAATTACAAAATTGGACAAAATAAGTAGCGTTTCAGAATTATAACAGCGAGGATCTACCGAACTTGACAGAAAAATTAGTTCCTTAAAATCACAAGCCACTGAAGAGGTCTGAACCGTCACCTCCGATTTCACACACCAGACAGCCTTAGGCGTTTCACGTAACGTCTCCGATCAGTCCCTGGTGAGGAGGTGGTGGTGGCGGTGGGAGGGGGGGGGGGGGCAGGGGTGGCCAGATATGACGAACATCCGCTCGACAGAATCCCTGTCTGGCCGTTTGGCGACCGGCCGGCGGCATCGGAGAAAATTCTCTTAAAGAGTCTCGGATGAAAAGGAAATCGGCAGTAAAAGAGAGATAAGAGTCTGGGTGTTGACGAAGAGGTGATGACAAAATACCCGTCGCGTTGGGGGAAAAACTTGGAAAAGGAGGGGCGGGGCATAGTCACAGCTCACCGAACCACGAATCTCAGTTGTCACGAAAGACAACGCTGCCGTGCTAAGGCGAAACGTCGTATAGACCCTCAGCCGTTGCCAAATTTCCTTGGATAAATCAGAAGTTTTCGATGAAATTCGTAGATATGTTTCCTCCAATTTTTCAAAGAATTTTCCTCGTAATTTCGTCGCCTTCCTGACATAAGGGTGAAACTACACTCTGCAATGAACCCTGTCTTCCATACATATCTATGCTTTTCCGGGATCATCTCAATGTGTAATTACGCCCTTATGTCATGTCAGCCAAGCGACGATTTGATATAAATAGTCTGAAAATGTTAAGGAAAAATATTCAAATATTTGGCAAACTTCGAATGTTCATACGGAGTCTTTCCTTAGCGCGGCAGAACGTAACGCAAGACGGTAATAAGAGGGCGTAGGAGGTTTATTATTTGGATTGAGGAAAAGGATTCGTTACTTACTTAGCGACTTTACGGAGGGTATGGATTCGATCGACATGAATCTATCGAAACATGAAAACGTGAATCGATCGACATGAATCGATCGACACCGATTCGATCGACTCACGGGTTTGTCGATTAATTTTTCGATCGATTCATGTCGATCGAATCGACACTGGTCTTTTAATAATTTGTCGATCGAATCGGTGTCGATCGATTCATGTCGATCGATTCACGTTTTCATTTTTCGATCGAATCGACACCGGTTTTTTTTTAACAATTTGTCGATCGAATCGGTGTCGATCAATTCATGTCGATCGATTCACGTTTTCATTTTTCGATCGATTCATGTCGATCGAATCCATACCCTCCGACTTTATAGCCTTCCCAACATTTTTCAATTAAAACACAATTCGACGTAATTTTGTATTTGAGGAAGTATCTATGAAAACCGCAAACGATGATGTTAACTCGTTTACCTGCATTGGAAAAAAAGTCCCTTGGATCCGGAGTCCAGACTCTTAAAAAATACTCTCGAATCAATCGGATTTTTGCTTGAACAATAAGGAAATCCGCTTGAATTACAAGGCTGGGCTCGACTCAAGGAAAAATCCGATTGAATCGAAAGTATTTTTCTTGTTGAATTTTGAGTCTGGATTTTGGATCCAAGATACTTTTCTCCATCCGAGGGAAAAAATTAAGTAAGGCTGAACATTTTGAAATCTCGCCACCGACAGACATCGATTCCAAGTTTGCTACTCCGCATTGCTAACAAATGAGAAAAACTATGGGTTAAATGGAAACATTCACCCAACAGCGCCATTTTGTGAGGAGAGATGGGTGAAAAGTTGACCTACTGGACTAAATGACACTATATTTCTACTCCAATTTGCTGAATGTTACTCCCTCTTACTGACAATCACTAGGAATTTCTAACTGTCATCAATTTTTCTGGATATATTTTTAATGCGGGGCAAAGGTGAAATTAAATTATATTAAAATTATACTACGAAATTAAGGCGATTCGATGGACGCCATATTTTGTGTCAGAGAGGCATGCGATATATCGCATCAATTGGTTCCATTTTTTCAGCTATTCGTCATTTTTCTCCAATTTTAAGATCGCAATTCTGTTGCCAGGAGACTAAAGCACTCACTTACCAATTTTAACAAAGAAATTCAACGTACTAAAGGCGTGGTTTTTTTAGAGAGAAAACATCGCATTCGATACTGATATCGAAACTGCCCTCGAATGCAATATTTTCTCTCTTATAAAAAAACACGCCTTTATTACGTTGAATTTTTTTGTTAATATTGGTAAGTGAGTGCTTTAGTCTCCTGATAACAGAATTGCGATCTCAAAATTGGAGAAAAATGACGAATAGCTGAAAAAATGGAACCAATTGATGCGATATATCGCATGCCGTCCTGACACAAAATATGGTGTCCATCGAATCAACTTAACTTCTCGCAGAATTGAAGGAACATTTCATGCAGGAGTCTTTCAGTAAAATGAAGGAGAATGGGTGATAAAACGGTCGTATTCAAAAGAGGTAATTTCCAATCTCCCCCTGATCTACGAAATACTTTCAGGGTCGATCGACGATGAAACTACCAAACCACGTATCTCGTTTGCGGTGTTTAAAAATCTACGCTCACATTTTATTTTTTTGAAGTAGACCAAATCAATATCATTCCTTGAAATTTTCACGGAATTTTCTCCGCACAAAGAGGAAAAATCACAGAAATTTTCAAGACTGGATGTTAGGTAAGTAGTTTTTCATTTAAAAAATAAAGTATGACAGGAAGTCTGCGACGTCGCAAACCGAGATACGTGGTTTGGTAATTTCACCGTCGATATGGAATGTAATAATTGTGTGCTTAATCCTATAATGCAATCGATCAAAGATGTCAGAAAAATGAAAATTACTTGCTAAGAGAGCAGCTTCCTCCGAGTAAGGAACATGGAATGCAGTTTGACTGTATCCGGTTGTGGTTTTTAGCGCACTTCGTGCAATACTTGTTTTCATGAGAGTTAAATTAAGATAAATTCAATTAAAACCCACAATAAGATATGATATTTTTAAAAAAAAGTCAGCAAAATGTCTGTCATCTATAATATTTAATTCCATTTAATTTGTCGTTGAGACTGGCTTTAAATTGCTCCCAAGACGTTCTAATTTTCAAAAATTTTCCGGGGGAGTCCCCGCAGACTCCCTTTAGTCCAAGTCATGTATCAGCTTCTGTGCCCCCCCCCCCCCCCCACAAAAAAATTCCTAGTTCCGCCCATGGAAGAGGAGCAAGCTAACGTACCATTAGCTTGAAATCCATACAGAATTTTTTGTCGACAGAGAAGAAAAATAAAGGATATTTTCAAGAAATTTCGTTGGCTAGTTTTAGAGAGAAAAAATGAAGTATGACAGGAAGGCTGCAACGGCAAATAACAAAGAAATAATAAAATAGCAAGTATAAAAATAAAAAATATTTTCGATTGAGACGTTGCAGTGACCCGCTCACGTCTAGATATCTAGAAGAAAACCAACTCAGTATCAGTTTCTCTGAAAATTTTTATGGATTTTTTCCCTCCGATCTAAATGTCCACAAAGAAATCAGAATACTTTTTGTCCATTATATTCTTTATAAGTTATGAAATCTTAGCGGAGGTTTCGAAGAGTGGAAACTAAGCTATGCGTTTTGTAACCATTAACAGCCATCGATATGCATTCTCGCTGTCCATGTTTTACATCAGAGATAACTTCAGGAGATGACCCCCCAGAGAAAATCTGAGTTCGAATTCAGTTTCAGCTCATCAAATTCGTCAGGATTCGACATTTCCACCACCGGATGTATCAATAAATCGGCCCGGCAGAAACGATTTCTGAATTCTGTGCAGTAGAAAGATAATGCGAACTGGGCTCATCCTGTAGTGGGGAAGGTCTGTCGAGCCCGCTGAAAATCTTCCCCTCCCCCCGTCACTGAGGCCAGCGCCCCTCCATCTTCGCTCCCTGCTCCTTCGAGGTCGAGGAAATCAGTTCTTCACACTTCACAGTTGCCGAGAGAACGTTAGCGTAGCGCGTGGCCGTCGCGTGTCGCTCAACCGTTCGCACACATTTTGCTGCTAAAATCTCTCAACTTCACATCTGTTCTTGAGTATTTCTCTTTTCAAACATCGTACTAGTCTTTCCTACGAATTTTCGATGAGATTTCGAAGGAACTGTGTCGCGTTTCGTGAAGAGGAAGCGATCGTAATGAACCGGCAGAATCGGTTTCCTTTCTCCGCGGCGGTTTCGTGTAAGTGTGTGGTCGGAATTTGATGTGTTACTTACCCGTGAAAAGTTTCGCTTGTAATCTCGCCGTGACATTAATTTTCAGCACGTGTACGAACGATGCATGTGTAAACTGAACTTGATATGTACACTTTTGATCTCTCCTTTAATCTCTGCGTGAAATTTCGAAAATGTGTGAACGATTCGTAAATGTCGCGATTCGGTCGTGTGTTTCGGTACTTTGGACATTATCTCGTGTTTCTGATGGATTGAAAATTTGGCCCATGCAATTATCTCTGTTTCAACTTGGTTTGGCTGGTTCTGGATCAAGGTTTGAGATACATTTCGTACATACTTCTGATTTAAATTCTGCCCATTTATTGAATAATTTATCATTGTTAATTCTCAACGTGTTAGACGTATTGAATTGAATCTTAATTTATTTCCTTTCTTTATTCATCTGTTCTTTCCCCCCTCCTTTTTGTCTTCTTAGCGTGTTTTTGACAAACATTTTGAAAATTCTGGTACATTTATCGAACGTAGTTGAATTGGCGAAGTAGCTGCAGTGGTCGACGTTTAAATTTTTTATTCGTACTTTAGCGATGCCGAGTAGGAAATTTCTTATTTCCCTTTAGGTATTTTATGTGCAGAACATCGTACTATCATTTTTGGAGCGAGAAAAATCGCATGAAAAATATTTGATTGATCCAGTGCCTAGTTTCAAAGCTTCCATTGACCCTTTTTTCGCAGGAGAGTTTCTTTCGAAGGCAGAAGTTTCCTCGAAGTCTGAAAGTAAATTTCAAGGAAATGCACTCTCCGGTTTCTTAGAGAATTTTTGAGAATATTCACATGTCCTCTTTTCAAAATTCATTCTGCTCCAGGCAGAGAAAACTAGCAAAAAGTGTCGGTAAAATTGGTCAGTTCTCACCTTGATCGGCCTTGTCGTTTGACGCTGAAACCAACATTCCACGAAAATTATTTCAAGTTAAGCATGTCTTCTTATCCATCCCGCTTATCCTCAACAGCAGGAAACTTCACCATTTGTACAAGAAACTGGTTGTACCCACGTTTCTCAAATTCTGTGGCAATTCTGCTCACGATAACAAAGGCTATTTGTATTACTTATTGTCAGCTTTTTCATAGATAAGGCCCCCTAACCACGTATTTCGGTTTGCGACGTTGCACACCTCCTGTTATATTTTATTTCTTAAATGGAAAACGACTCAACGAAAATGCTTAAAAACTCCCATAGATTCTCTTCTTTGTGCGAGGAAAATTCTTAAAACAAAATTTCAAGGAACATTGTCAATTTGTTCTCTGTAAAAAAAAAAATTCATTAGTAGCGGAGATTTTGAAACACCGCTAACGAGATTAGTTAATTAGCCTTAATCAGAGATTTATGCATTTTTCGACTAAAGCAATTCGACTGCCTTTTGCAATTTGGACCAATGAATTCCGACCCGGTTTAAAAACAACGTATGCACCATTAGTTTCCCTATGCACATAAGTGTTTTTTTCAGATGAGCCAGAATTTACATACATACGAGTCGCTGTTATAGCGCTCTTTGGCGCTTTGCGACACCTAATCGCCACAAAGCTCGGTCTTCCCACAGGTTATCAGGGAGTTGACACTCCCTCATCTCACTTAACACCCCCTGTCGCCAACCTCTCACTGGGCGTCCCCTACGCCTCCTCCCAGCCAGAATTTACAGCTCCAAATTGCAAAATGCAGTCCAATTGAGACAGAAAATTCCTGACTCCTTGGTCTAGATCAATTTATTATTAGATCAGAGTAAAATAGAGAGAGCTGATGAAAAAGGAGAGACTTAGTTTCAGCACAAGTACTCAAAGTAAGTTTCCCACCCAAATCCATTGGGACTCGTTTCAGCATAGGTACACGAAGAGAGTTTCCCGCCAGAATTGAATGAAAGGCTGATGAGGCAACATTGAAGTGTTCCACAGGTTTGTTCAGGATCGGCCGATCGGCAGGGAAATGAATTGGCGACGACAGGGCGGCAGGCGGCTTATCTTTGCTCACCTCACGTAACTAGCCAGCGACCCACCGGATGTATGCGTCCCTGGTCTGGCCGACAGGCAGGCACCTCTTTTCTCCGAATTTTAGGCCCTCCTGAATATTTCAGCCAATTTCATCCAAACGCTTCTTATCTCTCACTCCGTTCTCCCGTCAACTCACTTTTGCCTTTTGACAGTCTGCCGCATCGGCCCGCATCGCACTATGGTCCACAGACCGGATTTAACGGAACTTTAAGCAAATTTTGAAGGTGCAAAAAATGAAAGTTTGGCACCACAGTTTTATCAAACATACTCTCAGAGATCATCACCTGAGTTTTCATCGATTAATAATGATTGATAAGACAGGGACAGGCCTTAACAACAGAGCGCGCAACAGGTCTTCATTAGCTGATTGTGCGCCGCATTCAGTAGTGCGTTACAAAGTGTTTGTTTTTCCGAGTTACGCCTCATCAATGTGAAATTTTGGGCAATATGGATCCACCTGATGGTAAGTGACGTCCGTTTTTCCCAGTATCATTAATTTTAAGCCGAAATTTGTATGCTTTTTAACGCTGCAAACATACACCGAAAAAGGCTAGAAATCAGTGAAATTTATAATCTTTAGGAAGCTCTAACTTTTTTTTAATTCTAGTTAATGCTTTGGGAATTGAAAAACCTTGTTCCACATATCCTTAAGTTTAAAATGATGCTAAGTTTAATTGCGCCTTTTTGCAACTAACGGTGGAAATCAATTTTTTTCGGAGCGCATCTCTGCGATTTGAAATGTGACTCAGTGTTTTGATTCAATAACACGATAGATAAGGTCGCTTGTCTCTTCCAGCTAGAGAGCACGGCCAAATATTTTGCGGTGTTGCCAAGTTTAGCCTATATTGTTGCAATTTTAAATAATGTCAAATTGCATCAGAATCCATTGCTGCCAAATTTGGCCGAAAATATAACGTTTTCATAAGACCCGCCAGGGAAGGCCGATTATCGCTGAAATGACAAATTTATGCGGAGTCGTAGATTATTATGACATTTTCGACTAAGTATGACAAATTTAAATTGTCAACTGTGTTGCCAAATTTCGTTAAAAATTGATCTTTCCTCCACAAGGGCCTCTAGGAAAGGCTGATTATCCCTGTAATGTCAGATGTATCGAAGTCAAGAAATATTATTTAATTTTTTCATTAGGTCTGAAGTTTGTAATTATTTTTACCGGTTTTATAGTAGTTTTACTTAATTTTCAGATCATGCAGTCGTTTCTGTGACAAGAGAGGAATTATTTCAAGAGGCAAAGAAAGTTGGGTTGACCAGCACCTCAATCAGCAGGTTAATGGATCTTCTGAAGGCTTTTGTGTTACGCAATATACCCGCTGCAATCATTTCTGAAGATGGAGAGAAAAAATTATATGCGCTGATTATGATGTTCAGACAGAAGTGGAAGGAATGTCATAGGTGCGAAGAGAGGCTGAGGAAACTGCATGGAGATTGGCTTTGCAAGGTAGTATTTCCTCTCTCTGAAGATCCCTCTCTCAATACTCATCCAAGCACGAGTCGAGCCTCTAAAGACTTTGAGAGCTGCAGCATAAAAGTGCAGCAGCGAAAAGTCCATGATTTGGTGACCAGTCATTCCTCTTCACAGCTCGGAGTAGCGTATACAACTGCACTTTGGAAGGAAGGGGAAAGGTCCAAATCGCAGGTTGTTAAGGCTATTTCAGCAACACCTGAAAAAGTTGTAGATCTGAAAAACGTAGTGTTAGGGCGAAAGAACGAAGAGCCCGTGCCTCTTTTACCCAGCGAAGCTCTTGCATTCATGATCAAAAATAACTTTACAAAATCCCAATATGTCAACACAAGAAAAGAGTCCAAACTCAGGAAGGCTGACATCTTTCCTCCTTATAATTATGTTTTAGAAGAAAAGAAAAAATGCATGCCCGGAAATGATGCAATAAAAATTACAGAGATCTCCGGCGAAATTTCATTGCAAGCGTTACTTGACATCACCACAAACCGTCTTTTAGAGGCCGAATGGACGAAATATGAATCTTCGCTGATTAACCACCGTACAGATAATCCCCATACTTTACATTTCCTCTGGAAATACGGCTTTGACGGATCAAGCAATCAAAGTGAGTATAACCAAAAATTTTCCGAGGAATTCAAAGATTCGTCCGATAAAAACTTATTTGTCATATGCGCAGTGCCATTAATTTTAAGAGCTGCAAATGGGCAACCAGGTGGAATTTTTTGGCAAAATCCTAAACCCGCATCACCCCAATACTGTCGACCGATCAAGTTTATTTTCAAAAAAGAGGAGGATGACTTTGTGTTAGACCAGCTTGCTAGTTTAGAAAGTGAGATTGCAAACTTAGTGCCAACAAAGGTGATCAAAGACGGGGTGAATATTGAAGTTTCCTATACCTTAAAGCTTACAATGCTGGACACTAAGATGTGTAATTGTTTATCAGGCACCAAAAGCGCAAGCACATGTTATCTGTGCGGTATTCTACCCTCTAAGGCAAACGATCTAAAATTAGCATTCTCTAAAACCCCTCGAACCGACTTGTATTGCCTTGGTCTATCGACCTTACATGCGTGGATCAAAATTTTTGAGCTACTGCTCCATATTGCGTATCGCCTAAAACTGAAAAAATGGCGAATTATTATTCCAGCCGAAAAAGTTATCAAAAATGAGGAGAAGAAAAGAATTCAACGCGAGTTTAAGGAAATTGGATTAATCGTGGACCAACCGAAACAAGGCGGAGGCAATTCCAACTGTGGAAACACTGCTAGAAGGTTTTTCAAAAATCCTCCCGTGTCATCAAAAATCACACAGATCGTTCCTGGATTAATACACCGATTCCACCTAATTCTCGCAGTTCTAGCAAGTGGCTACGCGATTAAATATGACGTTTTCAAAGAGTATTCCAAAGAAACAGCAGAATTCTACGTAGAAATTTATCCATGGTATCCAATGTCTCCTACAGCGCATAAAGTTCTGATTCACGGAGCTGAAATCGTCAAATCAATGGAGCTGCCAATTGGGCAATACACTGAGGAGGCTTTGGAAGCTCAAAATAAGGTATATAGACTTTTTAGAAAATGTTTTTCGAGGAAAAGATCAAGAGAGGCAACAAATATAGATATTTTGTGTCGGATGATGTGCTCGTCAGATCCTGTAATCCTGAAGTCCCACGTAATAAAGAAAGCTACAAAATTGCCACGTGCCGCTTTGGATCTTTTAGAGCCAAATCCTTGTTTTGATCATTTGAAATTGGAGGAAGATAAAGAAGAAGATGAAGAAGAGAAAGTCGAGGAAGAAGGGAAGAGCGATGACGATGAAGACGAAGAAATGGATGAAGACATAGACGAAGAAATAGACGAATGGATAGATGAAGAAATGGACGAGGAGAGTGACGAGAATATGGATATGGAAGATTGAATCAAAGCTAGGATCGTGTATTTTTAATTGTTTTTGTTTGTTTTCTCATTGAAATGTGATTAATTTTTTTTTAACTTTATCCGTTAAGTTTTGTTTTATACATTTTTTCCTAAAGCAAATTATGATCTCAGTCATTTTTTCGATCTCAGTATGTGATTTATTTTTTCAGTAAAGTGTGCTTTCTGTTACCTTATACAAAATGTTTTCTTAAAATATGCAACATTTGTGTTTGTGATGGGGATGGTGGGGAAGGGAGTCCACATATATGAGAGTGACATGTAGTTCGTAGCGAGTTAAAATAACGAATTTCTACCTTTTTAAATTACCATGAGATTGATGAATTCAACGTTTGTCAAATTTACTCCCCCCCCCCCCACCCACCACCACACACTTACACAGTCTCACACACCCTCATCCTCTTTCGTTAAGAATCAATCTCAGTAGATTTTTTTTATCATTTATGGGATAAGTTAGTTGTCATCAATGGGCTATTGCATGCTCATGATCGTCAGAATAGGGGAAAAAAGTCTTAGGTTTTAATAGCGCCCGAAGTTACATTTAAAGTCAAGTTTCTCGGTCAGGATGTTAATATTTTGTCAAACTAAGATGTAAAATGAAATCAGCGACCCAAAAAACATTAGAAACATCGGCTTTTAAAACGATACATTGCATTTCCGCCTAAAGTTCCGTTAAATCCAGTCTGTGGACCATAGTGCATCGTGTCTTTTTCAGTCGAACTCATACTTCCTCCCCTCTTCTACCGCAAACGTTTTTCAGAAAGGTGTCTACTCAATTCTCAACTCACCTTCTTTCGTCGGCCGCCACCGCTTCCTCCTGCCTCGCTGTTAGTCGTCAAATTCATGATCCTCCCCTGACCGGTGCAAGTTCTTTACCCCTCCCTCCCTGCCTTACTGGACGGTAGATGTCGATAAGCGGCTTTCGGATTCTACTATGAGTAAAAGCATTGATTTGTCTTGCGCAGGAGAAACTCCCTTTAATGACATTTGGATTTTCTGAGAAACCTTGGGATAAAGTCTTCCAATTTTTCAGAGAATTTTTTTCGCAATTTATATGTACCTAATTGGCAATTTAATACATGTAGAAAATACCAGGTCGAACCGTTCGGCATGTTTGAGAAAAAAAGTGTCATGTATTACCCATCAATCACTTAAGAAAAATCTGGAGAGTTTATTTCTGAAATCTCCGACGGATAAAGTCTCCCTAATTTTCGAGGTAATTTCAATGAAAAATGAACCCAATGTTTTTTCTATAAGGGCCCCAAAAAGTGGGCACCAGACGGATCAGCCAATCAGAGACGACTCGTGAAAATAAGGAGTGCCAATTGGCCCGCAATTTAAATTTCGAATCGTGTTTTCTCTTCCCCCCTTCCCTCCCACAACATTGAAAGAAAGTGTGGCAATTTTCCACCAAGTAAGACTCTTCTTTTTGAAGCATGAGTTCACCAAAACCCGTGGATACATAAGACAAAAAGCACTTCGAAGTCTTTAAAATAGCTAATTGTGAGTGAAGTTCAAAGATATTTTTCTCGAGATTCTCAGCCCCTTAATTCCATAAGAATTTCGAACGAAATTCTCCGAAAAATTGGAAGAATATATCTCTGTGGTTTGCAAAAAATCCAAATTTTCAGAAACTGCGTTTTTCCTAGGCAAGGCGAAGGAGTGCCTCTACTTATAGTTGAATTCGAAAGCCGTCTATCTACCATCCAGTAAGGCAGGGAAGGGAAATGGGTTAAAAACTTTCGGTCAAAAGAAGATCACGAATTTCATAACTAAGTAACAATGAAAATGGAAGAATTGGTGGCATGCAATGTCGTAGGTCGCCTCCAGTGGAGGTGTCATAAAATCTTCTTCGCGTCCGGAGTTATGACTTTTCACAGGTTATTTTATTTCACAAAATTGCGATATCTCCACTGAACATCACAAAGTGGAACAATGACCACTTTCAGATGGTTCAAGTGTGATGAAGATGAGGTTAGGTATCCACAGTAATTCAGGATTCTAGGCCGCTTTTTCGTGCACCCTTTCCTTCTTATCGTGCTCCTCTGTCACGGCTTACCACCTACCTCCATTTAGATTTTTTTCTTCAGTCCTTGGAGTTCTGCTGCCTCATCGCAACAGCTCCTAATATTTGGGTCGTCTCTGTAACAACCTAGCAGGTGTAATCTCCCTCCAATCATATTCCTCAATTCTTCTACTCCTTATTTTTTATCCTACCTATTTTTTCTGTTTTATTCCTTTTACCTAAATTTTCTTCCTTTCCCCCTCCGTTTTCTTCCTTATTTTTTTCTCTCCTTCTTTATCTCCCTGTTTTATATTTCTTTTATCTCAATTTCCTTCAATGTTCAGCTCTTTTCTCTGTTTTCTTCTATTTTTTCACTGTTTACTTCTTTTTTTCTTAGTTCTCTTCCATTTATTCTCTGTATTTCCTCTTTTTCTGCTTTCTTCCTTTTCTCTCTCATTTTCTGCTTTCTTCCTTTTCTCTCTCTTTCTCTGCTTTCTTCCTTTTCTCTCTCTTTTTCTCTCTTTTTTCTCTTTTTTCTGCCGTTTTCTCTCCTTACTCAATACAGGTTGTCCGGAAGTTAACGTACTTAACTTTCAGGGTCGGTTTTTTGGCTCAAAATATGACTATATTTTCCTATACACGTATGCCCGATAATGTTTATAAGTGAACTGTGCGCTTCCAAAGTTGGCATTTTTCTTCTTTCAAATTGATGTAACTCCACGTTATTTTATCGTAAGTGGCTGAACTTGTAAGTCTGATGGTATTTTTCAGCGTACCGTTCATTTTTTGTGTTTTCAAGGACTTACGTCTTCGAAAAATGACGTTACTAACGTTTTTAACGTTTTTAACGAATTTTAAAATTGCGATAACTATTTTGGTAGATGATATTTGGAAAGTCGGATTAAGGTTCGTGAAAGAGCGCAAAAAATCAAGACTATACCGAGTATGGCACCAAATTTTCCAGAAACGCGTCATTTCGACGCAACAGAGCTTTGAAAAAGTTGCATATTTTCAAATCTCCCTGCTGGGTAGGCAATTATTACTGCAGGGACTGTCAAAAAATTGCCTACCGAAAAGGGGGCTTCGGAAGTCCGACGAGCCGTCGCGTTGCGATAGCTTCGGGATTTTCAAAGCCCCCTTTTCGGTAGGCAATTTTTTGACAGTCCCTGCAGTAATAATTGCCTACCCAGCAGGGAGATTTGAAAATATGCAACTTTTTCAAAGCTCTGTTGCGTCGAAATGACGCGTTTCTGGAAAATTTGGTGCCATACTCGGTATAGTCTTGATTTTTTGCGCTCTTTCACGAACCTTAATCCGACTTTCCAAATATCATCTACCAAAATAGTTATCGCAATTTTAAAATTCGTTAAAAACGTTAAAAACGTTAGTAACGTCATTTTTCGAAGACGTAAGTCCTTGAAAACACAAAAAATTAACAGTACGCTAAAAAATACCTTCAGACTTACAGTTTCAGCCACTTACGACAAAATAATGTGGAGTCGCATCAATTTGAAAGTGGAAATTGCCAACTTTGGAAGCGCACAGCTCACTTATGAAGCGTTTTCGGGTATATGTGTACGGGGAAAAATAGTCATATTTTGAGCCGAAAAATCGATCCTTAGAGTTAAGTACCGTAACTTCCGGACACCCTGTATATTGTAGTGGTAGTATACGGTAGTCTAGTAGTGCATGGTAGTCCAGTAGTGCATGGTAGTATAGTAGTGCATGGTAGTATAGTAGTGCATGGTAGTCTAGTGGTGCATGAAGGGGGGGGGGGGGGGGGACCGAGACGAAGGTGTGTCTCCACGGTTCATCCGACTGTCGGGCGGAAGGTCTGCCAAGCAATCCGCCGGGCGTTCCGTCACCTGACAGAGCGCCCGGGGGGCTGTTTGACGTACCCTCCATCCGGCAGTCGGACGAACTGTTCAGACGCACCTTCGACTCCAGGGCCCTCGTTGCACGGACGAACAGCGAGCAGATCCCCATCCAAGTGGAAGTCACCAACGTTCATCGATGTTTATCGGTGAGCATTGATGAGCTCCACTCGGACGGGGATCCGTTGGCGATTTTGTCCGTGTAACGGGGGCCTCAGGTGGCCATGCGTGTGGTGGTGGTGGTGCAGCAGAAGCCGGGGGTTTTGATGGGCACCGTCCATCGGAAGTCAGCGCCAGGAGGTCTGGGCGGGCCTGCGGATGGGATCCTCGCCGGAGCTGCACGAGCGGCGATCGCCGTTGGACGTCTCGACCGCGAGACGCAAGTCGCGATGAACACAACTCGGGTTCCCGGGAACCCGGGTTCAGCGGAACAATTTTGAGGCCTTATAAGAATTCACCTCCAGGCATTATACAATACACCTCAAGGCCTTATACGGGTGGATTTCAGTCAATGGGAGAAAATATGAGAAAGACGTGTAACTGGTTGCTCAAAACTTTCAATTATAATATTTTCTCTCGGTGTTTGGTTTTTTGCGTAGAAGCAGGTCACACCAACCACGAAAAAATTCCTCAGGAGATTTGAATAACTCTAATCCTTTTTTTCAACGTGCTAAACAGTGAAAATGTCAGTTTTGTGACGGGTGACTTGGGGGTAACCACTGTATCAAATCGTTATATAAATAAACCAGGACCTGTTGCGAGCTTTGTCTAATTTTTTTTTAAGTCTTGAATGTATATTGTTTGATATAATGTGCATTGAGACACCAGAAAACTATATTATTCAATTTAATTTGAGACTTGAAGCGTGTAACTCAATATTATGTCAGTTTGGTGACGCTATGCGTTTTAGTTTGTGGCCACTCAAGAGATTGCGCTTGTGTGCGGATTAAGGCATGACTGATTGACTGAGTGCGTAAAAGGAGAAAGAATAGACATGCACTTGATAAGTCCACATATATCTTTCAATTTCAGCACAATTTCAGTTTTTTCCATGGGTTTTGGAGTGTCTCACTTATTCAATGTCAGTTTGGTGACGCTGTTTTCCATCAAAACTTTTGGTGGAATAAGCAAGGACTATGTGAGCAAATATATTTTTCTTACATCTACATGTGGCCTCTCAACCTAACCTCAATGATTCGTTTGATTTTGTTACTGTAAATTGGCAGATAAAATTAATAACAGCCAAATGTCAGTTTGGTGACGTCACCAAACCTGACACGTCCAAACCAAACTGACATGTCAGGCTCGGTGAAGAAAAATAATCGTAAAGATATTGCGATGCAAGTAATTAAATCCTATAGTATGGAGCTCCAAGATTACAGAAAAGTAGTTTATAGCTTGATATGGCCAAATCACCTTTTAACTTTTTTTCAGAACAGGGGCGTAGCTAGGAAATTTCTCTAGGGGGGGCCAAGGGACCACCTCTCGTGGTGAAGAGAGCGGGGGGGGGGGGGGGAGAAATGGAGGATCCCGTTTTTCTGGGGGGGGGGGGGCACGAGATTTCTGGGGGGGGGGGCTGCCGCCCCAGGACCCCCCTAGCTACGCCCATGAAAACAATTTTCTCCCATTAGCTGAAATCCACCCATACCCAGGCACCCACTATGACAACTAAAGAAGCGAGCATGCTTACGCATTGAATCGCTTAAAATGAAACTTACTCATTAAGACACCCTGACGAATGGAAAGCTCTATGACAACGAAGCTTTCACATACCATGGTCATTTGCGATTTTTTTTTTTGGGGGGGGGGGGGCGTGGTAATTGTTACCGCGGAAAGTCCGAAGTTACGGACGCGGACCCTTTACTTTAAGTCCCGGGTACTTTTAGGGATAAAAATCCTTTTTTTCTTGAGCTTTATTTTCCAGCCATGAACTCTAAATTTATTTGCCTGTAAAGTTTCCCAAAGGAAGATAGAAATCATGTTTTCAATAAAAATAATCCGTTGAAGTTTTGGATGTCGTTGCCGCGTATCCTCATCCTTGCCAATTTTAAAGTATTCATATCCACACTTGTAACGCACTTTTAGAGCTTTTAAAATCTGCAGTTGAATCCTGCTATCCTGCTTACCGTTCTCAATGAACCTACATCTATTGTTGCTGTCATTTATGCCGAATTTAAATCTGAAGTATTAAAAAATCCAGATGCCCCCTGAAAACACTTGAATTCGGCTTGAAATCTCCTATACATCACCCTAAGAGAAATGCACAATTGCACAAACTACATAGCCCCAAAAATATAAACATTACAGAATGCAAACTGAAATCATTAAAAATGACTAGGATAGTAGGTTTTGCGCCGGAAAAGGCTTATTTTCAGCTGCGCTAAAAACTATAATTGTTTGGCTACCCAATCCCAGATGCTCGTAAAGCGATTCCCGAAATTTCTAGGCAGCATTTTTTGTCGAGTTGGTCTCACGATTACTTCCATAAGAAAGATCTGTAGTGAGTATGTTTTGAAGTTTTCATAAATGCAAGAATGGTTATCTAGAGATAAAGTATCTCAAGTTTTAGGATCCGTAGTAGTATGTATCTATTCTTATTTGTATACGAATATATGTGACTGTCCCGGGAAATTATAGGGTTGCATTTCCTTCTTCAGAGTACGCACTATTACGGTTTCAGTATCCCCTCCAAAAGAAAGCATGAAATAAATTAAATCAAAGTACTCTTAGTAATTTTCTTCAACGCGATCACAGTAAGTTTCATCGAAAGTAATTAAGTGCGCTCATATCTCCGAAATAATGAACTTTTAATGCTCTCCTTTAAAACTGTTGATATACAAGTGTATAAATTGCAAACAAAGAGAGGAAAATTAGTTAGATTTGATGCAGCTGATTTTAATTGACAATAATTCATACAGAGTCTGCAAAAACTTCATCTTACTAACAAGTTTTTTCTTTATTTTTCATTTTTTTGCCCTACGATGGGGCTTTGGCCCTAGTGCATCAGCGCAAACAATCAATGTAGTAAATTGAGAAATGCTCAACTCCGCGAGTTTAATCGCTCGAATCATAACGCGTATTAGCGCCTACAAGACTGTAGGAATACTTCACGTATTGCGCCTAACAGTACGGTCGGTCGGTCGGTGCACACTGAATCAAGTCAATCAGAGAGGTCGGACACAGAATTTTTAAATAAAATTACAAATTCTGATGATTAATCCGTCAGATTTTAAATTTTAAGGGATGCCTCTTAGAGAAAATTCCACGACGAAACCATCGGAACCACCTTTCAAACTTTAAAGTTTTGTATGAACGGAGTTTTAAGATTTTAAGGTTGCCAAATCTTGTTCGATCTCTCCCATTGACTCGATCCACTGTGCGGCATCAAACGCATATGAGCGCCTACAAGACTGTAGGAATACTCCACGCATCGCGCGTACCGTACGGTGCGCGCCTGCCTGCACGCTTTAATCGTGGACAGTTCGTAATTTCTCGGTGTGAAAGAAAAATGAATTCAAAGTCCTAATCTTGCTATGTTCAAGGAATATAAAATTGCTGAGTCACGATTGAATTTTTAGCCTTCCGTGACGCAAAAAGTAAGAAAACCTCTCTTAACTTATTATATTTTCAGGACATCTTTGAGAGCTTTCCTCCAAAAAATAAAAATCCGACTTCTCTCGACCCCCAACTCGACAAAAATCGCTTCCTTGAAAATGCTCCCGTGCGATTATTTTCCCTCGGATGGTCACATATCCGTTTAATTTTAACTTGAAACTCAGATGATACGAATTTGAGTCCAATTATACTTCAGTAGAAAATATATGAAGTTAGTAAAAGTGTTGGTCCTGTATATA
Organism: Bemisia tabaci; assembly: GCF_918797505.1. NCBI lineage: Eukaryota > Metazoa > Arthropoda > Insecta > Hemiptera > Aleyrodidae > Bemisia > Bemisia tabaci. Next base: position 9,575,206 of record NC_092797.1, on the reverse strand, counting down.
CTTGAACAAACATAATGGAAGCATTCGGATTATGTCATTTGCAGCCACGTGTAAAAAACAATCAACCCTCCGTTCACGCTTTTATTCTCGATTCAGATAGCGGATGAACATTTCCCTCCGTAAGGATATGACCGTCTCGATCTTTTCCTCGAAATTCGATCGAATTTAAAAACATTTTTCCGAATGATAAACTTATCTCTAACGAATCTCAATGAGATTGACATCCTAGGCATACTTTTAAGTGGGTACTCATTTATTTCCTCGCTCCTTTTTTTCGGAAATCATTCAGATTTTGCAAGTCTGTTCTGAGCCATAACATTCCAAGAGTGTTTTTTAAATATTTTTTTTTTTTTTTTGGGGGGGGGGGGACAAGTGCTTGCGTTTTTCGCTATTTTTCTTCAGTCATTCAGCTCCCATTTCTTGTGTCACACGAAGCTCAAATGTTCGTTAGGATCCTCTCTCAAGTAGAAGCTTCACTGACGCAATCAATCACTTCTTCACGTTATTTTCAAAATTTCCGATGTTTTGAAGTTTTTTAAATGAAACTACCTCGAGTATTCTTGAAATAATATGTGAATATTTGTGGAACTATGAAACCAGGGGGTACGCCCCCTGGCTGCTACGCGGCCCAATCCCCGGAAGGCACTCCGCGCCATCGAAGGGCCGTCTCGTGGTTCTTTTTTATGTCGCAGGTCATTTAGCCACTGCGCAACCTTCTGCGCTTAGCGGCATCATTTGGGGAGTATTCTGCGAATTAGCTAACTTTTGTAACATGATTGTAAAAAAACCTGGGCCCTACTTCCAAAATCTGATTAGAGCTGCCTCATTAAGGGACTATAACCTGTCGATAGGCGCAAAATTCATTGAAATCGGTCCTGTAAAACGCTCAACAGACTGTGACAAAATTTGAGAAGTTAAATCGTTTAAATGGGAGAATTCGCAAACTTTACCACGTACGATACGAAAACCTGCCCCATGTTTCCAAATTTTCAATAAAGCGGGATCATTTAAAGATTACCTTGAGTTACCGGTCGGTAGCCGCAAAAATCTTGAAAACTGGCCCGGTAGAACGCCAGAACCAAGCGTTACTAGAAATGAAAATTTAGGAGTCTTGAGAGCTTACAGTATAGGCAGCTAGCGAAGAAGTTCACAGAAACTTTAAATGAAATAATGTGTCTAAATTTACTCTGAAAGAAGAAAGAAAAAAAGTAAAACATGAGCGGAATCTTCGATCGAAATTCTTCATCGATATGTTTAGTTTTTTAGTTACCTAGTTTGTTAGTTTTGTCGTTCAGTTTTTTTGAGTCAAATTTCCGAACTTTATCGGGAGAATTCGCGGTTACAGGCAACGACGGCTGTTGAGATACGGAGAGTGGGCTGTGGTAGACGTAACGCCTTCGCGGTTTTTCGCGGTCAAAATTTTTTTGACTCTGGAGTCTATCGTACACTCATTGATAGGTAGTATCGAGACGTATGTTATTCGTCAGTCAGGGGCGAACTTGTGGGCCAAAAATTGAACCGGCAATATACCCAGGTCTATCAGTGCTTGAACCGGACCATTTTAGGTGTTTTTCCACGGTAAAGGAGCTGAACCGGCTTAAAATTATCTTATGTATCAACTGGTCCACCGAAATTTTTCGCGGTGTTTCCACCTGCCTTTTTATTCCCCCAGTAATAATTTTCGATCGAAATTAATATTTTCATAAGTGGATTAATAAATGATAAAAGGCTCTAAAAAAGCTATCGCAGCTAGTAACAGAAGGAAAAATTAACTGTTAATTTGCCCTCCTCGTAACCTCCGTGTATAAGAACTTAGGAATTGCTCTCACTGCCTGGCCGAAATCACCGCACTGCGTGCGGGTAGAGACGAAACGGGCGGTGACGGCAACAATTGAACGGTTTATTTGAAGAAGGTGTATAACCACCGGTTTTTCAAAAATTGGGTTTCGACGGAATATTCTTCGTTGAGGGTGCACTGGTAAAAAAAACCTTTTGGACCAATGCCGCGGTGCATTGACTTAAGAGTGCAGTTTCTTTTTGCCGGATTTAAGAGTCTTGAACTCTTGTTTCAAGCGGATTTTGCATTGCTTCAATTCAAAATCCGCTTGAAACTAGAGTCCAGGCTCTTAAATCCGGCGACAAGAAACTGCACTCTTGAACCAAGAGGTTTTTTTTACCAGTGTGGACAAAACAATCCGTACTACAGAGCGATTCTACCTAAATTGCTCCTTAAGTTTCTTTTTTTTTATTAACATTTTAATATCTGCTTTTGTGGTAAAAGGCCCCAGCGCAGAACTGGTACTTTTCAATTATATAAACCACGAGTAAGGGCACAAACTACGATTTTTAACTTTTTCATGGACTACTCATGCTACCTATTTGATTTTTTCATAGTACTGCTGAAAATAACAGCAGTGAGCGGTTATGTGGGAGTGGGGTGTATCTGCCAAAATTTCAAACATTTTAACAGGTTCTTGCTCCATCTTTCCGACCCTGCTCGTGGTTCTATTACAAATGGAATATAGAGCATTGGTTAATTTTTTCCTGCAGAAATATGAATAATTGTCGAATAGATAAGTTCTTTCATGTTTTCTCGAAACTTGACTCCTGACGATTTCGTCCCTCTTCAAATAACCCGTTCAATCCATTCTACATGCACGAAAAATAAGCTGATAATGGGTTTTCGGCTGTCAGGCTATTTTTTTCTCCCAGGAAATCTAATAGCCAGGACCAGACTCCTAGGAGTGTTAATCGTGCGTCTAGATCTACTAGTTGGTTACAATGCTCAGGAATCTGGTGCTGGTCAGTAGATTTCCTGATGAGAATATAACACGCGCACCTGTAACCAGACAGTCTAATACTCACCACTCCATAGACATTTTTATTCGTGTGTAAGAACTTAGGGATTGCACTCACAGCTTGGCCGAAATCGCCGCACTGCGTGCGGGCAGAGTCGAAACAGGCGGTGAGTACAAAAAATAGGTAGATAGGATAAAAGTATTTTAATAAATCAAATTACAAAAGGATTTTTCTATCAAGACTATATCTCACTTTCAGACGCTTTCAGACACCTTGGATTTTGGTATCAGTGTATTTGATATAACAAGGTTAACCCCCCCCCCCCCCCCCCCCAAAGCTGGGTTTTTTTTATTGTGAGCACTGCTGAACAGGTCGTAAAAAATCAATTCTCCTATCATTGAACGTTGTTCTCTCTTGTTTTCCTACACATCAAACAATTACTATTAATGTATGGATTGCCTACCCGTCAGGGGCTGTCGGCGCGGAACTTCGTAGTAGGACTCGGTCCCGTCCCTTGCATTCTTTCGATAATTTTGGGGGCTATTTTATGCATCATTTTTGGCCTCGCACGGCCTCGTTATGTCATAGAATCATGTGATGTCTACCCGGGATTTTCATTAAACATGGACTTTTTCGAACCCTAAATTTTTGCAACTATACTCTCGGTTAAAATTGAACCTGCCCAAGTGTCCTCTTAAGATCGTCAGTGTTTCGTTTTATCTTCACAATCAATTTTCATAAAATGTTGGAAGAACACTGTGCAATATTTAAATATTGCTTCAAAATATGCTTTCGATCCAAGTCAACATTTCCACTAGTAAGTTATAAAGGCTGTATTCTTCGAGAAAAAAAAACTAAATTAAAATTGAGAGAGCAGAGGCGGCAGGGACTAAATGAAAGCTTTTACTTCTATCAATAGACTTTATAATTATCGTGTCAAAAGGTACCTCATGCAGGTATTGAAGAAACATTTCTCATATTATCAGGAGTTGGGCCGTACAAGTATTACGTATAAGGCATTTTGGCCTCATTTTTGGCCTCCCGGAGACATCCACCCCCCTCTTCAAATTATTCAAAAGATATTGAATGAAGCCAAATATTATATTATATTATATATAAGCTGAATATTTGTTGAAACAATCTCGTTTAAAACAGAAACAAGTTCCCTCTTTTTGAAATGCAAAGTTTCCGTAGGTTGTTGAGCTTGACCCCTTCCTTCTAAGACTACAACATGTTGCTGGATATTTTTCAATGGCAGGTTTTTTTTTAGGCCTTGTCCACACGAGCGCGGTTCGCGGAACTTATTTCGAGGAACTTGTTCCTGGAACAATAGTTTTTAGCTGAGCTAAAAACTTATTCCTCCAAAACCCGGAACTTCCCCCGTACTCCGAGCTTCTACATATGTTTCTTTTGATGTGAATTTGTTTGTTTTTGTTTTTTACGTCCTTTATATGCGTCTTGACATTTATTTTTGTTACTTTGGCGGCCGTATTATAATCTATTATTTTGCAATAATTGTATAGTATTATTGAAGTTCCGGTTCCAGTTCGGACGAACCCGTGTGGACAGCATGCCTCGTTTCAAGGAATAAGTTCCGGGAACTGAGCAAGTTCGAGGAATAAGTTCCGCGAACTGCGCTCGTGTGGACAAGGCCTTACACTCACCAACTTAAAGAAGTGTCCACTTTTGCTCTCGAGTCTTCCCACTTTGTGTTAGTAACTTCATTAATTGATGCGAGAGCGAACTTGTGAACTTGAACCGGGGCTAATTAAAAAGTTAGCTTAGCTTGTGCGGCTTCCACACTCTTGCCTTAAAGAAATATGAAATATTTCACGGCGTCGTGCAATTTAATGAAATATTTTCGTGAAATTTTAAAAATGTTCGATCTTTTTTGCCTTTTAAGGCACCCTGTACTAAATTGCCTATAGCCAGCAGGGGCTGTCTGCTGCTTTTTCCAAGTGGACTGAATTTTGCAATTTGGAACTATAAATTCTGGCTCTTCTGGAAAAACACTTATGTGCATTGGGAAACCAATGGCACATATGTTGTTTTTAAACCGGGTTAGAATTTATAGATCCAAATTGCAAAATGTAGTCCAAGTGATCCCATCGTGAATTCCATTTTCTCGCCTGCTACGACCTACGAATTTTTCTCAACTTGCCGAGGTTGATCCACACGGACCTCTCCAACGTGAACTTTGGATGAAACTCTAATGTCATCTGAATATATTTTTGACCGGTCGGGTCGCAGTTTCAGCTTTCCAAGCGATCGAATTTGACTCTAATAAATACTAGATGGGGTTGTAAGACTTACAAGAGTGCAATGTTGTCTTTCGTCACGCGCCGTTTACCTGCAAAAACATCCCTGTTCTGAAGACTTCATTTGACCAGTGTGCCAACTCGTTTTTCAGGATTTCAGCAATAGTAGTAACCTCTCTGTTTCATGTCAACGCCATTTTGGAATCATTTAAAATATAAAGCTGTACTTTGTGCTCAAAACGGACCACATCATCAGTTTCTTGGAGGAACTTTTTTTTTTCATGGCAAACATTCTGAATGAGTGCTGGATATGAATTTGATTAGTCGAGCAAAACTGTTCTCACTGCACAGGAATTTTTTGATGAATTTTACTTATGAACCAAGCACAATTGATATATCGCAGCGATCCTTTTCATTTTTACGGATTTTAAATTTTTGGCTGAACGTCCAGTGAGAACCACATCACAGATTTGTCTGACCAATTTTTGTGTTGCAGTCAATCAAAAGTGCTGAAAGTTCTTCAGTGTGCGCTTTCACCAGCAAAACACGAGTTTTCTCGAAGCACTATTACACTGCACAGTTGGAGTAATTTCAGCAGAAAAATTTCTACCGTGGAAGTAACTTTGACAATAAAATGGATAAAATCATCCACACATTATCGCAGCTGCAATAATTTACTCAAAAATTAGTATGCGAGCATCAATGCTTACATTTTTATCAAAATCAAAGTATTTTCGGAATTTTCAGGAAAGAGGATGCGTTTCCAGTAAATCTTAATTCGCCGACGCCGCGAACTCGAATCATAGCGGGCAATGAACTGGCTCCGTGTAAAGCGCCTTCAACATCGTAGATATACTTCAAACGCTACACCTACGTTCCGACGTGCTAATTGCCTACACTGAGCCTGCCGGCGCGGCGTGCGCGCAACTGTATACAATTGTCCCCCGCGATTCATTGATCAGGAGATCGAGTAAATTTCGCACACTTGCAGCCCATGAAATAAAGTTTCGATAGGAGGGAAGACTCTGGAATTACTCGAAGTTGATGATCGTTCGCCTTAAATCCCGAAAAATCAAGCAAAACCTCAAATGGGATGCTTCTTATTACATCTTTCAATAATTGTAAGAATGCTCACGGATTGATCTCTTCCACAACGTGATAACAAGACGGAAAGTGTGCCGAGCCGATCGTCGCCCGTTGCACGGAGGTTAAGCCGGATAATCGCCAAACGCCGACAGGGTTGTAACTTCAACAAGATGAAAATTAATTCAAGATATGAAAACCGTACGAGGAGGTGCAGATTTCCTGAATGACGTATGTGTCAAACACCGGAACATTGTTAAGCCTATCGAAAGTCAATTTTTGATTATCAACATTTTGGAGTCATCGATTAATTCATCATGATATTGCAACATCGACGAGAAATTTTGTATTCTGTTCTCGCAAGTGAATTTATTATACTTGCATTCGGAGAATGCGTACTCAGTCTCGAAGTACGCAACGAAGTACGAAGTATTACACTCGAAGAAGTAAGTCTCGAAGAAGTCAGACTCTGAGAAGTCCGATTCGAAGAAGTTATACTCGAAGTTAGACTTAAAGTATATCTGCAACATTGCAGGCGCTTCAAGAAATGCATCCCGGCTTCGTTGTGATGGTAACTGTGGCTATTACTCAATCTGCGGAATCAGCGTTTTCAAATTGTCTCAATAGTGGCATCAAATTTTCCCGGAATTGACGAGTAAATTTGCAGAAACAGATTCTATTCGGCCTTAATCCCGGAAAATTTGAAAAGCCAGAAGCATGGATGCGCCAAAAATCTGCGGCATCGGTGCTTTCAATTTTTCTCAATAATGGCGTCTAATTTTCAGAGAACTGACGAGTGGATCTGCAGAAACAGATTCTACTCGGCCTTAATCCCGGAAAATTTGAAAAGCCAGAAGCATGGATGCGCCAAAAATCTGTTTTCAAATTGTCTCAATGGTGGCATCAAATTTTCCCGGAACTGACGAGTAGATTTGCAGAAACAGATTCTACTCGGCCTTAATCCCGGAAAATTTGAAAAGCCAGGAGCATAGATGCGCCATAAATCTGCGGCATCAGCGCTTTCAATATTTCTCTCAATAATGGCGTCTAATTTTCAGAGAACTGACGAGTGGATCTGCAGAAACAGATTCTACTCGGCCTTAGTCTCTGAAAATTTAAAAAGCCTTTAGCATGGATGTGCCCAAATCCATCTGATGTGCACGGACAATAATAAATCTCAGTGATAAACACATGTTACCATTGCACGAAACCGCGGGACTTATCAAGAAAATGCCCTCAGATACCATCAACTTGCCGAGTATAAATTCTTCGTCGGTCTACTTAGAGTCCGAAAACAACTATGCCAGCAGTCATCTGACAGGAGGCGTGATGCTTTTGACAATAGTGAATAAGTCATCTGCGCGGAACAATTTACTTGCAACGCACAGGAGCAGATCGAAATTGGCTTTATTACCCACTGACCAGAAAATATGGCTTATTGCGGCACTAGGATGAAGGAACGATTTTTTTTTGCCAACGAAAAAGCGGCTGGCGCCATCTTATAGATTTATCGTACCAGATCATGTAGCAGAACTCTGTATAATTCAACGGATCGGAACATTTGCACCGTTTACTTAAGATAATCACTTAACAGAATCAGAAGAATCGGACGTAAAAATTTTTATGGTAAAAATATCATGTATCCTTGTTGGTGCACCGTGAAGGCTCAGCCCTCAATGATTTATCCCTGAAAAATGAACGTATTCGCTGCACAGGAAAGAGCTCGTCATGGATATGGCGCATTGCTGAGCAGAGACATTGCCCGAAATCATCGACTGATACATTGGAACTGAAACGGTCACTTCGAGTAGACAAGACAAGAAAACAACCATTAGACAAGATTATTCACGAAATTTTTCCTTGGATGAAGATAGAAGATGAAGACTAGCAATATGAAGGATCGCGCAACGTGAACAATGTGTGGATAGGAAACATCGTGGCAACTTGTGGACAAAAGGTCGTAACGGTGCGGCGTAGATTTTGGGGTTTGATGGCAAATTTGTTTTTTTCAAGAAAAGTAACGGTGGAATCTCGTGAAAAAAATCTAAAAAAATTTAAAAAAAAAAAAAAAAAATTAGAAGAAAGAAAAATTTAAAAAAATTTTAAAAAAATTAAAAAAAAATTAAAACAAATTTAAAAAAATTAAAAAATGAAAGAAATAGAAAAACGATGAAAGAAAGAAATGAAAAAAAACAAAAAATAAAAAACGATTAGGTATGTGTTCTAATGTATTTTTTTTAGTTTGTAAATGATAGTCTGTAGCTCAGAGCCAAAGGATTGTATCTACAAATCTTTCATTTTAAGGCTTCTTGAAAAATATGGTTATACTCTCTACTCCTCATTTCTCGTTTTTTTAATTTCCATTTTTAAATTAATAGTCCTCATTTAAGTTAACCAAATTTTTTAAACTTTTTAGTAACTAGCAAGCTTGATTTATCATTCCGCACAAATGCCTTTATTTTAACACTCCGAATGATATTAGTTACGACCGTTTGGCTCTGAGTAATGAAATAATGTATCCCAATCAAACATCCCGCTACGAGGCCTTTCAGAGGTCTTTCGCTGCATTTTGTGAACGCAAACTTTCCACGGAAACGCACGGTAAAAACAGCTCTTAGATCGAACAACGCTAGAACATTGGTGCTTTTTTGGTAACAGTTATGATTGCAGCTTCGATAGTCATGCTATTTTATGACTAGGGTGGGGCAGGCAGGTGGGAATATTGAGAAAAATCTCTGTGAACCAGTCGATATTTAACGTCAATTTGGATCGCGTTTGGCTCCTTCATCCGGAGAAAAAACAACAAAATTAGGCCGGCTCAAGCATTGATGGGCGGTCATTTTTTCAGTCGCAGTCCGCCCTTGTTTATGATCAAATTGATGGTTACCCTGTAGCCGTGCAATTGTGAGTAAGACCAGAATTTCAGGTTCTGAAAATGGACCTAAAATTTTAACAACTAAGATTTCCTTTCATTTCGTGTGATGCTTTAACTATACTCATGTTCTAATGTAAAGCACAGCGTGCGTTGTGTTTTTGTTCCTTACAACTACACCCCAGATTTTTCATCAGTCGGTTACTTGTGACCCTATGAACACCCTAGTAGCCGTTAGTAAACAGTATCATGATTACTGTAAGTTCTGTGACACCCGTGGTGTTAATTTTTCATGACGCGATAAGTTGCGAATTCTCCCATTTTAAAAATTTAAGTATTAATTTTTTGTCACAGCTCGCTTCAAAGATCTGCCGAGCTGGTTTTCATGATTTTTGCGACCATCAATATGAGATTAGTCCGCCCTAGATGAGCCCGCTCTATTGACGTTACCTCACCTGCAGGAGCCCGCAAAGCGCCCCCTAGGGGTTTGGCCGCGTAGAGGACGGGGGGCATATACCCCTTTATTTAAAAAGTACTGAGTTATATCATTAGCTTTTTCATTCGATTCATTTACGTGCCCCTACAATTGCATTTTTTATGTTTTATTTATCTCTGCATCTTTAAGAATCGAATCAAGAATAGGAACTTTTTTTTTCGTTTATACGTCGAGATTTTCAAAGAATCTTCGTCGAGTTAGTATTTCATTTCGAGCTTTCAGACAATTTTGGATCCTGACGAGCATTGCGAGCACAATAGTTCAGTAACAAATCACATACAGTGTAATTTTATGAGCGGGAAACAAGAAGAGTGACTTCATTATGGTAGCTCTCTACCCTCCCCAATTTTTTCCTCCTCCGCTAATTAAAAATGCGTCGTTTCGTGAAGAAATGTTAACTTTGCAGGATCTCCCGTCAAGCTTTGTACTTGCCAATCTCTGACGCGACTGAAATCAGAAGAATCGTAAAATCAAAGCACACATTGGATGATGTCAATCTCCAAACTGTCAAACGCTGAATGTCTGCAATATTTTGAGACGTATAAATAAAATTGTTCACATTTTTTAATGGCGCCGGCGCCGACCGCGGTGTTCGGTAAATTCACCTATTTTATAAGCTTGAATATTTGGACCCTCCTACACGTTTGGAAGTTTCCCAATCTGAGTTTAGAAAGTTTGAAGTTTTGTCCACGGTACAAAATGTGTTGAGAGAAAGATGTGTTTTTTTTTAAATATCTCCATTTTTTTTTTATAAAAAAATAAAATATGGTGCCGTACGAAAAACACTTAGAGTTTCCCGTGATTTAGTCGAGTCGGCTATTTTAGTTTGAATAAACATGGCGTGAGAAATGACTATCGTTTGCTGGACATCCTCATTTTTCTAGCAGATCCGAATGCTTCCGTTTTATTGTGTTTAAGTGTAAATGTCGAACTTAAACTCTAGATCATATGAATATAATTGTGAAATAATAACATTTATTTCCATCCTCAAACTGTTTTGCATCTTTGAATTTTCAACTTTGATTTGAGATACCCGTTTTAAGAGCAGTTCTAGAGACCAAGATTTAAAAAACCAAATAATGTCAAATTTCCTTTAGATCGATTCCATAATATTTAAGCTTTTTTTATAGCTCCTCTCTATGTTTAACTCTTATGAAGAAAATACTGTACGTCATTGGTTACGCAGCTCCATCTCCTGCTCCCCCTTAGTTATTCAAAATGGGGGCCAGAAAACTTTATTATTTTACAGTTCTCGTATGATTTCCCTTGGGTGTGATGTATCGTTGGAAAAAAATGATGAATGAAGACTTGGTTTTCAGTCGAAGTTTTCATTCATTAATAATCCTATCAAGAGCTCAAGAAAAATCGAGAAAAACCGATTTTTGTATGCATTATTCTCTGAACACCCCTGTATCAAGCTCTAGAATCAGCTTTACGTAGGCTCAAGATGAGAATTACCTATGAGACGGTAAAGCAGAGAAAGCAGTAATCAATACAGATATCGCAGGAATCAGCAATCGCCGGCCCAAATAAATAAATAAACAAATAAATAGGAATTCTGAGTAAAGAAATGAAATAAAAAGTACCCTTGATTTTACGTGCAATTCAAGCAATAATATATTTCTTCTTGAATGTACTACTAACTAGCACACTTACTTGCGTGTTCGCATAGTGAGAACAGTGACCTTAGTTAAGTTTGGTTCGGATAGGCAACTAAACCAACTGCCTGGAAAAGCAGAGAGTATCGCCACGATTTGAAGGCGCCCCAAGCCGGGTCTCCCCGAAGTCCTTTGCCAATGAAACTTTTACTGAGTCAATGAAAATAATTGTTTAACGAGTCAACAGGCATGTCGCTTGCCAATTGCCGGCGATTTCTGACTGTCAGCGACACTTGCAGATTTGAAAAGCTCTTAAAATTTATGAACCCGGTTTTAGTCATGTCTTTTCTTCCCGAGGGAGAAAAAGAGAAACGTAGCAATGATCATTCAGTTCTATAATCCCGACTTACTTATTCTATCCATGACTCGCGTCGTCTATTTAGGCTCCTCCTGAAATACTGCTATTTTTGCACCGCTTCTTTTCCGATTTACGATTGAATAATGAAGCAATAAATAAAATTAAAATAAATCTAACCGATTGTTAACTAAAAAAAATGATCAAAACGATTACTCTTGACTGTAATTATACGTATTTTTTACATCTAATTTACTCGCTTCAACCACATATTTTTCATCATTTTTTCCCTCATTCGTCCATTGTATTTAAGTAATGAATCTATAATTTTTTTTTCAAAGTGTATCTTAGATTCCACTAGAATATCATAGGTGGGTGCCTGGGTGGTTAATCAGGCCTGAAGAGGTGAAAATTTAAAGTGAAAATATCAAAGGTGGGTGCCTGGGTGGTTAATCAGGCCTGGAGAGGTGAAAATTTAAAGTGAAGCCACGTTTTACAGAGCGCGGTTCAGTGCTGCGCTCTAGAGGAAACGTGGCGAAGAGCCTGAGGGCCGTAGTCGTTCCTGAAAAAAGTTCTTTCCTTGAGAGGACCGATATGGTTTACGTAGTGGACTCCTCAAGGAAAGGAGTCACTGAAGGAACGACCAATAAACACGGCCCTCGAGGTGAATTCTTTCAGGGGGGCCTCGTAGGTTCCGCTGCAGGAGCGACTTGCATCCCTCGGTCGCGGCGTACAATGACGATCGACGCCGTGAGTTCCGGTAAAAGTGCTTCCACACGGTCCGTCCGACGGTCGGGCGGACGGCCCGCCGGACGGTCCATCGGGCATTCCGTCTTCAAAAGGCATTCCATCGATCTAACTTTACTTTCAGCCTGAGTTTTTCAACTACAGAGAGCCATCTGTGTCAAAACATGTTGTCCTAGGGGCTTAAACAAGGGTTACCATGAAATCTTTCGATATATCACAAGGCGGCGCTGCGTGAAAGATATCATCTACACAACGCCGCCGAAGAAGAATCCTGCGATGCATGATTTACCGCACGGGCGGACTGGCTCAATTTTTTTCTATTTCTTTTGGGGGGGGGGGGGGGTGGTGTGCATCGAAAGAGAATTGGGGGCCTATCATGTCAAGAAAGGAGGGAAGACCATGTTCAGCAGATGCCCTTGAGGGCCCTGCGAACTAATTATTTTTCCGCATCGCCAAAATCCCCCCCCCCCTCGTTATTTTGCTAATCTCATTAGGGTCGGACTGGCCAAAAATTTTCAGAGGCCTTTTTTGGCCTTTTTTGGCCCCGCCAAAAAAATTTCATTTCCGGGCCCGAAACTTCATTGAAGGGCCCCCAGGGGTGAGATTTTCTGTTGGGCCCCCCAGATTTTGCCAGAAGGGGCCACTGTAAGGCACATGAAACAATAGTCTACGAGATGATCACCCTTCAGCCCCCTAAGTCAGTCCGCTCCACCTCCCCTCTTGATAAGAGAGCCCTAAGGGTTAAAAGTGTTCAATGAGGCCCCCAAATTTACCCATAAGGGGGCCCCCTGTAAGGCACATTAGCGAACGAACTATGAGAGGTGATCGTCTCCCAGCCAGTCCGCCAAAAAAATTTCATTTCCGGGCCCGAAAATTTCGGGCTCGTACAGCCTCTTCATCAAAGGGCCCCCAGGGGTGAGATTTTCTGTTGGGACCCCCAGATTTTGCCAGAAGAGGCCACTGTAAGGCACATGAAACCAAAGTTTACGAGATGATCACCCCTCAGCCCCCTAAGTCAGTCCGCTCCACCCACCCTCTTGATAAGAGAGCCCCAAGGGTTAAAAGTGTTCAATGGGGCCCCCAAATTTTCCCATGAGGGGCCCCCCTGTAAGGCACATTGGCGAACGGACTATAGGAGGTGATCGTCTCACAGCCAGTCCGCCCCTAATTCTCACAGGGCCCATCTTCAAGCCCCTAGGAATCTACGATTCTTAATGAAAAACCATTAACGGCTGTGACACGGATGGCGCTTCATAGTTGAAAATCCTACTATAGGATGAAAGTGAAGTTGGGTTGGTAGAATGCCGTCCGACGGAATGTCTGAAGGACCGTGCGGCGAGCTGTCAGCTCGACTGTTGGACGTCGGACCGTTGGACGCACGAGTAGGAGCCATCCGCAGACCAGACCCGACCACTGGCCGGACTTCCACCGGATGGTGGCCCCATCAACCCTTAGGCTGATTGCTGCTCCATTATGGTTTTTATCTGAGCATGGTCACCAGCCACGGAAAAAAGAAGTTTGAGTCTGCGACATGAGAGGAACGGTGAAAAGGCGTTGCTTCACCATTCCTGGGTCTCGTGACTGCCGATCAGGGCTGTTTCTGGCCCTGACATGGCAGTTACGAGACACAGGGAAGGTTAAGAAACGTCGTTTTACCCACACCTTGTGTCTCAAACGCAAACGCCTTTTTTCCGTGGCAGTTAGGTGGGGTTCATTTTTATTTATTTATTTATTTATTTTTGTTTTTTCAGGAAGGTAAGTATTACAGGTAAGTATCTCAGGTAAGTATTTTTTCTTTTTTTCTATTTTCAGGTAAGTTTCAGGTAGGTAAGTATTTCAGATAAGTATTTTTTCTTATTTCTTTTATGTTCTTCTTAGTTTTGTGTAGTTAGTGTAGTTAGAGTAGTTAGTGTAGACAGTGTTTTTAGTGTAGTCAGTGTAGTAGAAGCAAAATGAGAAGAAGCAAAAGTTTGCTTCTACTATACACTGACTACACTAAAAACACTCTTTTCTTTTCCTTCTTTTCCTTCTTTTTTCTTCTTTTTCTTTTTTCTTTTCTTTTCTTTTTTTCTTTTCTTCTTTTTTTCTTATTTTCCTCTTCTTTTCTTTTTTCCTCTTTTTCTCTTCTTTTCTTCTTTTTTCTTATTTTTCTTTTTTCTTTTCTTCTTCTTTTTCTTTTTTCTTTTCTTTTCCTTTCTTCTTTTTTCTTTTCTTTTATTTTTCTTCCTCTTTCTTCTCTTTTCTTTTTCGTCTTTTTTCTTTTCTTTTTTTCTTTTTATCTTTTTTTTAATTTCCTTATTATTCCCTTTTCTATCTTATCCCATTTTCTCCATCACTGTTTTGTCTCCTTCCCTCGTTTTTCTCCCTCGCACTTTTTCTCGTTTGAATTCAGCGGCAAGCAGTGTATCTTGCCTCAGAATTTTCGAACGGAGTCAAGAATAAGACGAAACATCCTTCTATTGAGTTTTCATTTCATTTCAAAGTTGCGTCGTTGTCTTCCATAATTGTTCTTAGTCCTTACTTTTTATTGAAGATAATAGGTGTCTAATTTGTTGATCCTCATTTGAGTAGGTGAAAGAAGCCACCAAGATGAAGAGTAATTTTTATTGTGACTGTAATTAAAACTGAACTGTGTCTGTTAGGTTGCAGGTTATGAGTTGCGTTGAGTCCAAATTGATTTTTATAATTTACCAAATGACGATTTGGAGAGAAATTTAAATATTTTAAGATTAAAACTGTGTACTGAAATCAGGAGACCGAATTGGGCTTTTTTTCTCCATCCAAACACGTGTTCATCAGTGTGCCAATGTACCTATGAGTTTAAGTTGAAATAAATTCCGAATTTTTTTTCTAATGAGAAAATGAGAGAAGACTGAAGATATCCGGGAGAAAAACTCAGCCGTCTTATCACGGGATCTCCCCTGACATTGAATTTTTACTATTACAAAATTGCTTTCACACGCATTCGTTTGTAGGTAGGTTCATGAGCAGAGATAAAAATTTTTCGCAAATTTATGAGATTAGTGATAAGTTCATCGCAAAGTTATGCGATGAGTGTAGAGTTCTTCGCAAATACATGAGATGAGTTGAATGTCTTTTTAAAAGCAGCTTTCTTTGCCTATGATTGAAATACAAGGAGTATCCGCCGTCTCAGCATGAATATGAACTACGATACACTCTGTAAATTATTATTAGCATGCAAATGTATCGGTCGAGTTGAAAGTGATTTTTACGAAATTTTGTTTTTGTTATGAGAGAAATTTAAGAAACTGTATATTCAGGATAGAGTTTTACGCTTTTCTGAGATCACATTTATTTCAGCTTGCAGATTTTAATGCATCGAGCCAAAAGCTCTATTCAAATTTATGAGTCGAATTGAAACCTCCTTGCAGATCTATGAGTCGAGTTGAAAGCTTTAGTTAACTTGTGCAGATTTATGAGTCGAGTTGAAAGCTTAAGTCAAGTTGTGCAGATTTATGAGTTGAGTCGAAAGCTTTAGTTAAGGTATACTTCGTAATGAGAGAATTTTGAGAACAATGATGATCCCTTGAACAGAAATATTGTGACAGAATGGCCTGAAATTTTATTGTCCTTGCCGCATTTAGATCTATGAGCTGAGACCGAATTAATTTTTACATTATTTTTTACCTCCCTCGAGAAGTCGGGGGGGGGGGGGGGGGGGTTCATAGATTCAAAGACCAAAACTGTAAATGTCAGTGACTGAATCGTTTGCAATATTCTCTATCAAAACACATCCGCATTCAGATTTTTGAGCTGAGTTGAACGTAATGGTTTGGTTTTTATGTTTATGATAAATCAGGAAAATTGGAGAGGAATATATGTCCATTTGGTAGAAATCTCCGATGTATATATTTACTGAGTCATTATTTTATTTTACTAATGTAAAGTATTGATACATGGCATAGAAGTTGTAAAATCGAAAAACCGATCACAGCCTGCAAATCTACAGGGTAACGTTGCATGGTGGCAACGATCATGGTGTCAACAAACCAAAAATCTGATCATGGAGTCAACGATTGTTGACGTCGTGATCAGGCAGTAAAACGCAAAAATGGGCCCTGAGCATGGTGTCAACGATCACGGTGTCAACAACAGAAAAATATCTTCCTTGTGAGTAAAATTAAAAAATTAAGTGTACAGGAGAGGTCTGGGTCACGTATAGTTGGATTAGGTTAGTTTAGGTCAGGTCATGTACGGTTAGATTAAGTAGGTAAGGTTAAAGTTATGTAGGGTAAGGTCGGGGAAAGTTAAGCTCTGTGAAAGTGGGATAGGTCTTTTAAGGTGAAGTTGGGTAAGGTTAGGTTAGGTAAGGTTAGGTTAGGTTAGGTTAGGTTAGGTTAGGTTAGGTTAGGTTAGGTTAGGTTAGGTTAGGTTAGGTTAGGTTAGGTTAAGTTAGGTTAGAGTAAATAACACAAGAAAAACAAGACTTGAAATTTAAAAGGTGTTATTGAGGCAAGTTTTAAGTTTCGTTGACGTCGTGATCGTTGACACCGTGATCATTTTTCAGAAGGGTCAGAATTTTTTATTTTTGGATGATCATGGTGTCAACAAAAACTTAGAAAAACTGTTTGTTGACACCATGATCGTTGACACCATGCTATCAGAGACTTTCATTTAAAACAAAAATCATGCAAATCGGTCCGGTGGTTCTCTCGAAGTTAACGTCCAAAGATTCGGACCTCCGTTTTTAATACATCGGAGAAAATTTGAGAAAATTATAGGAGATTGAAAAAATCGGAAAACAAATTACAGCCTGCAAATCTACAGCTCAGGGGCTTTCATTTAAAAAAAAGATCAGGAAAATCGGTCCGGTGGTTCTCTCAAAGTTAACGCCCCAAGATTCGGAACTTTGCATTTTAATATATAGGATGTTGATGCTCTATAACCTCCTCCGGACGCCAAACGTCCAGGTTCAATAGAAATAATATTGTTCGGGCAGCATAGCATGTGTGGTCAGACCATTGAACCTATGACAAATATTTTCTTGAATTACAATCAGACTTTATGATAATGAACATGCTTAAGCTCTATTTTTGTTTGCTTTGAAATGAACGCGGAACTAAAAATAACCACTGAGTTACCATTTATATGTTTCTGATGTGAATCCAGTCGACTCCTTAAAACTATCAATCTCTCACTCATCCATTTTTATTTTATTTTATTGTTATTCATTATCGTGTACATTTTGAACATTATTTAACATGGGCAGAATTTAAATCAGCGTAGACAAACGAATCTGTGTCTTCAACCAATATTAATTAGTATTTTACATCTTTTTTGGCCAAGTTTTTCAGTTCAGTCTCAATTATAGTGTTGTGAGTGCTTTCAGCGTGGCGTCGGGCAATTGGATAACCTACTACTGGTACGTATCTAAAAATTTTACTTTTTTCTTTTCTCCCCTCTTAAATTTGACCTAATCTTAATCTTGCCTCCGAATGAATTCACTATAGCAGCTGAACGAACTCTTCATTGAACTGCATTTTGCAATGAGGAACTAAAGTGTCTGGATCATACATAGGAGAACCTATCTTTAAAGGGGAAAATGACTCAAGTCGTTTTTAAATAGGCAGAAATTGTAGTTCCTGGTCGCACAATGTACTGCCGAGCTAAGGAAAAACGCCGTATGAGCCTTTAGACGCTGCCACATTTCCTTCACTAAAAACCGAATTTACTGGTATAATTTTGCATATTTTTTTCCAAAATGTTAAGACAATTTTGTACGCAGTTTAATCTAAAATATCTGAAAATTTCAAAGAAAAATATGCATGAATGTCCTCAAAAATACGTGTTTTATCAGGGGAAATTTGGCAACTCTCGAATGTTCATACGGCGTTCTTCCTTAGCACGGCAGTGTAGTTCTCTTATCGTTATAGCGTCAAGTGAGGTGTATCAGCAGAAGAACATGGAATCATGATGTCATAGTTTGATTTATATCTGGTCAAAATTGCGTCTCGCTCGAATTTTAAATGAAATCTACTGATTTAAATCTTCGTCTTCTGAAAAACATAACTGGTGTGGCAATTACTGCTCGCGCTGCGACGCGACGCAGCGGTGAGCGTTTCGCGAAATACAAAATTACGTCGAATTGTGTTTTAATTGAAAAATGTCGGGAAGGCTGTAAGGTCGGAGGGTATGGATTCGATCGACATGAATCGATCGAAAAATGAAAACGTGAATCGATCGACACCGATTCGATCGACAAATTGTTAAAAAAAACCGGTGTCGATTCGATCGACCGAAAAACGAAAACGTGAATCGATCGACATGAATCGATCGACACCGATTCGATCGACAAATTATTAAAAGACCGGTGTCGATTCGATCGACATGAATCGATCGAAAAATTAAAACGTGATTCGATCAACATGAATCGATCGACACCGATCCGATCGACAGTTAATTTTAAAACACCCGTACCGATTCGATCGACATGAATGGATCGAAAAATGAAAACTTGAATCGATCAACGTGAATCGATCGACACCGATTCGCTCGACAAAATTCGATCGACTCACGGATTTGTCGATCGACTCACGGATTTGTCGATCGATTCACGGGTTTGTCGATCCACTCACGGGTTTGTCGATCCATTCACGGGTTTGTCGATCCATTCACGGGTTTGTCGATCCATTCACGGGTTTGTCGATTCATTCACGGGTTTGTCGATCGATTCACGGGTTTGTCGATCTATTCAGGGCTTTTGTCGATCCATTCACGGGTTTGTCGATCGAGTCTTGGGTTTGTCGATCGACTCACGGCTTTTGTCGATCGATTCATGTCGATCGAATCACGTTTTAATTTTTCGATCGATTCATGTCGATCGAATCGACACCGGTCTTTTAATAATTTGTCGATTGCTTCACGTTTTCATTTTTCGATCGATTCATGTCGATCGAATCCATACCCACAACTCCCCTAAAAAATATACACATACATTTGGAACACTAAAGTTAACTGGTACCCCGGTAGAGAGCGTTTAGAGTGTCTGCAGAGAGTGCAGCTGCGAGGTCCAAGTTAAACTTTGCCGCCGAGAGATGGCGTTACTGTTTACAACTATCTGCATAGTATAATGGCGGCGTGGTTTGGAAAGTGAAAAGAGGGAGTGTTTTTTGTTCCGATTTGTTTATATTCATATCTTCCAATATGAAATTCTAAGTTTAGTGCGATTTATACGATTTGTGTGTTAATAATTTTTATCCTCGTGGCTTTTGTATAGACTGTTTAACATGTAAGTGTTCTTATTAAGTGATAAACCCGTAATCAAAGTGAATATTTCCGTATCAATCAGCGTAGGTTATCATATCTGCGGGGGGTTTTGTCGGCGAAGAGTAGCTTGTTTTTACTCGCGCGGTTTCTCTAACGAATCTTTTCATTCATTTCGAATATTAACAATCGCAGGGCTACTTCATCATCTACAATTTCGAATTGCCTATCCATCAATATCTCCCTTTCCTCACTTTAAATACCTGTCAATCGGTACTAGCACTCCCTTTTTGTTTACAACCCATTATCTTCATTATCTCTGAATTTGCTATCTTAATTTCGGAGAGCCTCCAGATCAAAACCGAATCAATGCTCGTTTGAATCTATAGACAAATGCCTCAATTCGGATGTATATTTAAATTTCATTACTGGGTATCAATTGATATCATCTTGCATGCTGTGTGCCCTAACCAAACTCTCCCTAAAAATCAATACCAACCTATTCTTGTGTTATTTTATTTTACTCCCTCAAATTTTGATACCTCAATTCTTTCTCGTCCATCTATTTTCATTCATTTAGTCTTGTGCACTAACTTTTGATGGTTTTTGCATTGACTCTTTCATATTTTCTGTAGTTCCCTTTGGGGTAATAACTCTTCTTATCAAAATGCCCCTTATGATGTCTCTCTGGAACGAAGTACTCTTGAGCTCCCTTTCCGCACCTTCAATTTACGTTTCTTAAATGTAATTCAAAGACACTTGAGGTATTCATTATGGCTGACCTTTATCTCACCAAGCACTATTAGCCAGTTATAGGTTCGTTATCACATATATTTGTCTGGACCATAATATCCATTTTACCAATTGCCACCGTGTTTTAAATTAAACTTGTTTCTTCGCCTCATCATCAATCATATTTATTTGAGCACAAAACGGCGGCTTTTACTTGCTGATTAACAGTGTCAAACAACTACTAAGTATTGATGTTCATTCATTAGCGATAGGGCGCTGCGTAACTTTCATACCTAACTTGACAGGTTTTTTTCTCATTGCTTTTAGTTTTTCTCTGAAACTCTGACCCTGTTTAGTGTCCTCCAAGTTTTATCATGGATTGATGATCTGTGCGCTCCAGAGGTACAAAGGGGTGAAGGTTGATGATTGAGTAATCTGAAATCTTGAAGTGATTTCCTTTTCACTTTTCTCTCGTAGAGGGCTATAGAACTTCAGGCAAGCCACAATTCCAGCGACTCATGGTTGATCTTTTTATAAAACGCATTTAAATCACAGAAATGGTCAAGTAGATTGTTTGGCTCCTGGATGTGGAAGATT
The DNA here is from genome assembly GCF_918797505.1 of Bemisia tabaci. Classification (NCBI taxonomy): domain Eukaryota; kingdom Metazoa; phylum Arthropoda; class Insecta; order Hemiptera; family Aleyrodidae; genus Bemisia; species Bemisia tabaci. Next base: position 9,554,445 of record NC_092797.1, on the reverse strand, counting down.
GTCAACTCTAGTCACAGGAGTAGTTCCTATACAGTCACTTGAAAATCTTTGAATGAACGAAGATTAAAATCTTTGTAAAGATTTCACCAGTCTGCAGCTACTATCGAAGTGCACAAAGTTGATGTGAATTTATGATTGGACCGTATGAGTATTTATCAAAGATTAATATTGTTGCTCTGTCCGTACGTTTCTGTAAAGAATAATGGATTATGTTTATCTAAGATTGTGATCAAGTTATTGCTTTTTTTTTTCAGGTCAAATCATGACTTTTGTGCGGTTATGTTGAATCGGAAGTAAATTTTGCGGAAGTCGGAAAAGTTCTACCTTCTGACAAGGAGAGCAGCAAAATGGTGAGCCTCTTTCTCATTTCATTAGTTAGCTTTTAGACAAAGTAATTTCAAAAGATGTGTTGTCGAAGTAAACTGTTTAGAACTGTTTGGAAATGGAATTGCCTGATTCCAAACGGTCGGCATTGTTGGACTTCGTTAGAATTACCTGATGACTTGTGTTTACACTTGGAAGCCGAATATTTCTACAAAACGCTCAACGATCTCAGACGGTTGATGGGACCGTTAGGTTGCATTTGCAAACAGAAGAACCAAACGGAATCGAACAAGTTTACTTTGACAACGCATCTGAAGTTTTTGACACCTCTTTTCCTGCCATGCGTCACTGAACTGTATATGCTGAGGGTCGGCTAAATGGCTATACAGAAATGCTTCTCAAAAACAAATGGACAAGTGTAGGTAAAGTTCCTGACGAAACATGGCTATTGGCATACGAATTAAATAACTTCCAACCTGCAAAATGAGGATCCTGGTTTACATTGAAACATCTGTTGATCAGGTATTGGATACTCCAAAAATTACAGCTGAGCCCTCCAATCATAGTCTGAGATCTGTCAAAATTCCAGGCTGCAAATTGCTATTTAGCAGGCAATGGAAGTAATATCTATAAGGATTCTGCTAACATGCATAACAAGAAGCAGCCGGAAGTATTGTTCAATTTTCTTTCACTGGACGGAGAGATTTATTTTTCTTCATAAGCAGGTGATGAGCGGAATGAAATTTTCGAAGACCTCTTCAACCTAAAGTTAAAAAGCCTCCGTGGAGTGTCAATTCAATTTCTCAACTCCTAACTGCAATGAATGATTTTCCCTTTAAAGCAAGTTCTTAATCCCTGAATCTCATTGAGTCCGATGCCAACGAAATACCTAGCTCTGTTTCAGTTTTGAGTTAATATTCTTCGCAACTACTGAAGTAGTCTGTTGTTTTTTTCCATACCTAAGTAAAAAAATCTCTCCTTGCAATGTTCCTCACTCTCTCTCTCTCCTGTAAATGAACCTAGAATCCTGGATCCTAGATCCAGAAAATTAAAACTTCAATTAAACAGTTTAAAGTTAAACTCACGCTCAATTTTTCAATCAAAATTGAGCATTCTTTTTTTCTAGATGTTTCATGATATCAGTCTCACGAAACTTTAAGATTAAGTTCCCAAAAATTTTACTTTGAAATTTCGTTAGTATGAAAGTAATGATTTTTTGCATCCCAGAAGAGATGGTGTGCTTTTATACTTTTTTTGCACTTCGCCGTGTTCCTCTGAATGGGATTACTGTCTTACCGTGCTAAGGAAAAGCACCGCATGAGCATTCGAATGGTGCCAAATCTCCTCTCAGAAAGATTTTTTTTTTTTTAAGAAAGTCCCTAAAATTTTTCTTTAAATTTTTAGAACCTCAAATCAAATTATGAACAAGATTCTGTGAAAAACCGTACAGGATTCTGTAGCAACTTCCGTGAAGTTTTCGGGAAAATTTGTGATTAGTCGTAGGAAATTTCGCAACGTCTGAAGGTTCATACGGCGTTTGCCCACTAATCTGTGCGTTTGCCCTTAGCTCTGTAGAAAAGGTGAATAAACCTTGCACCTACCTAGAACGTTAAATGTCAAATCGGACTCCGGACACTGCTGCACTCTGGCGACGAGTCCGAGGACTCGAAACGGATCGAACTTCACGCTGACTAAAGCTGCCACCTCGTGGGATTGAAACGAACTAAAACTTTCGTGACTGCAGCAGCGTCGAGTAGCGTAGTACAAACGTAGTACGCGCGCTAGGGTTGCTTTTCATCTGAGAGTGGAAAGCCGGGAAAGCTCGATTCACGCAGTTGCATCTCCTGCCCCGCAGATGTCGCGTCGGAAGCAGAAGCGTTTCCGGATATTTTCCATCCCAGGTGGGGGTCGCCCGCCCCACCCACCCCCTCCCTCATATTCATCGCGCTTCTGTAATCTCTTCCCGTCGTTTAATGGACCGCACCCCTCTCGCTTTCGCACTTTTGAATTTTTCCCTACCACCAGGGGCTTGACCCACCCCTGAGTTGCGTTTTCTTTCGAATAGAGCTCTTGCTTGTGTCAGGAATTTGCGATTTGTCAGGTTTGACAGTCAGGGAATGCCGGAATAACCGGGAAATTTCAGGGAATTTTACAAAGTCAGGGAAAATCGGGAAATATCCGGGAAAATAACGAAAATGTCAGGAAAAATTTTTGGGTCACCTTTATTTGCTGTCTGGAACGGATTTGACGTTTCAAACAACTTATTTTGTCTGAAAACTATTCCTAATAATATCTAACCAACCATTTGGCATATATTAAGTCGTCAGGGAATTACACCAAAATGTGCATGGGAAATGTCAGGGAATTTCGTTTTCAAAATTCTGTGGCAGCCCTGATGAGTTCTAATTGTCTGTGAAATTTTGGGACAAACACGATGGTGCAACTGGTTTTCTCTGAAATTAGCTCCAAAGCTCAAAAGAAGCTCTCAAAGTTGAGGTTGTAATGGAGGGCATATCTCACGCTATCCTGAGAGGCAATCTCTCCATGCGAAGATAGGGAGCAAATACATACACAGTGTTGCCACTTGGTTTGGGAACTCCGAACCTGAAAACACGGCAATGCTGTCAATGTATTTGCTCCTTATCTGTGCATCTGTGCATGGAGAGTTTGACAAGATGTAGAAGTACATTACTTAACAGGGTTGCTATGGTTTTTTTTTTTTTTTTTTTTTTTTTTTTTTTTTTTTTTTGAGCCTGCAAAAAAAGTGGCAACCCTATGAATGTATTTGCTCCCTATCTGTGCATGTAGAGTTTGACTGGATGTAGCGATGGACTCTCAGGAGTGTGAAGTTGTTGCTGTATACAGCAATAACTTTGAGAACTCCTTTGGATTTGTGGGGTTTGCATTAGGGACAACCAGTGGCGACCTCGTGTTTCTCGCGAATTTTTACGCATGAAAAATTTCTTAGATCGCATTCGATAGGTTTTAATGGCGGATCGATCGATGTATCGCAAAACACGCCACGCCGCGCCGCTACAATTAAGCTATGCTCTTTCGAGCGCATCTGCCATGAGAAATTATTTTTCCTAATATCAAGATGATTCGATGGACGCCATATTTTGTGTCAGAACGGCATGCTATATATCGCATCAATTGGTTCCATTTTTTCGGCCACTCGTCATTTTTCTCCAATTTTGAGATCGCAATTCTGTAGTCAGGAGACTAAAGCACTCACTTACCAATTTTAATAAAGAAATTCAATGTAATAAAGGCGTGGTTTTTTTAGAGAGAAAATATCGCATTCGATACTGATATCGAAACTGCCCTCGAATGCAATATTTTCTCTCTTAAAAAACACGCTTTTATTACGTTGAATTTCTTTGTTAAAATTGGTAAGTGAGTGCTTTAGTCTCCTGACAACAGAATTGCGATCTCAAAATTGGAGAAAAATGACGAGTGACTGAAAAAATGGAACCACTTGATGCGATGTATAGCATGCAGTTCTGATACAAAATATGGCGTCCATCGAATTACCTTAATTTTCTTCTTTATCCTCATTCTATTCATTGCCAACTTAAATTGTTTGAAAACGGTATTTTTATGATTTAGATATCGGATTAACGTTCCCCAGGGATGAGGAAGCGTACGGTGCTAGGGCTGTGCACTGTGTAGGGACGTCCAACGTATCAAATTACGCATAAGCTGTAACCCACATTTTAAATTTTATTTTTTAAAAAAAATGAAGGAGATACTTGCTTTGAATAGAGCTGCAGAAATTGAATACTGAAAAATTCAAGCTTCTCTTCCTCGAAATGAAAGCAGTAAGGGTTGGTCCATATCCGTGTAACGCTATCCGCAACTGTTCCCAACTTTTTCGTGAGAGCAAATGAGCAAGCTCCCGTAAAGGGGTAAAAAATGTGAAGGCGTCTGGAAGGGGGGAAATGTGAAGGTAGAAGGCATAAACCAGCTAAGTTCATAGCTTTTTGAGAAGCAAACTGTGTAAGTGATTGGAGGATCTTATGTCTCAGTATCAAGATGCACCGTGATTTTTGATACAAATATTTTAACTCCGGTGTGGGTGGTGAAGTATCACATGAAACTGAAGGCGTTCTCGACTTGTGACAACAGTTTGTCGTTTGTCGTTGCTCGTTACAGAACAACGCGTTTTGCGTGAACGGATCAAATCGTCGTTTCCCGCACGTAGCTCCATTCCAAGGTTGCAATATTGACTGAAATGATTCAATTTTTTACCAAAGTCTACGGCACAGTTTTTGTTCAAAAATTTTCCGATGTTTTCATGAGATCAGAGAAATTTTTACTCAGAAATATCCAAAATTGTCATGATAAAAATGGAATTTCCGAACAAAAATTTGGCAACATTGAAATATAGTTACATTCCTTAGCGAGGAAAACTTCTCCCGACATTCTACTTAAAGCAAGATCTGCCAAGATATGACACATGACACATTTGCAAACTACACCAACAGTTTTCCGATTGATTGCGACACAATATTTCATGAATGTTCGATGAGCAATGGACCGCTAGACAAGGTATGGATTTAAGCATTCTGATACATGTTTCTTCATTATAATTTCACTTAGAATACGATTCTTGCATCAAAAATTACCGAAATCAACTCCTAGCTAAGATAATAACGTTTTTATTTCACATTGATCACGGGAATTTTGAATTGTCCGGTCAAAAGAACCTTAATTCTCTACGTGAGTCAAGTCACTCCTCACGACAGTTTAGGCAGGCTTCTCAACCGAACATTGTTCTTCTCCCACCCTTTATCGCCAAAGTGTGAACGATTTCCTACAGCCAGAGACTGCATATGATATGCTTCGATAGCTCATAAAGGCACGTATCACGTCAAGTGTCGAGAGGCCGGATCGATTCATCGCGGGCACTGGCTTCAAATCTGAATGGGATTCCCCTTTCTTTGTTCTGCGATCAGAACTCAGGTAGACGGAGGCGATGGGCCAGCAATGCGGTTGAAATCTTGACATTTGAGGGATCGATCCGGGCGTGATCATTAGATCCTGAGTTAAATACCATTGCCCGGCAATGATATACAAAATCCAGTCTTTGGAGTTAACTAGCCGGCCCCGGCAAGTTCGCTCAACATATCCGATATTTGAATTTGCCGCGTAAATCAGACTACCGCTACCTCGCTGCGCGACGCTTCCATTCCTACTGCGTTATCTATTCTAACTATTATTACAATCCTACTATTTTTCTCCTTCTTCTTCTTCTTCTTCTTCTTCTTCTTCTTCTTCTTCTTCCTCCTCCTTCTCCTCTTCTTCTCAAATGATCTTCGCATCGAGAAACTCGTAAATTTTAAACAGACAATTTCAAGAAAAATTGTTTAAAAGTATAGTTCTAATAAAGCCCTTTTTAGTGTGCAATTTTGATACATTATATCAATAATTGAAATTACAATAGTAAAGAAATTGAAACATTTGACTGTACTGTAACTTTTTACTTAATCTGGTTATAACCAGAACTGAAAGAATTGAAAGAAAAAAATCATAATAATGCTTCAAACACGAGGCTTCTTTTTCAGAGATCTATTATGTAAAAGTCCTGAAGCATTTTTCCTTTAAAAATAGACCAAAAGTGTTATTCTAATTAATACTTCTTGACGAATTTTTTAAGAGTTTGTGAAAAGTGCTTCACGTATTCGCTTTTACTAGGTCAAATCATCTTCATAGTGTTGTTTATACTTCTGATGGTAGAAGTGTAGAACCCTCCTCTCTACCCTGACCGCATTTCGGAATTATTGGTTTTAATTTATTGGGAAGAAAAGTCTCATCGATATTTCCTGCGAAAAATTTGACAGAGCCTAGGAAAAAAAATTTCTCGTTTTAGAAAAGATACCGGAAGGTCTGCGTTTCTTCTTTCTCCCGACATGTAGATTCACATACATGTGAAACAAAACTTTCATTGCGAACACAGAAATTGAAAGTTTTCTTTTACAATGAAGTGCGCGGAGGAATAAAACCTTACACCTCCATCACTTAATCACCTTTCGTGTTTTTGGCTTCCCTCTTGCCAATTCTCAATACGCTCCTTGTCACTGTTACCTCGCGTCATTTTCGGGTTATTTCCCCGGCCTAATTATACCCACAATAATAGTACTACTTACTCCCTTTAATATATTAAGTACCATCCCCGAGATTTCAGCCACTTCCGAAAATGATGATTCATTGGAGCCTTTGAGTTAATAGATCACGATATTGCTTTTCAGTACCCACAGATGCGGTGATTAATGTGTGTCAACGTGATGGGCCGTTGACAGCAAAGAGGGCAGTAAGTGCCAAAATGAAGTTTTGGTAAAACAGGCTCAGAGGCATGTGACCGGAAAATTTTATTACAGAAGCCTCCGTTCTTTCTCAAATTATCACGAATCGTCCGAAAGATTCCTAGAGATCGTTTGGATGATTAAAAATCGACTGATTTTATTTCAATTACATAAAGAGGGTATTTTTCATTTTCATGCCAGGTTATATATTGTTAGGCAAGACAGCCGTAAGTGCCATCTGCTGCATGCTTTCGTGGTTGCAATTTTGTCACGCAAAACAAACACATTTTCAGGTTCGAAATTGGCAAAAGAGGGCGGCACTTTCCTTGAACGCACTTTTTTCATTGGCTCTCTAGAGGAATGTTGTCACTTCCTCTGCCGTGATAGCGAAGAGAGCCGTAAGTGCAAAAATGAAGTTTTGAGAAAACGGGCTCAGAAGCTTCTGACAAGAACATTTTATTGAAAGAAGCCTCCGTTCTTTGTCAAATTGCCACTAATCGTCCGGAAGACTCCTAGAAATCGTATGGATGATTAAAAATCCACTGATTTAATTTCCATTACATAAAAAGGGTATTTTTCATTTTCATGCTAGGTTATTGTTAGGCAAGACAGCCGTAAGTGCTATCTTCTGCATGCTTTCGTGGTTGCGTTTTGGACGCATAACAAACACATTTTCAGGTTAGAAATCGGCAGAAGAGGGCGGCACTTTACTGAAAAGCACTGTTCTCATTGGCTCTCATGCATCTACGGCTGTCTTGAAAAAAAACTGTGTTATTTTTTGTGCACTTACGGCTTTTACATACGTCTCGTTTTCATTAAATTAGGATGAATTTTGCTGTTTTAGCTGTCTGAGTAATTTCATCTAAAGGAGTTTAGACGAATTTTGAAGAAAACTCGATTTCGAAAATTTTGCACTTACGGCTCTCTTCGGTATCACGGCAAAACTGCTACCTTGCCTGAAACTTTTTGCGCACTTGCGGCTTTCTCATATGTCTCGTTTCCATGAAAATAAGATGAATTTTGCTGTTTTAGCTATTTCTGTGATTTCATCTAAAATGGATTAGACGAATTTTGAAGGAGCCTTGATTTCGAAAATTTGATCCTTACTGCTCTCCACGCTATGACAGCAGTGAGGAGAGCGTTAGACAATTTTGTTTTTACATCTTAAAGGATTGGAGCCCACGTCACTATAGCTAGATAAGCGGGGAGGGGGAGGTTCGGAAACTCCGAGTTCAGCGTTACGTATTTTCTGAACAATCCCTAATCGCACAGTGATCAAATACACACAATTTTGGCGTTAATAGTACCACTGAGACTATTTCATGGCCCAAAAAATGTGCAAGAGGAAATGTGCACTTCCCTCTTGCACGTGCAAAATTTGTGGTTGATCGCACAGCCAGTCCTTGGTTGATTTTTCTTAAACCATCGAGTTCAACGTGAGCTGCCTATTAGAAATTAGAATACACGTCAGCACATGACACAAGTTCGTGGATTTTCTTCTTTTTCGACACTTTTTTTAAACAAAAATTTGAGGCAACTTTTTTTTTCGAGAGCTTTTTCTGTACATATTTTCTTCTTATGCTTAATTTAAACTTTTTGCCGGTACTGGATCGCACAATTATTCAAAGATTTTTCCTTGTTATTTTACTCTATATTATAGCTCAAGAGCTTGAGGAGGCAGCATATTTTCTGCGGCAGAAAGATTTTTAGGTATATTCCCCGACAGCTAAAATGGCAGTTCAAATTTGGATTAAAATGCACGATTTGGCTATGCATAGACGATGCATCGCTTGGCGAACATAGGGGCGTATCTGCACAATGAAATGAGCCCGAAAAAGCTTTGAAATGTATGGAAGACAGGGTTCATTGTAGAGTGTAATTACGCCCATATGTCAGGTAGGTGACGATATGCATCCCTTCAACAAAAGACAGTGGCCGGCTGCTCATGTGTCAGTTTGTGCATTTAATTCCGCATTCAACCGGCCAGTTTGGCCTTTTAATTCCAAGCGAACAGCCACCAGCCCTCGATTGCTGAACGAGAGCTAGACACGGCCGAAATCTGGTCAGACGCCACCCTGGAAAACCCGTACGCGCGGTGGACAATTGAGTCAAATGATCTTTGTCGCGACCCTTTCTCCGTGGCCCGTGGCACCGATCCCGCATACATTCCTCTTTCACTTTTAACTTTTCCTTTCCGTGTTTCCGTCGATCTTGATGACATGACGGCCGCGAAGCAGTATGAAGTCCTGCCTCTCCTCTAATTGACGACGCGCTCGTGGACCATCCTCGATTTTATAGAATGTTCAATCTTTGGGCTCAATTTGGCGACTTGGTTGGTCAAGTCAAGGGGCCTGCGACAGAGCGACGGATTTTGCATCGCATGATCGAGAGATCAGAAATTCAGTTATCTAAGTTCAAAGAAATATTTTACTGATAATCATTTGCGACAGATCTTGGTTATTATAAAGACAGTTTATTTCATTTTAATAATTTTGTCAACTTCTCAGGGAGTGGAGGGGGCGTGCGTGACTCATTTTATTAAATTACATCACGTGGAAGCATAATTTTGAAAAGCCCGGCATCCGGCGGCAGGCAAAATGGGCCCAAGCCAAAACCCCTATGCGCCCAACTTGATTCGCGAAGAAAGCAGTTTTACACTTTGATGCTTGCTGTACGTGATGATCATTAATGCCAAAGGACAGGGATATGTAAGTTTCGGTACAGGTTTTGTGGGCCCTAGCGCGATAAGAGAAGGCAAAATCACAGATTATTGAGAAGCCCAATTTATGGCTCTTAAGCTGGCCAACTGATGAAGTATAACAAAACTCAAATCGATATGGAATATGGATCCCTCGGCGTGACGTTTGCTTTGTATTCCAATGTATCAGCCAGAGCTGAATATTCACCCTCTCAGTCAATGTATCAGCCAGAGCTGAATATTCACCCTCTCAGTCGTACACTGATACTCATATTAAAGGTTCTCTTTAATGAAAATGTTGTGGAATATGTGGACTGCATTTTGCAATTTGGAACTATAAATTCTGCCTCTTCTGGAAAAACACTTATGTGCTTAGGGAAACCACTGGCACATACGTTATTTTTAAACCGGGCTAGAATTTATAGTTCCAAATTCCAAAATGTACTCCATTTGACTTTGATATATATCCATGCAGAATAGTATGGGCCCAGTGCTAATCTACAATGCACTATTCTAGATTCCCGATACTAACAGATCGGGGCACTTTTTTAAGTGCTTTCTTTTCCATTTGAAAAAACCCAATGACGTTGCAGAACGAGGTGTTAAGGTCAGTGAAGATTTATAGTGAATTTCAAGTGAAGATGGTGGGTATTTTCAATGCAACCTGTTAAAGATTATGGAGAAAAGTTCCCCCACTACAAAAGTCAAAGTTGCTCTTGGTTCTCGAAAAAAAGGGATTTTCAAAAATCATGAAGATATTTTGTAGCTTCCGTGTGCGTCAATGTACGTGAGAAAATGCTGAAAAATTTCCTCTCTTTAGGTGATGTTTATCATTACTGAAAGTAGGCACCGAATGGCGGAAAATCATGAATGCTACCTAGCTTGTTGGGCTTACCTATTTTTTTGTGAGCCCAATTGAGAGATTATACACTAGGCTCGTTAAAAATCTGAGAAATGTTTCGTTGCCGTCACGTAAAAGTTCGTAAAGAAGTGCACCGGAACACAATTCTCTGTTTTCGTGGGAATTTTGAATCATCACTCAGAGTGAGCACCAAAAGCGAAATATTGCTTAATTTTGCGAATCAGGTTGAACGCATAGAATTTTCAGCCTACTTCATTGGTCGAGGCTTTGTCAACAATTTGAGAATTTTTTGGTCGCCTTACCGTAAGATTAATCAAAAAAAGTTTTGCCCGAACACGCAATTGTGTCCGTCTAATCAGCGTCGTCGGCACATAACAGACGATAGCAAATCGTAAAGAAAACATAATTTGCGGAATCGCAATGAACCAACATCTCCCCCCCCCCCCCAAAAAAAAAACCCTGAGGCTCTCAAAAATGATGTTAAAACCATTCTTTTTCTGTGAGGTCCTCCGAAAAAGACATCAATTCAAGGGGAAAATTAGAAAATTTGAGTGAGTGGAAGATATTGCCGCTCCTCGGGCGGAAGGGCGTAACTCAATTTCCTCGTGAGCTGCGGTTCACATATAAGTTCATGCTTTCTGGGGCTCATATAGAAACCGAGGTACACCCTAACGTCAAAGAAGCGACGCTATAAGCAACCCAAAAGTTGGTCAATACAACAGTGGTGAGACATTGTAAATGGAGGTCATGCCTCTAAAGGACCTATCACTTGTCACTAGCCCAATATCAAAAAACAGCAACGGCAACGGTCTAGCCAGAGATTTGGAATTGGATGAAGATGGAGTTTCCAATCGACATCCCCTCATCAGTCATTAGGGGATGAAAGTAATGTGTGAACAATGTGAATGGCAACACGGCAGGCTCCTCGCCGATACCCTTCGCAGTGCGCACCGCGGCAAGGCTCCATTCAGCCTGCCTCGCTTCCCGTTCCCGGAACTGCTCCTTGCACCGGGGTAACTAAAGTATAAGCTCAAGGAAAATTTTTTGTTTCTCATTTTCTGGGATTAACTTTTCTCAATGTATTCGGATTCTGCATAAAATTTCAATCAAAGTGATAGAAAAAAAAATCCAAAAAGTCAATTATTCACCCAGGAGAAAAATGTTTGGTATTCTGAATATTTATGAGGAGAGAAAATCAATTAATTATCAGAACTAAAGCTGCCATTTTTTTGTCCTGCCACCACAACGCCTAAGGTGGATCCAAGTCTGGGAGACGATATGGCTTGAGGAAGTGAGTGTATTGTTGGGTTGGGAAAGGTACCAGCAAGGAGCTATTTTGGATTACCGGAGAGAGCAGTTAGTCCAAATGTTGAATTTTATCAAGGAAATGGGCCTAGTGCTGTTCAAACGGAACATTTCATTTAATGAGCTCACCATTTTCGTAAAATTCGCAATGATGATCAGCAAGTCTATTATGTCTATGTATAGAAAAAATGAACCACGGTGAATAGAAATGGTTTACCAAAGGGTTTGTCATGTCGCAGTTTTTCAATTTTTCTCAGTTTTAGGTAAATGCAACTTTGACAGCTGGTCGAGTGTATTTCGTGATTATACTACGGTTTTAGGGGTGCACGTGTACCAGGAAATTGTTGAGCTATTTAATGTTTTTACCTCAGTGTTCCGCGGTTATCAACATCCATAATGTAGGGAGGAACCCAGTAGATGTTCAACGCTCCCGTGCGTGGGAAAAACACGGTTATTAGTTCCGCATAGCACTTACGGCTTTCTTGCCTAAAACTAGCCGAATATGAAGATAAATAATACCCTTATCATGAATTTGAAATAAAATCGGTCAATTTTTAATCATCCAAACGATTTCTGGGAGTCTTTCGGACGATTAGTGATATTTGAGAAAGAACGGAGGCCTCTTTCAGTACAGTTTTCTGGTCAGACGCTTCTCAGCCCGTTCTATCAAAATTTTATGTTTGCAGTCACTGCTCTCTTTGCTATTAGGTACGGTAGAATACCAGAGGGTCCGCCTTTCGCCTGCTCTGCGGTCAAACGTACGGGGATTAGTGTCTAATGTGAAGTATCGACAAATCTAGAAGAAACGTAATGCAACAAACAAATCGAAAGCACAATGGTATGCAGTTATGCGAAGAAGATTGAACAACTGGACTATATTTTCCGATTTTTTCTTCTTTCTTTTTTCTCTTTTGGAACTAACATTTTAGGCTCTCGTCATATCCAAGTGAAGTGGTATAAGTATAATTCCAATCCCTCTCCCCATCAAAAAATTAATTAAAGTAACTCGATTTTCAGTTTTTTGGCGCGTATATGTAGTATACCGCCTTTGCGATTGTTTCGACCCCCCACTCGATACAATAACCGAGTCCCTTAGTTCCTTACCGAAAAGTGACTACCGCGAACTTCTGAGATTTTCCAAAGCGTGTAAAAAGTTTATTCATCCGTCATTAATTATGATTTAAAGTTGTTTCTCATTCTGGGGCTTTCTAGTTTATGTGCAGTGAATACTAAGAGTCTACGTTACTTGGTTTTTTTAAAAAAAGCCTATGAATGCGCCGCGCTGATTTAAAATATGCATATATAAGCAGAAGCAAGCGAACTGATTCGATTTTGAAATCTCTGTAAATGAAAACTAAAGGGGTTGATATGTGCGAGTTAATGACGCGCCTTATCAACACATTGTGTTGGAGTTCACTCCTTGGTTTTTTTTTCAAATTCATTTCCTTTACTCTCTTTGGATTGGAAATATCCGAGAATATCCCGTGTCCTAACTTCCCGAGGGCTTTTCAGTTAATAAAGAAGACTCATCACAAATAAAATGACGGTAGATAAACTAACTGAGATCCCTTTCCGAAATATACCCTCGTTATTTGAATATTGCGGGGAGCATATCATAATCGATGAATATACTTATGTACGAAGTTGGGTTCAAACCAAACATGCAACTACTTTAACTCTGCGGAGTGCCGGGTTGCATACGCTTGATTTTGCGGGCGAAATCTAAGATCTGCCCAGGCTTTCGCGATAAAGTTGCGAATGGGGGAAGTTGCATTTATTCAAATTTACACCCTCCTCTTTTAACTAAATTAGGGAAAATTTAAATTTTTAGTTCTTCTACGTGTAAAAAAATCAGGTTATCTGGTATGGTCATATTTAACGAATGGCGGATGAAAGACTGACTGAGGAGGTACTGAAATGGTTTCCTCTTGGAAGGAAACGTATAGGAGACGCCCAGCAAAATCTTGGATTGGTGACATTCAAAATGAAATTACGAGGATCTATATATTTACCGATGACCTCTGTTCCGATAGACAAGGATGGCGATTAGGTGTAGCAAAGCGTCCGCCAGGAGCACTGTAAAAGCGACGGGTAAATAACATAAAAAAATACGTCATGATCATTGATCATTGATATTATGGTCGAATCAACTGAAAGCAATTTTTTGTAGATTGACTAATTAAGAATCAAAACATTTGTTTAAAATAAAACAATGTAATGTTGTCTAATAATATTTAAGCAATTTTTTTTTAAAATTGAATAAGCCTAAAGATATTCAATATCCGTTCCCTGCGGTAAACCCGTTTCACGATCGTGAATTTTTATGACACATAATAATTGTAAGGAGCCCATTGTGTAAAATATATGAAAGAAATGAGCGAGCATAAACAGTTAAGGTTTGAGAGGGAATACCGAAGTATAGAAAAAGTAGATTTTATTGCTCTCATGCATCATTTCAGTCGGACGGACGAAAATGAAACACAAGAAGACGCGGCCGAATTAGAGCCACCATTCAAAGCCTGGACAAGACTTTGAAATCGAGGAGGTTGAGCGAATTGTCGCCGACCGTTGAATCAACTCGAAATCACTGATTCTGAGCGAACTATCCGGCCGTGGATAGTTAACTCAAGATTTCACTTTCATCGGAAAAGAGACCGATCCGAGGTCCTGATTTTAACCGCATGCGTTTCACATCCCATCGCGCCTCCGAAGGGGTTGACAGCGCGGTACGCGTTCCGATCCCCGTCCAGATTTCAATACCGAGGGAATTCCCGGTACAGTTGCCTCTTGATACCTGAGGCCGAGGCAACTCGGATATGAGCTATTGCGGTCTCTGCCTACAGCTGAGCCGAAGCCTCAAGATTAAGATTGGCAGATTTTCATCAGAGATTGTCATAGTAAAGTTTAGCGTGCGATTTGACTCATGCAGATTATTGTGTTTTCACGACCGGGAGGTTTAAATTCACGCTTCAAGAAACATTAAATATCAATGTTTGGAGTCGATTTCAGTAATTTTGTTGCGCACACTGGAAAAAAACCCATGGGATCTAGAGTCCAGACTCTCAAAAAATCGACAAGAAAAAATACTCTTGATTCAATCAGATTTAAGCTTAAATCAAGAACCAAGCCTCTTAATTTGAGCGGATTTCTTTTGATTTAAGCTTAAATCCGATTGAATCAAGAGTCCTCTCTCTTGTTAATGTTTCCAAGAGTGTAGACTCTAGATCCAAAGAGGGTGTGTGTGTGTGTGTGTTTTCCAGTGCAAATCGTGTTCTACGCGAAATTTTGGTCAGAAAATAATTATCTGAACGCTTAACTTCGTACCTTGTCTGGTGGTCCATTGCAAGACTCTACGAATTAGTAGCAAGCCGAACATGAAAGTTGTCCCCACAGGAGAAGGGGGACCAGGGGTCGGGATATTGAGATCAGAACGCATCCAACGAACCGAGGCTAAGGGAGCGAGGCCGGTACTTATTTCAATAAACAGTCTCAAGTATAATAGCCAAGGTGATGGTGTGCATAGCCAAGCAGACAAGTTATCCCCGACGTGGTTCCCGTTTCCACCGCCGCACAGTGGATCGAGTCAACTAGAAAGGTCGGGCATGAATTTTTTATCCAAACCGCAGATTTTTATGTTTAATTCGTCATTTTTTTAAATTTTACGGGTGCTTCGAAAAGAAAATTTCACGAGGAAAGCAATGGAACCACTTTTAGAACCTCAACGTTTTGTATAAACGGAGTCGTAAGCTTTTAAAGTTTCCGAATTTTGTTCGACCTCTCGTATTGACTCGATCCACCGTGTGCCGGGCGCCGAGGCCAAAACCGCGGACCCGCGCCGCATTCGAGTGGGAGTTAAGTGGTTTTGGCTCTTGCTCTCGGAGGCGCCTATCCACCCGCGGAATCCTAATGAACTTCTTAAATTTCCCTCTCGCGCTTTCCTCCCGGCTTTTCCGCTTTCCCGACCCGAGTTCCCTACCGCGGGGTCAGTTGCGCGCTAAGGAGATGCGTCCAGTCGTAAGATTACGGGGTGTTGGATGGGGGGGGGGTTCTAAGGTCGCTGCGCGGCCCTACCTTCGGAGGGCGCTTCGCGCTTTCGAAGGCTTGTTTGAAGGGCTTGAATTCCATCAGCATGAATCGATCTAAATATGAAACGTGATTCGATCCACATGATGCGATCGATTCACGGGTTTTGTCGATTGACTCACGGAGTTGTCGTTCGATTCACGGTGTATTCGTTCGAATCACGGGTTTTGTTGACAGCCTCACGTGCTCAGTGCTTGTCGATCGATTCACGGATATTTCCATCGATTCAAGGGTTTTGTCGATCAATTCACGGATTTTGTCTATCTCTCCACGCATTTGTTGAAAATTCACGGTTCCGTCGATCGATTCATGGGTTTAGTCGATCGATTCACGGGTTTCGTCGATCGATTCATGTCGATCAAATCCGTACCCTCCGGGTTGTTTTGTGCACGGTGTCTAGGGTGTGGAAAAAGCAGGAACCCTCGTGTCTGAAATGAAGTCCGAATGATGTCAAGCCGAGAAGCCATTTCAATCTACTTTCGATAGAGATACAACCTTCTTAATAAGGTCTACGGAAAAGAAAGCCTGGAGACATAGAAATGAAAAGTTGTTTGATTTTACCAGGGTGCATCGAGAAGAGTTCTCTCTATCTTGCTTAAACGAATGTTGGGAAGTTTGGAGGTGGCCATTAGCAATATCAGTGCAGTTTAAGCGTCCTTTTACCTGCAAACAATTAACGAAGAGAGAATGCAACATTAACGTTCCTCTTGACCGCAATAAAACTGCAACAAGCCGCATCGCTGCAACAATGTCGTTCCGGTGTTTTATTTTCGACCGGTCTTGAAGATTTTCCCACGGAGCGAGGTGCCCGGAAGCGAAAAACGCGGTATTTGTGAGGATAGGTGCTTATGTCGGTGCGTTATTTTACGCGAACCTGAGGGACTCGTAAAAACCGGAATAGATACTGCAGCGCCGTATTAATACGCTCACTTCAAAATAAAATTGTTGCAGAATCGCTCGCGTCTGCGGTATCATAAGGGCTTTGGGTTCGCACTGTCCTGTCCTGTCGGCTTACATTTTAGTTTTTTATTGTTTCGAGAAAACTCTTATGTATGAGCTACAAGGGGGCGTCTGAACACCCAGCTTCTTCGGGGAGTTAGGATTTATTGTTTTTATATTCATAAATCGCGTTTGAAATCAACGTTGGTGCTCATAACAAAACACTTAACGAGAGCAATTTCCCTCCTATTTTTTTCTTGCTTCCACCGATAAAATCCCCGGCCGCATAAACAAGAATTCCTGAAATCTCCCCAATGCTTCAAGAGAGAAAATCCATAATGTCCCACCAAAACTGCCATGCTAAGGAAGAACGCCGTATGAACTTTCAGGTGCTTCCAAATTAACAATTTTATTTATATATGCATTTTATTCCAATAAAACACAAATTTCCTAGTAAATTTATCAATATATTTCTTCCAATTTTTCGGATAATTTGCTCGCAATTCCTTCGAAAAGTCCTGAAAATTTCAAGGGATGATATTCAAAAATTCCCTCCAAAATGAACAATTTATCAGAGGAATTTTGGCAACTCTGGAATGTTCATACGGCGTTTTTCCTTAGCACGGCAGAATATCCGACCGTAACACGGTGCAATTGGACTGAATTTTGCAATTAGGAACTATAAATTCTAGCCCGGGTTAAAAACAAGGTATGAGCCATTAGTTTCCCTATGCACATAAGTGTTTTTTCAGATGTGCCAGAATTTATAGTTCCAAATTGCAAAATGCAGTCCAATTCATCTTTTCCCAGACGAAGGAACGTAACTCGTCTCCAAGGTTGCAAAATTGACTTTGGAAGGACGTACTTACGACCTGTTCAGTTTTTGTCCAAAATATTTCTGATTTTCGCTTGGAATCAGAGGAAAAATCATTGAAAATTTCAGTAAGAAATTCAGTCAGAAAGATTCTTGTGCTAAAAATGAAATTTGCGAAGGAAAATTCGGCAACGTTGAAATGTAGCTACGTTCTTTCGCTCGTAAAACGACGAGTCCCTACTTCTACGTAGAAGGCACGCAGCAGCACTGCCGTGCTCAGGAAAAAGTGAAAAATGCCGCATGAACATTCGAGAGTCGCCAAATTTCCTCGAATAAAACGTGTATTTTCGAGGAAAGTTGAGCATATTTTTCTTCGAAATTGCAGATATTTTAAATTAAAGCGTGAACAAAATTGTTTGAAAAATTTGAGGGAAAATATTCACAATTTCCTCAGTAAATTCGGTTTTTCTTGAAGAAAATATGGCAACGTCTGAAGGCTCATACGGCGTCCTTCCTTAGAACGGCGGAGCAGGCCAAGTACCTTCGAGGAGTCACTGGAGGCAAAACTCTCCCCTATTCCTGGTTTTTCTGTAATTTCCTATACTTTTCCCGGCTTCCTTGACGCTTCCAACTGCTGATTCCTTTAATTGAGCCCAGCGGATTGATTATTGAAATGGACAGACAGGGCGATAGACAACGAAGACTTAGGGAACACACTGAAAAAAAATCTTGGTGTATTTACCAAGAAAAGGGTAAAATTACCAAGAATTCAGGGTTCTATTTGATCCCAGTTTTTTCTTGGTAAAATTACCATTTATGGAATTGGTAATTTTACCGAGAATCTCGGTAATTTTACTGGACCTTGGTAAAAACGCCAATATTTTTTATCGACTGTGGTAGAATTACCGAGATAAAATGGCAAAGTTACCGGGAATTGATTACCAATAAAAGTGGTATTCTTACCTGAAAAAACCAGTAAAAATACCAGTTTTTAGGTAAGCTTACCAGTCTGTCTTGGTAAAATTACCAATAATTGGTAAAAAAAGTGAGATGGTAGAGGTACCAACGGACCCTGGTAACAACGCCGAGAATTTTTTTTCAGTGCATGGAGCGATCCAATTGGTTGAAATGGGCGGTACGGGCAGTTGTTATAGACGAAATGATGGACTAACTACAGAGTCTCTCGTGCATTGCCGTCAGTCAATCCATCCTTGACCTCCTTTGTCTATTGCAACCACCCGCTTCCACCAACAGGATCGCTTTATTTTCAGTTTGTCCTCTTTATCCATAGCTTTGTCTATCTATTTCAATAATCAGTACGCTGATTCTCTTGATTTCATGATGAGTGGAAACAAAAAGCTTACGGTTTTAAGGCGATGCATCCGCTTTGTTTTTGGAAAGACCCGTCAAACTGCCGTGTAAAACCAATGAAAACATTTGTCCTCTCCGCTCCGGGCCGGGCAAGTTGAAAGTTGAAAGTTTGAGTCGGAGGGAACTCGGGGAGTCGGAGGAAGGACACAGTGCGAGGAGTTGATTAAAAATAGACCAGCGAGTTAAAACGGCAGGGATGGCCTCGGCCGGGGCCGAACGGACTTGAGCAAAAAGGAGAAAAGTTAAGCGGACTGGAATCCGACGGCGGCGCAGCTGCGAAAACAGGGCTTTTAGAGTCGCCGTGCCGCGACGCACTACAGTCCGGGCCCTATTCTAAGTTGAATTAAGTGGATTTTTGAGGGTTCGTGCGACTGAAATTTCGCCTTGAAGCACATCAGCTGATCGGTCTGATTATTGAAATTTATAGACAAATCAATGGGCAAAGAAGACATAGGAAGTCTGGAGCGATCCTATTCGGTGGAACGGGTGGTTTTTATAGACTAAGGGAAAGACGATCGACTAACTGTAGGGTCTCTTGTCGGTTACTGTTGATAAGTCTATTACTTACCGCCTTTGTCCATGGCGATCACCCCCTTCCACCAATAGGATCGCTTCATTTGCATTATGTCTTTTCTGTCCATACTTTTGCCTATCAATTTCAATAAACAGCCCGCAGCGGGCTAATCATTGAAATTAATTGTCGTTTTTTTTTTTTTTTTTAAATTTCAAAAGATCTTTTTCAATTCTCATATTTTTCGGTAAGCTGAAAATATATCGATTTTGGGACTGAACACAAAAAGAATAGGTATCTTGATCGCAAAGTTTGATCATTATGAAGGCGCCAAGTTAGCATTTTAGGCCCCTGCCGCCATTATGGATTTCTGGATTTTCAGAATTTGAATGAATATTCGACTTTTACTGTAAAAAATATCCCTCATCTGCGCCAAGTGTCACAAAAATCTATCGAACAGGAGCCGAGATAGCATTTTAGGCCACATTGACCATCTTGGATTTTCAAATTTAGAAAATTTGAGTTGAAATTTAAGTCTCCCGTCAAAAAATGCCACCCGGTACGTAGTTTCACAGAAATCGATCACCCAGAAGCGACATATCGTACGATCAGTAGAACCGTGCATCATGCACAGAGCTAAACGGGACCAATCAATTTACAAACGTTGGCGCGCCTTCAATTTCGTCTGATACTGTGCAATACTTCAGAGGCAGAGTAGTTGCTCAGAGCGCCTTTCAAAATATCGCCTTGTTGACTTGATAGCAGAAGAGCTCGACGGCCGCTGATTTACACTCCAGGGCGTGCGCACATACGCACTTTCTCATCACCGACGGTGAGGTGAAAACATTCGTACTTCAATATTCAAGCTCATGCGTTGGTGCCATCGTCCTTTTTCGGCTAAAAAGTCAAAATCTGCCGAAATTCTTTTTAAATCGATGCCACACATCTCACGCTAGTTGAACCATGCCAAGATTCGGGATGAATCACCTTAACATATAATGTTGGCCTCTGTTTCTTGCTGTGTGCCAGTTATCATGAGCTCTTGAACTTACATTGGAAAAGAAAAAGTATAATGGATCTAGAACCAAAGTCTGAAAATGGTAGCCTTGAAAAATTTGACAAGAAAAAGTACTCTTGATTCGATCGAATTTTTGCTTAAATCGAGAGCCAATCATCCTGCGGATTTCCTCTTGATTCAAGCAAAGGTCCGGTTGAGTGAAGAGTATTCTCCTCGTCGAATTTTCCGAAAGTCTGTGCTCTGGATCCAAGAGACTCTTTTTTCCAGTGTATGTCTTTTTCGCAATATCCTCTCCAATTATCCTACGCCTGTTGTCAAGGTGTAACCAGGTCGTGGACCATGGTGCCACGCACAGTGAAACAAGTCAGTGGGAGAGGTTGGACATAAATTTGTTTCACCAAAACTGCAAATTTTGATGTTTATTTTGTCAAATTTTAACTTCTGAGGGGTGTTTCAGTAAGGGAATTTTACGTTAAAACCAATATAACCCCTCTTTAAACCTCAAGCTTTTGTTTTACCGGAGTTAAAAAAATTTAAAAGTTCCAAATTTTTTTTCAATTTCTCCAATCGACCCGTTCCAGTGTGCGACGTCCCGACGGGCGCGGAAGGGATTAAAAATACCGGGAGGTGGTTCCCGCGGCGGCGGTCGAGTCAAACCCGGAGAGCGAATCAAGTCGAAACCAAAACTGTACTAATTCCTAATCTTTTACCACACTCGTGGATCCCGGAGCATAAAATCGATTCTATTTAATTATAGTGCCACTATTGATATGCAAATGGCCTGAATTATAAAATAGGGGAATTCCGAGTCGAGATAAGCCCGGCTTTGTTTTCCGGTCCAATTTAAGTGCCGCCGCACGGTGGAGCGAGTCAATACAAGAGCTCGGACAAAATTTGGAAACTTTAAATGCTTATAACTCCGTTCATACAAATTTTGAGGTTCTAAAAATTGCTCCATTGGTTTTCTCATGACATTTTCTACTTGAAACACCCCTTAAAATTTAAGAAGTGGCGATTTAAACATCAAAATTTTAAGTTTTAGTTTACGCTTTCATTTCCCACCTTTCAAATTGACTCTTTCCACTGTGCGCCGCCGCGTCTCTTGTTTTGCCTTGACAGAGCCGACCGAACTTAATACGCCCTCGACAAAAGCTTCGCATCCAAGTTCCATTCGACTTACAATAACTCGGGTCGCCTCCCGAATAACACACTAAAATTCGCCCAACTTCCAGACGCCACTCCGCCCGGCGCGGGATTAACTCGGAGCGCGCGACTCAAGCAAAATATGCTCGTGCATATTAACTATTATTTCAACTGACATCTTGCCATAAATATGTTAAACTGCGGAAGAGTAACCGTGATTCAACTCGCTCCTGAATCCGCGCGCTACGCCGTGATGGGATCTTTACCGGAACGCCTCTGCGTATCAGAATCCTTTGAGTAGTACGTACTGTTTTTGGTTCTTTCGAGGCGCGGTGTCTGGCAGGGCTTTCGGCGGTCTGGGAAACCTGGAAAGTCAGGGAATTTTCGGTGACTTGGAAAAGTCTTAAAATTTTGCATGTGGCGTGTCGGCTCGAACATCATCGCGAACGACATCGTGCACGATGTCAGGTCCAAGCAGTTGGTTTGATATGGTCATGTGCGAGGAATGGCAGACGATCGAGTTGTCTAAGCAGGTTTTCGATTGGGTTCCTCCCGGAAGGCAACGTCGTGGACGTCCTGTGAAGGGTTGGTGACAGGGGGTGAAGGAAATTCAGTGAAACGCCCCATGTAGCACTTAGAAACGCTCAGTAGTATCCAACTTTATAATCTAACTTTTTTTTACCTACTTTGCAATGAGGATATCCCCTTTGTGACTAATCCATAAAACCACCTATCTGCATAGGGACACTAGTCGCACATACTTTATTTCTAAAATGAACCAAAAACGGTAGTTCTTCTCTGCAAAATTCTGTTCAATTTGCTAGTGGAAATGTAATGTTGGAATGCAGTTACGTTCTACAAAACTGCGAGTTGGGTCGTTTTTGAACTGAAGGATCCTATCGCGCGGACTCCGATCGTGGAAGTTGCGAGAAGCTCCAAGTTGGAGGCTCAATCGGGCGTTTTCATGCTAAAAGGAACTATGTCGCACGCAAACCTTATGAACATAGTTCCTTTTAGCATGAAAACGTCCGATTGAGTGGTGCCTCGGCGCGGTGCTCTCGATTGCACACCTTTCAGGGCGCGCACAATCACCGACAGACCGATGATAGAATGGTTTAATGGTAATGAAATTGAATGCAAGAACAGCGCGGCCCGCGGACTGCTCCGCGCGAAACAATGCTCCACCCCCGCCCAAAGTCTCCGATCTCGAATCATAGCGTCTGCATTGCCACGTTTCGCAGGGTTGCCACAGTCAGGGAATACCGGGAAAGCCGGAAAATGACGAAAATGTTAGGGAAAAATCCTTGCGTCACCTTTTTATGCTTACTAGAAAAGGTTTGACGTTTCGGACGACTAATTTGTCCAAAAACTATTTCTAATTATGTCTCTATCACCATCTTTTTAAAAGTCAGGGAAAACCTGGAAATGTCAAGGAAAACAACGAGAATGTGAAGGAAAATGACGAAAGTGTCAGGGAAAAATCCTTGCGTCACCTCTATATGCTTTCTAGAAAAGGTTTGACGTTTCGGACGACAAATTAGCCCAAAAACTATTTCTAATAATGTCTCTTCACCGTCTTCAATTGTCGGAGAGTTCCACCAAAATGTGTCGGGGAAATTTCAGGAAATTTTTAACCGGCAGGGAAAATCTGGAATTGTCAGAGAAAATGACGAAAATTTCAAAAAAATCTTCGAGTCACCTTTATTTGCTTTCTAGTCGAGGTTTCGATTCCCTTATCAACCTTTAATTTTATTAAAATCTTTGAAGTTTCCTTTATTAACTTGTATTTTTTGTCGTTGAAAATCATTTTAAGGAGATATCTCTCCAATTCCCCGAAAGATGTCGGTTCAAACCCCCTAATTCTTTGAAAATATCCTTCGAAACTCCCGTTTAAATCTCAGAATTTCTGGAACTTCCGCCGGAAATTCGCGAAGCAGTACATTAAATTTTTCACTCATGCTTAACAGCCCAAGCGATTCGCCGATCATGAAATCGAGGGACTCACACCTCAGCAGCGCCTTCAATTCCACGCGACGCAAATTCGACGTAGCCCCGTACAAATTTTCGCCGCGCCTTCTCCTACAACCATCGTTCGGGGCGGCAATGATGGGGAGAGCGGGCTCCGCTATCTGCGAGGCGGGAAACGCAGTGGCGATGCGTGAACGATCGATCATCGATATCTCCCCATTAGAAGCTATAATAAAGGATCGATTATCAAGGTTTTCGTTGCGAACACCCCGCTTATCGATCCTATTCCATAGGTTCGAATGGCAGATCCCTCGACGTATCGCGAAGCAAGCCGCGGTGAAAAGAGAGCACGGGGGAGGTCCGACTCCTAAAAGGAGTTGAGTTGCCGCTGACGCCTTCCATTAAGTATGAATCCAATTAGTTGCCGTATGATTTGTTATCGCGGTCGCGGACTCGCTCCATCGGGGACGCCGCAACTTTCGCATCCCCCCCCCCCCCCCCGCGCCTCCCTCAGGAGCCCCTGAGTGCGTTCGACGATCATCGCCGTTCTTATTATTCGGATCGGGGGAGCTCCCCCATTGTGACCAACTTCGCGATCGGTGATTCATTCGCGAGGATCGGTACCAAGTAGCCGCTTTATCCCCCACCCCCTCCCCCCTCCTGCCTCTCCGTCTCATAAAGGTTAACTGAAATGAGGGGGGAGTCCGCAGGCTACGCTGGTCTGGCCTATTTTCTCGGAGGGGGCTATCGAGCAAAGTGGCCGGTTTTTGAAAATTCGGCATCGTGAAGAGAGCACTGCTCCCATTTCATGCTCGTCGAAAGTTCCGGGATTCTTTTTAGATTTCTTTCAAAAATTCCGGAATTCTTTTTAGATTTTCTTCAAAAGTTTCGGAAAATGCAAAAGATATGGAACATGTCGGGAATTTGAAAAATTCCGGGAACTCTCAAAAGTTTCGAAGTACGGAACTAGTTCCAGGAACTGAGAGCACTGAAAGAGAGATGAAAAAAATTAGAGAATTGAATATTTAGTTCAATGTCTCTCTTT
This sequence comes from Bemisia tabaci, assembly GCF_918797505.1. Classification (NCBI taxonomy): domain Eukaryota; kingdom Metazoa; phylum Arthropoda; class Insecta; order Hemiptera; family Aleyrodidae; genus Bemisia; species Bemisia tabaci. Next base: position 9,530,059 of record NC_092797.1, on the reverse strand, counting down.
AATCTGAGAGAAAGTTAAAGAGTTTTAAAGTTCCGAGAAAGTACCGGAAAATGCAAAAGATCCGGAACATTTCTGGGATTTCAAAAGTTCCGGGGAAAATTCAAAGAAATCTCAGAAGTTTCGAAATGCGGAACTAGTTCCAGGAACTGGGAGCACTGAAAGAGAGAAGAAAAAAATTACAGAACTAAATATTTAGTTTAATATCTACTATTTAATCCAGGAAAAATTCAGGGAAATCTCAAAAGATTCGCAGTGCGGAACTAGTTCTAGGAACTGGGAGCTCTGAAAGAGAGAAGAAAAAAATCACAGATCTAAATATTTACCTCCATATCTACTCTTTAATTCAGAGAGGTCGTTGGAAATTGAAATGAAAGTGGACGAGTGTAACCAAAATCATTGAAGAGTCCAGTCCAGTAATTGGTCACGTACTCAATGAGGAGATGTAGCCGAACTCATGAGCCGGGTTGTCAGATGGTGGGATAGTATCTTCTCCCCTGACTCTCGAAATCCCTTTACGTTTTGCAAGGTGAGTTCTTTTTTACGGTTTCTGTGCTCTTTTGTTCCTCTAAAGTGACCTCATTACGTGTATTAATTTCTATGCAAAAGGAGCGAGAGCGTAAAAGACGCCCTTTTTGTAGCAGTATCATCGTCTTCCAGAAGAAAAACGTATCTCCAGTCTATGGTTGCTAAATCTACGTGCAGAACTCTTTGTTTCACACGAAAATGAGAACGCGATGTCTGTCCGAAATTTTGCTGATTTTTTATAATAATTGGACGTATTTCTATCAAACAGATTCATGTGCAAGTGAGAAATATGGGGTGTGCTCGTCAGTTCTGTGGCCGTAAAAGTGAATGAGAATAATAAAGCGCCAGTGACGTCAACGGAGATGAATGCCGTTGTGAAGCTTTTCGTAGTGGTCATTAACTCGTAAGCCCTGTCCACAACGCTCTCGTGCCATGCCCGCGGCTCATATATCCCGCATTCAGTTGGCACATAGTTCTCTTTGCCTACTTTAAAATCCCGCTTTTACCACGCCCACTTTTACATTGTTTCTTATCCAGCTCTCTAGAGCACATCCCATATTTCTCACTTGCACATAGTTCTGTTTGATAGAAACACGCCCGATTCATTGACTTATCTGTAAAAATTTCCATGAAAAACCTCCAATAGTTTCAGAGTAAAAATAGCAAATCGTGAAATTGAATTTGGCAACGTTGTAATGTAGTTAAGTTCTTTCGTCCGAGAAACGACGATATGCTTCTTGACCCTTTAATAAAAGGGAAAGATCACATAGTCGTTTGCATCCACACACGGAAAAAAAGAAGTAAATTCACCAAGATCTGAATAATTACGAAGCGCTACGCACGGACCCCGCCGCAACCGCAACGTATGATAAACCCACGCAGATATCGGGGTGGTCGGCGGCGGGGGACCGGGGGGGGGGACCGGGGGGTTAAAACTAAAGTCGGGAGATAAATCGGTGTCTCAAAACTGGAGCCGGTCGGGTCCCGGTGACCGGGCGGGGATGAAGGGGTTGATACGGGTAAGTAACATAACCGCCGGGATGCGCCCTCAGGGACGCACATGATTGAATGTAAACACGTGAACAACGCGGCTTGCATTACAATCACCATTATTGCTTCTTTACTCCCTCGCCTGGCCGCGCCCCCGCCCCCACCCCGTTCACCTGGCCCCCGAATATCGTCGCCCCTCCAACCGAAAACCGCATCCCCATCTCCACGCGAGCCCTGTTCTTTATATTAATCCATGCTTTCTAGGGCTCATACGGGAATCTAAATACGTTGCTACTTCGGAGGAGCGACGGTATGGCCACGATGTTGCGGCTACGAGGGGAGGGGGTGGCGTTTACCGCCCCCGCCGCTGCGCCGCGCCACCAGCGCCACCTCCGCGGCCGACGCCAACGTCGAGACTTCTGCTTCCACTCTTTTTAGATATTTTTCAAAAGTTCTGGAAAATGCATAAGATCCGGAACATATCGAGAATTTCAAAAGTTCCGGGGAAAACTCAGGGAAATCTCAAAAGATTCGAAATGCGGAACTAGTTCCAGGAACTGAGAGCACTGAAAGAGAGAAGAAAAAAATTACAGAACTGAATATTTAATTCAATATCTCTCTTTAATTCGAGAGAAAGATAAAGAGTTTTAAAGTTCTGAGAAAGTTCCGGAAAATGCAAAAGATCCGGAACATTTCTGGAATTTCAAAAGTTCCGGGGAAAAATTCAGGGAAATCTCAGAAGTTCCGAAATTCGGAACCAGTTCCAGGAACTGGGCGCCCTGAAAGAGAGAAGAAAATAATTATAGATCCAAATATCTAGCTCAATATCTACTCTTTAATCCAGAGAGGTCGTTCGAAATTGAAATTAAAGTGGACGAGTGTAACCAAAATCGCTCATACGGGAATCTAAATACGTTGCTACTTCAGAGGAGCGACGGTACGGCCACGATGTTGCGGCTACGAGGGGAGGGGGTGGCGTTTACCGCCCCCGCCGCTGCGCCGCGCCACCAGCGCCACCTCGGCGGCCAACGTCGACTTCGAGACTTCCGCTTCCACTCAGGACTTCCGACCTCCGTCGCGGCCGACTCCTGTCAGCGGCAGGCCCGGATTCCGCGCTGGCAGGTGGACGCTGATGAGGGACGTGCCGGGGCGCGCCTCTCCGTGACTTTTCGCCGCTCGTTAAGTTTTAAAAACGGGGGAGCAACGACGGAGATTCCGTAACTTTGCCGGGGTGTTCCGCGAGTCCTGAACAACGATACCGGTGGTAAAAATCTGAGGTAAAAGGATATGGATCTCAGGGAAGATCGTCATAAGGCACCGTGGCTACGTCTCCTGCGGGCTGATTGTTGGCATTTATAGGCAAAGCTATAGACAGGGTGTCGACAGGTGCAGAGAATCCGGAAGGTCTGGAATTAGTACTGATTGTTAAGAGGAGGTCCAAAAATATTCTTGAATTTTCCCTCAAGAAGACTTTCCCTGGAATCAATTATAAAAGCGCTGACATCAAACAGGTTTCTGCTTAATATGGATGGATGCAGAGATATATTTTATTGTATCGAAATTTGCAACAATGTCAAAGCGTAAAAATCGGAGTTATAAAACCGAGAAACCGATCCGAACCGAAACCGAGAAAAAAAACACAGTTATTCTACCGTTACAACGGTAGTAATGTCACGCGGGATTCCACGGTAGCAGAACCGTGGATTTTGATTCTTGTAACGATGAGCACGGTGATATGACCTTGTTCACCGTAATATTACTGTGGGCACAAACATACTATTATGAGCATGGTTATGCTACTGTGCTCATCAGTAACATTACCAAAATCCACGGTTCTACTACCGTGGAATTCCGTGTGACATTATTACCGTGGTAACCGTCAAATAACCGTGTTTTTTTTTTTTTTGTTTTTGATTGCAATCAAAACAAATCAGTGATTTGTTTTGATTTTGGCACTTCCTTACTGCACTCGATATTTAAAACGTATATTTTCACGGGAAGGGGTGTGCAGCATTCGAGGGAACCGTCGTCCCTCATATAACGAAAGGGCGTATCTCGATTTCCGTATGAGCCCCGGAAAGAGTAGAGGTATATGGACAACCGGGCTCACGCGGACATTGATATAAGTCCTTACGTCAGAGGGACGACAAAATAAAAGCCTTGATGAAGAAGTAACATTGACTTTTCGCGGTAACTTTTAAGTTCTGTTGAAAGAGACAACCGAGCTGTTCGAATCTCTTAACATCGCGGGTCTCCCTTTAATTCCTCCACGATGCTGGAAAAGGGCAACTTTCCTGGGCGGTACGTGCTCCGCAAAACGGAGGGATAGTAGTCGGGGTCGGGGCAAAATCCCGCGGAAAAATTAGTCCGGACACATCGGGAAAGGAAGCTCCTGAGATAAAGTTGGCGGAAAACTTTGCGAGATGCTTACGATAACTGTGCGAGACAGGCCATAACCCCGGAGACGTGGACGCCGATCTCCCTCCGCAGAGCTGCCGCAAAAAGGGGGATATTAAGAACTGAATAATTATAATCATAGTACGCGGTTACCTAGATGTTATGTGCGGATTATTAACAAAGACTTTTAGTGATAACTTTAAGGCTTCATCTCTGAAATTGACCAGCAGGCAAGGTGAAGCATTCTGATACATGAATAACTGGAGTATCTTTTGGGGAAAGAACGAACATGCCGAAATATGGAGTTCTTAGGGCCCAAAAGAACAGGCAACCTTTGAAAATGAAAAGTGTCACTGTCACTCCAATGTCAAACCAAAATGGCCAAAAATGTCCATAAATGGGCGTTCTCCCGCAAAAATGGGTTTTATGCAAAAACTAAGTCAAATACGTGATTTATACCAACGACGGACCATAATAATCGCAACAATAAATCATTCTGGATAATTTGATTTATAGGTTGGCTGCCCTCTCGGGCCCTAACAGCTCCATCACCTAACCTCAGAATTACCGACAAGTCCGTACTCTCCCTACATGGGTATACTTTATGAATAACCAGTTCGAAAAAGCTCACATGTCCATCCGGCGTTGCCGAGATTTTGCAATTTTGCCGCGCCTCTACTCCTGTAAAAACGCTTGCATTGCTCAGAATATCCAAGAATGTTTCCTCACTGATTTAGAAAATTTCATTGGGGAAAATTATTCAGGTAAACGTGTGTAATCAACCGAGAAATACATCAGTACTGGAAATTCGGAATTGGCCATTCACATGTTTTTCGATCAGAATTTCACGTGGAACACGATTTGCTCAACGGAAATTACTGAAACGGCCTCTCAATAAGTAATGTCATTCCCCTTCCTGTGGTGTACAAAATGTAAACAACGTACAATAGCTCTCACCATGATTTTTAGTTGCCAAATGGGCTAGAAATAAGCTCCGAAAAATTTCGGATTCCAAAAGCACCCCTAGACCCTTGCGCCATGGCCCAGAGAAGTCGAAATTCGAAACATTGAATTTTGAAAATTGAAAATTATCAATTCCCATTGAAATTAAGAAGTTAGCGCGCTTTGCACGCAAGAGGATTCTAATTTACATCGCTCTCTAAAGTAGGCAATTTGGATGCTGTTATATCTGCAAGAACTTTATCTTCACTGTTCCTCCGATTTGCGAAATTTTACATCGAGAATTGTTGACTTTATTTCGACCCAGCTGGCACAATGCACGAAGGTCCCGGCTGGATGTGAATCAAACAGTTACAAAAAGTAGGTTGCGTCGCCAACCTGTGACCCGTGCTTTCCAACAAACCTGTGCAGCGTTGCCAAATTTTACAGTTACAAGAGAGTTTCCTTTCCTCATTTGGAGGCCACACATGTGGTTTAAGTACAGTGTGATTAAATGTAGTGTACGGAGATGTTCAATATCAAGAAAATACTAGGTCTTTGGAAATTCTACCTGTAGTCCGGGAAAAACATAAGTTTCAGGAAAAAGTCAGAAAATGGGCCACTGCTAAGCAGGTTTGAATGAAAGTACCACAAAACATGACCCCTCCTTCAAAATTTCGTGAGGAAATTGAATTAGACAACGGGAAGTTTGGAAATCCATTTTTAAACAAGGTGCAAGTGTTCACGATTAACATTGATTAAACCGCAAACATATAAATGACGTCATTTCTATTATTTAACTTCCATTTTGACTGCATTTTGCAATAGGGAACCACAATTTCTGGCTCATACATAAAGACACCTATATGCGTAGGGAAAAGTAATGGCATATACTGTGTTTCTAACATTAGCCAGAAATTGCAGTTCCTATTTTGCAAAATTTAGTCCATTTGATCTGTGTCAAAAGTACTTGATAAAGTCTCATCCAGGAGTTGATTTTCGAATTATTCTAAGAATAGTTTTCTACCTACGATTTTAAAGATACGATATTAGATTTTTTCTCTTGTCTGTAAAGTAGGTACTGAATTTTTTTGAATTTTTGAATCTAAAAAGTACTGAATTTTCCTGTTGAGAAGGTACTTACTTTCTTGGGAATGTACTGAAAAAGTACTGTAAAAGTGCTGATTTTTGGTCAGCCTGCTTTAGTAGACACCCTGGTAGTACTTACATCAGTGTCCTAGCTGCGATGTTTTGGAAGAGCCGCGGGCCAATCCGGCAAGACCGGGGCAACGTATCAACGTCACGTCGTACGAAATTAATTACGGACCTATGCTTTGCATCCCCCCGAAACTTTAATTAATATCGTATATCGCATATCCGCCGCCACCCCGCCGCCCGCGTCCGCCCGAGTGTCCTTTCAACTTTTCTTGTGCCTTTTAATTCGCGAGCCCGGCTGCCTCGACGCCACGCCGCGCTGTCTCCTGTCTCGTCGAGCGGGTCTTTGGCCGACGCGCCGCGGCCTTTGAACCGCGCACCACACCGCATCGGATTGGTCCAGCTCCGGGTCCACCTGACGACTAATATCCCACGAGTTGCTTCGGGTCTCATTTGCGAATGAATTTTCGACCGCTGATTCCGCTGCACCAACTTTAGGCTCGAGAGTTTCGGGAGAATCCTTGTGCACAGGAAGCCCCGAAACTGAAGTGAATACTAAGTTGGCAGTATAACCAAGAGAGCAGCAAGCAGGGTTTTTATTATTAGTTTCTACTACCGGGTAATAGTAAGGATTTAAATTTTGTGGGAAAAGAGAGGGAATTCGACGGGGTCGTCGAAGTCAGGGAAAACTGGGAAATTTCAGAAAGTCAGGAAAATTGTGGAAATGTCAGGGAAAAATTGTCATATCACCTTTATTCCCTTTCTATAGTGAATTTGACGTTTGGAACAACACATTTTGGCTGAAAACTATTTCAAATCATGTCATTTTAAGCATTTGACATATCGTCAACTGTCAGGGAATTTTACCAAAGTGCGACGGAGAAATCAGGTACACAGAAAAAAATAGATGGTGCTGACGACGGAAGCTTCTGTTCACAGGGCTCCTGCAGTTTCTTTGTTAGTCACACTTACAGAATTTTTCTGTTGTGAGAACAGAACTTCGGTCGTGGGAACAGAGTACTCTGTCCTCTTAACGGAAGCTTCTGTGACTGTTATAAAGGAAGTGCAGGAGCCCTGTGAGCAGAACTATTTTTTTTTTCTGTGTAAATGTCGATGAATTTCATTTTCTAAATTCTGTGACAACCCTGATTTGTAATTGACTCTGGAATATTCGCTTTTTGAAATGAAAAGTTTATATATTTGAACATATATTTTATAAGAGCCCGATATTTTCGAATAGGATTGTGTTTAAAGCCACATATACCATCTTCGATTTTAGAATTTTGAAAAAAAAAGGAAAATCTAAGCGTCCTGTCAAAAATGCCACTAAGTTTTACAAAAATCGATCTAATAGGAACTGCATATCGTAGGATCAGTAACGCTCGACACAGTGATAAACGGGATCAGTCAATTTACAACCTTAGTGCGCCTTCAATTTCGTCTGATACTGTGCAATACTTCAGTGGCGGAATAGTTGCTCAAAGCGCCTTTAACAGAGTAGCCTCCGCGTGGCGGCCGAAGATCTCGACTGCCACTGATATTACACTCCAGGGCGTGCGCAGTTACGCATTTTCTCATCACCAACGGTGCCGTAAAAACATTCTTACCTCAATTTGCGACGTTGCAAGTTATTCACTACCTATTTTATGCGGTTTAACCGATGTATGAACACTTATAATTGACAACTGTGTTTTTGACAACTGAGATAAGATGAGAAATATTACTTGAATGTTTCGTTCATGTCTATTTGTATGCAATAACATGACGAAGCCATAATACTTCGGCCACTACATTCCCTTTAAAGGAAAGGAACTGTTGCACAATTTAAGGAACATCTGATGGCTCTTATCAAGTTTTAAGTGTCCGTTCCTCTCTATGCTTTAGGTACATTTCAAACAATACATCGCTTCCCGAACGAAGAAATGTAATTCCATTCCAAGGTTGCAATATTGACTAAAACAATTCAATTTTTCACTTGAATGTACTTCCGTAATTTCTGTCGAAAATATTTCTGATTTTTGCATGAGATCAGCGGAAAAATTATATTAGTGAAATTATCAGTTAGAAATGCCAAAGATTCACCTGGTAAAAATGCAATTTTCGAGATGAAATTTGGAAACATTGAAATGTTGGTACATACCCCTGTGAGGGAAACGGCGAATATAACACTGGAAAAAAAACACATTGGATCTAGAGTCCAGGCTCTTAAAAACAACGACAAGAAAAAATACTTTTGATTCAAGCAGATTTAAGCTTAAATCAAGAACCAAGCCTCTTAATTTGAGCGGATTTCCTTTTGATTTAAGCTTAAATCTGATCGAATCAAGAGTCCTTTTTCTTGCCAATGTTTTCAAGAGTATGGACTCTACATCCAATGTGTTTTTTTTTTCCAGTGAAGCATGTGAGAAAGTTAGGCAACGTACAATGGAGCGAGGCTGAACCGGTCCATGTACGTTGGAATTATGTAACCTGCTCGGTTTTGAAATATGGGAACGCGAGTCGATTTACTTTCGGAGCACCCTTTGTGCGTTGATGAAACGCGCCGCGCTGGCCTCGCATGCGAGGGATGTTTCGCCTATGTCTCTGTCCACAAGAACCGTTCAAGCTCCGAAGGAATCCGATTTTCTGTTTACCTTCAAAACGCTAATTACATGATCAAAGTAGAGCTTTCACGAGCTCCATTTGAGGTCACTGCTCCGGTGAAGCAGGAGAAAATTTGCTTTCACCTGAAAGCGAGCTGAAGTCGGGATTCGGGGAAGATGAGTCCATCGGCGTGTCATTTTACATCAACAATAATTGAAACCTCCGTTGAATGAAAGATGTGAGGAACATTCAGTGCAACATGACCAGAGTCAGTATGTTTTAAAGACCTCGCACCGCTACCTTTCTGAAGTTTGTAGCTCACATTCGGAAGTCAACTTCCAGTTTAGCTCAATGATGACTGATTACCAAAGAGTTGAGTAGCTGCAAGTTCAGCATCCTAACCTAATTTTCTTTTGAAACAGAGATGAAATCAGACATCGAGTTTTGACCTTCCTTCCGAATCCGAGGGACATCTCATTGGCAGTATTGCAAGTGCGAGCTCACGCCTCGCGCCATCGCGCCTTCAATTTTGCAGATGCTTCATGGACGTCCATCAAGCACGAATAGTTGTATCTCTGCGCCGGCATGGCGGGCGGCCGGTCAGAGCAAAACGCGCGATGGCGCCTACAAACCTGAAGGGATACTTCAAGCATTGCGCAATACGTGCAGTATCCATTTAGGTTTGTAAAGGCGCATTTCGCGCCTGCATCACGCCGCGCGCCGTCATCAACGTGCGTCCTTTCCCGGGCTCCATTTCCATGTTGTGTTGGATTCGATTGTTTTAATCGAGGGGCTCGGAGGCGCATAAGTGTAATTTTTGAAAAAATTAGGACATTAGTGATCTCAACTGAATTTAGTCTGAAAATATATTCTAAGGAAAAATCATCACTAAGTTCTTATTTTTTAGTTTCATAATGAGTTTGAACTTTCTTCCCACCACAAGGCTCCTTGTAATTTTGAAACTTCAAACACGTATTTCCGCACGCTTACACCTTGCCCTCCAAGCTCCACTTTCAAGATTTTTCAATGAACATAAAAAAAGAACCCTTGGAATTTTTCGGGTGGTCCAGGGTGTCTACAAGTCCGGAATTTCCGGAGAGTCCGGACAAAGTACTGATTTTTTCAGAGCGGTCCGGAAGTACTGAAAAAGAACGGAATTCCGCAAGAAGGTCCGGAATTTTTCCTTTTTTTTGTCATTTTTGTCGCAGTTTCAGCGGGAAATTCAAATGTTCGAAATTTGCCCAATATCGTCAAGTGGAGGTACTGAAAAAGTACTGAATTTTTCTATTGAGGAGGTACTGAATTTCTTGGGAATGTACTGAAAAAGCACTGTAAAAGTACTGATTTTCGATCAGCCTGTTTTAATAGACACCCTGTGGCCAAGAATCGACCACCCGAAAAAAGTACCAAGATATACTGGTTTCTCGTTAAAAATGTAGACTTGCTGTAGTTTTTTTGGAAATACCATTAATTTTTGCGCTTTGGCGGTTCTCTCAAAACTCTTTGTTTTTCGTTTTATCAATAACTGATCTATTTAAGTAAAGAAAAATTAAAAAATCAGATTTTTTCTGTATGCCTCTAATTGTCAACTAAAAAATATAATTAAAAACATGATAGGATAAAACGAAATGTTTCTATCGAAAAACTCTCTCACGCACGGGTCGTGGCTACTGCGCTCGAGGAAGTCTTTGCCTCTGGCTAAGTCGATCATAAACAGATCCCGTAATCTGCCGATCCAAGGAAGAACGCCGTATGAACATCCGAGAGTTTCCAAAGTTCCCTTGATGAAACATGTATTTTTGACAACGTTCATGCATATTTTTCTTCGAAATTTTCAGATACTTTGGATTAAATTGCGTACAAAATTGTCTGAAATTATTGGAAAATAATATTCCAGTAAATTCCAGTAAAATCAGTTTTTATCGGAGGAAACTTGGCAACTCTCAAATGTTCATACAGCGTTTTTCCCTAGCACGGCAGTAATGGCACCTAAGTTTACCGGCGCCCATCAACACCGTCAATGTAGGCCCACGAGCGGGGGCGCGGATCGGACAGCGGGCTGATTATTGAAATTGGTAGACAAAGCTATAGACAAAGAAGACAAAAGGGATATGGAAGGATCCTATTGGTGGAATTGGGTGATTGCAATGGACAAAGGACGTAGGTAATAGACTACCTATCGGCAACCCATGAGGGACCCTTTAGTTAGTCCATCATTTTCTCCCTTAGCCTATAAGAACCACCCATCTCAACCAATAGGATTGCTCCATACTCCCTATGTCCTCTTTGTCTATAGCTTCGTCTATCAATTTCAATAATCAGCCCGCAGGTGCCCATCGCCCACGCACCGAAATTACTTCTGCAAGGCTTCACGTTGGCCGCGTGGGCGGAGCGGGGGGGGGGGGGGGGGCAATGACCACAACTGGAGGCGCATTACCAAAACAGGGGCGACGATGATGAGCCTGAGTACCTGGAGCATAATTACCACGGCAAAACACCATTAAAAGGCCATTAAAATTTTATTGCCGAATATATGGCCGGGGGAGGGGGCGCCTCCCCGAACTCCCCTTAATCTTGCACGCTTTCCGCTTCTCCGGCTCCTGGGTCCGGTCCAACTTGCCGGAGATTTCCGCTCCCGCACCCGGGGCCCGGCTGCATCAGAATATCAGATTATAATCGCGCGCCTGCCTCTCATCAGCTGAATGGATCGGGTTAATTCATTAACCGCCGCCGCTCTGTTCTGACGAGCGATTTCGATTGCGGTGTCGGCGCGGTGGGGGCTCTCGTGCCATTTGGCCAGCCTCCCGTGAAGGAGATGCCCCCCTCCCTCACGCTTTGCGAGCAAATTAAACCCGATAATCGGATGAGGAATCGTTCGCAAGATACCCCCCTCGACAAGATCACGGATGCTTCCGGTTAAAAGGCGGGAGAGGGATACATCGCCTGAGAACGGGGTAAGTTTTTCTTGCGGGGAGGAGGGGTGTGCCAGCACTTCGCCTATCGCTTTCAACGAGCAGGCCCCTTCTGCTGTATTACCGTATATACGCTGTTACATCAAGCAGAAACTTGCTTGATTCAAGTGTTTTAGTCTCGGTTCAAGAGAAAATCTGGCTTCGTTTTTGTTTTGAAAGAAGTTGTAACGGTTGTTTTATTAACAGTTGAAAACTAAGAAATGCCTAATTCCTCACTGTAAAAAAAAAAAAAAAAAAAAAACCACATTGGATCTAGAGTCCAGACTCTTAAAAACATCGACAAGAAGAAATACTCTTGATTCGATGGGATTTTTGCTTACATCAAGAACCAAGCTTCTTAATTTGAGCGGATTTCCTTTTGATTTAAGCAAAAATCTGATTGAATCAAGTGTATTTTTTCTTGTTAATGTTTTCAAGAGTCTGGAATCTATATCCAATGTGTTTTTTTCTAGTGCTATTTAAATCCCTTGCTAAACTTGTACTTTTGATATTTTTGCGGGGTGAGGAAATTATGCAAGAATAAGGACATCTCGCAAGAATAAAGACATTTTTACACTGATGTCATAAGAGCGAGCTTTCATGCTGAATCAGAAAAAACTAAAAACACCAGCTTGCGTATTGTGACTGTAGAATACGGCAAAGTTACTGACTCGTTTTCGCTAAAATTGTCAGTTTGGCGGTGTTGTTCCCTAGCTCTCGCTATCTTCTCACCAATACTGTAGGTTTTCGAAAAGACTATGTGACTTAAATAATTTCAAAAATATTTTGACGATCAAAATTACGTTCAGTTACGTCCTAAGGAAACTGACGCATTGAGACCGTTTCTAACCCCGCACGTATGACCAGGGTGTCTACAAGTCCGGAAAGTCCGGAAATAGTACCGATTCTTTAAGGGGGGTCCGGAAGTACTGAAAAATTGCGGAAATTCCGCAAAAGATCCGGATTTTTTTTTATATTTTTGTCATTTTTTGTCTCAATTTGAGCGAGAAATTCAAATTTTTGAAATTTTTCGAATTTCATCAAATGGAGGTAGGTACTGAATTTTTTTGTTGAGGAGGTACTGAATTTTTTGGGAATATACGGAAAAATTACTATAAAAGTACTGATTTTTGACCAGCCGGTTTTAGTAGACACCCTGATGACGCATGCCAACTAATTATACCGATAATGAGGTCACTAACACTATCACCCCTCAAAGAGGGATCCCTCGAAAGGCTGCAATAATCCCTTCGAAAAGCCGTTGAGCGTGCAAACATTCGGAAACACACGCGGCTATACTTTCCCGGCCGAACATGTTTCGGGGGGGAAAGTTCCGAATGCGAACGAACTTGGCCACAAGGTGAACTATTCCGCTTTGACGGAGCGGGCAACCGAGCCGGGGTATTCAAAGTGTCTTCGGCCCATTTTCTTCAGAAAGTAGATTAGTAGTTTCAGCTCCCGCCAGGTTGTCAGATTTTGCGATAAACCGTGCTTAATTCACATGGGAAATCAGCACTATTTGACAACGATGAGCCGGTGAATGTTTGGCGACTCCGAGCTTATATCCCCCTCGCTTCGCGATCCGCGGAGAACCCGACCAAGGGACGTAACTGCTTTTCCAGTCGAGCCGGGTTCTGGATGCAAATCCGTGCGGTGGGGGCTCATGTGCCGATGGACTTAAGTGGTTTTGTCCGCTGGGGAAAGGGATAAGCGTGGAACCGCGTCCTTTGACGGCGCGCCCGAGATAGTTGGTTGCAACCCGATGCGAGGCCTGAAGATTTAACCCGCATCCCTGTTACTTTGCCTCGCGTTGACGTGACGTCAAGGTGCCGCGGCCCATCAATTTAGATTTAAGAGCTGGCGGGAGCTATTATTTTAGTCTTTATCCCGGCGTAATCATGCCGCTGACGACGGGGAAAAAAGTTCGGTCGAAATGCGCGCGCACCGGTGTTGGTTTTTGTTGGATTGTTTCATAGGGGTATGCAGGACGGTCAGTAACGGGGGAAAGTTAGGGAAAAACAGGAAAAAGCCCACGTTGAAGCGTGGGATCGGGGAAAATTAGTCCTTATGGAAATGTCGCAGGCAAATAGTGAAATTAGGCATTTTGTCAAATAGGCAGATAGCTTAATTTTGATTGTCTACACAATTTTGTGAATTTATGGCGGAGAGCTCGCGAGTTTTCAATATCTGTGGGAAAAATATCCCAGCAAACCTACGAACTCTTTCTATCTCTTCCTCCTAAATTGCTTCTCATCTTTTTAAATGTTGAAATTCTCAAAATGCTGTATCCTCTTACATGCTGAACATTTCAAGATAAGTGTCTACTCAGGAGCTAAAAATTGTTTAAAATAATATTTTGTGTTGCAGATTTTTACTAAAAATGTCTTCTTACGGGGTCAATTAATTATTTTGTCTAAAATTAAGAAAGAATCAGAATTTCAATCTTAGCTAGAATATTTAACTATTTGCCTAGGCATTTGACAAAATGCTTGATTTTACTATTTTCCTGCGACAGAAATAACGATGTTCAACGTGTCGCAGAAAACCGGGAAGGTTAAGAAAAGTCAAAAAATTGGCGGCTACCGGGAAAATCAGGGATTACGAAAATTCGGAGTCAAGGAAAAGCACAAATTGTCAGGGAAAAGTTTCGGAAAGTCAGGGAATGTAAAGATGATAAAAGTATGGCAATCCTGCATTTTATTGCTAAATTTTGCTGATTCCACGAACGGAACTCGAAGGAAAGTCAAAGCGCCTTCGCCTTTGTGAGTATGCAATACGGACATCCATCGAGTACGAATAGTTGTATTCAGGAGTTGGTGTCAACAACCTCATTCCGAGTTTTCGCGTTCGTCGTTAACTGAAGATGTGAAGCGCCGCTTCATTCGCGAATACTTAGTTTATTTGTCGTTTACATAAATAACTAACACTAAAAATCCACTTAAATGTACACTATACGCTGAAAAAAAAGTTCGACTGTGGTGTTTGATTAGCATTTATTAGCGTGAGGATCGAAGTAGTGGTTTGTCAAAAAGAGATTTCAGTTCGTAGAATCAAATGTTCGATTTGTGTCACCGAACCTTTCTTATCAGTTGGGTTCAATCGAAGAGTATTATCTAAGGAATCGAATGTGCGGTTTGACAAACCGAATAGTGCAAACGTCGTTCTTGTACAACCAAACTTTATTTCCTCAGTTTTGAACCAAAGGCTGACATGTATGACTAGTTTGACTTGAAATGACCAATGTATAATTTTTTAGAGAGTGACATGTCACTTCTCTCTTTTTGTGACATTCTGCGTGTTATTTGGCGCTTCGATTTTACTAATTATTTTTTGTCTTCCTTCTGTTTTAGGTAAGAAAATCATAACTATCTCAATATGAGAGTCAAATGTGAGTCAAATCTAACAACGGTTTTTACTGGCTTTTTTCTGTTTTTTACTTCTCTTTTTGCTCTTCTTTTCTATATTTACATGGTATCACCAGCAGTCCAATGGCAACTCTTGCTTAGTGTTCGTAACTCACAGGCGCCAACGCGCCAAATGCGCCTAAAAATGGACCATGGCGCCTACACAATGATGGCTCTGCTCCAACGTGGCCCGTAAAAATTGCCCCCTAAAAATCTGAATTTTCATATCAGGTTATTATTCGAAATTTTCAGCACTACAAGTGAAAGCTTTTTCTATTCGTTACGATTTCATTCTTTGTACTTTTGTCTTCCCCAAGTCACAGCTACGTACTTGTTCTGTTACGAAAACATCTTGCATCGAACTTTTCACTAAGATAAGCCGTAAGATACAGGCAAAAAGTCAATTTGGCCCCTAAAAAAATCTTCAATGGCGCCTAAAAATCGGGTTTGATGCGCCACCTGACATCCCAATCACACGCTGAATGTGGCTTGAATGTGGAAGTCATCGGCCCGATGCCTGAATTTTGCGCGTGACGTGCAAAATTCAGCAACGATTCTCAGCAACCATCGGACCAATTTTGAATTTGACTGAACTATTCGAGTAGATGTGATACACATCTGGATGAAAATAACTAGAATTTGCTAAATTTCAGCCGTTGGGCGATGACTGTTGACTTCCACATTCAGCTGCTAAATTCAGCGTCTGATTGCGGCATGACTCCTAAAACTCAAAGGTGAGTTTCGAACACTGCCCATGAAATTCCCCATCTCCGAGCGGAGCAAGGCAACCGCGGAGGAAGACATTGATACATCGCCGTGAAGATGTGTGTTGTTGCACGGCGAGAGCGTTCTTGACCGCTCGTCCCGGTCCGGGCGTCTGCGTCTCTGTTTGCGATCCCGATAGTTTCGTCCGCTCCCGGCGTTTTCCCTCATTTCGGTCGCGCAAACACCCGCGCTCTCGCTCTTGCTCTTTTTCCCGCCCGCGGTTCGATCCTAAAAGCTCTCCGGCTTATCGTTTCCAGCGGCCACCGCACCGCCTCGGAGAGATTCATTGTTGCAGCGACTTATCAAGCAACTTAGCGTCGGGGCGGGACCGCTCTTTTTTTATTGCTCGCCCCTCCCCTCCCCGCCCTCCGTCCTGTAATTGCTCGCCTTGGTTTACTTAACATTTTAGTTCTTTATTTCCGAGTTTTCTTCTGCTCCCTCGGGCCGCTTTCGTGTGTACCGACCTACGTGCTTCATTTTTCCGCCGGAATGGGTCTGTTGCGCTCCGGAGATGCAGCCAACTCAGGTGACTTTTTATGGCCGGGCGTCTTCTCCTCAGACGGATAGTTTCAATCGATTCAGAATATTCACGAAGAAAAAACTTCGGTCATTAGGACTGAGGGGCTTGGAGGACAAAGCGCATAAGTGCAGTTTTTGCTGTTTCGGAAAATACGTGTTTGAAATTCCGAAATTACATCGATTCTTATGGCGCAAAGAAGGTTCAAACCGCACTTTTTGATGCTTAAAAATTGGAATTCGGGAGCGAATTTTTCTCAGAATATGCATTAAGACTAGTTACACTTGAAATCATTCATCTCTCAATTTTTGAAAAAAATTGCACTTATGCACCTTGTCCTTCAAGTCCCTTAACTGATCTATAACTGACTGGCCTCTAAAGTTTCTAGTCCAGGTAACGAAAGCTTTCAGTTATGGGAATTGAACTTAAGTCAAAGGACCGAAGCTTTTCATGAAGAATATGAGTCTTTGTACGCCTAACCGAAGAAACTTCGGTCATCTGAGCTGAAGTTTGGTTCCCTTTATTGAAAACTTCAGTGGGCCGTATGAACTGAAATTTTTTTCACCGTGTTTGATTAAACTCGCTATTGTATTTAAATTAGGCGGAAAATATTGAAAATTGACTATCACATCAAATTGAATTGAAATTATACATAAAGTAGATTGAGAGCAAATCGAGAGATTTTGTTAGTTATTTTTTACACCGCTAACTTACCGGTCAATAATAATTTCTGAGCCACTCGTAGTGTTGCTCAGTGATTAAATGAATGTAATTTTTCCCCCGAACGATTTTCCTCCCCGCGAAGTTTCGACTTTCCTCATTGCGCCTCCGGTAAACAGTCGGAAGCGCACCAATATTTTCTCAGACACCGCTGTCCACGCGAAAGCCAGGTTGTTGAAAGTTTGTTGAAAAAGTGTTCAGTTCATCGGTTCCCTCCAAAATCAACTCTCGCTACATCGGGAGCCATGGCGCAGTCTCTTCCTTTGAACTTCCTTTTTTACAGCTCTCGCCCCGACTCCAAAAAAATTAGTTCGGAGTGAGGAAAAGTAACTTTTCCCGGTCGCAAGTTTTTTGCTCCTGCGGAGAGAGTATTTTTATGTAAGTTGTTTAACTCCATCGACGTTTACGTCGAGAAATATTGGATACACCCCGGCGAACGTTGCCGCTGTATACCTATCCAATTTCCAGCGCGTGGAAACAGATAAGACGCCAAAATGACGGTATCTTTTAGTGTGCAGTCTGTGAGTGTAGGACTTCGAGGACTATACTACCAGGTTACGGAAGAGAGTATTAAATTCATTTTCGAAAAAGATCTCTATTCAGAATAGGGTCTACACTGAGAAATAGAGGTAGGGGTTGTTGGATGATTTGGAAATTTCCCATTAAATGTGGTAGCACCCCCATTTAGTTGTGATAGAAACTCAATAAATTAGGATACTGACCCAAATGTTGCCGTAAAGCAATCCAATTTTTAGCGCGTGGAAACACGTCAGACGCCAAAATGACGGCATCTTGTAGGGTGCAGTTTGTGTGTGTAGGGCTTCAAGGTCGACACTGCCGCGTTACAGAAGAGATTTGTAAATTCATTTTCGAAATAAATTTCTCCTCAGAATGGACCACTCTACAAGATACGAATTTTAGCATTTTCATCCACGTTTCTTTTTCAAAATTTCATGTAGAACACAATCTTGAACTAAAAATGACTGATATTGGCTTCAAACTAATACAATTACATTTTTATTAAGCAGTGGTTACGGAAAATTTGAATTTTCCGCTTACATTAAGAATACGAGTCTACTTGAATCAAATCGAAAACCAAAACGGCTTTGGCAGGCCTCTCAATCGTGCAGTGTTCCTTACCCACCTTGTGTGTACGAAAGCGCTGTGCACTAACTGCAGCTTTGGGTAAAATGGTACCCTTTTCTGCAGATGTCTAACTTTAAAATTCGTGAGTTATTTATTTCAAAAGTAACCCAGCAATCATGCTAGAGATTGCACATGAGTCTGTCCTGTCCAAAATGTACTTAATGAGTCCCTTTTTCAAACTTAAATGTAAAAATCGTCTGTTCTTTTCGGCCTCACATGAGACAAGAAAAATGAGACAAAAAATCACATAGAGTTGGCAATAAGAAAAGGGAGCACTGGGGAAAAAAAACACACTGGATCTAGAGTCCAGACTCTTGAAAACATTGACAAGAAAAAATACTCTTGATTCAATCAAATTCAAGCTTAATTCAAGAGGAAATCCGCTCAAACTAAGAGGCTGAGTTCTTGATTTAAGCTTAAATCTGATTGAATCAAGAGTAGTTTACCTTGTCGATGTTTTTAAGAGTCTGGACTCTAGATCCAATGTGTTTTTTTTCCAGTGAAAGAGGAAAACAGAATAAAGAAAGAGGTGAAAAGAGAAGAGGAAGTAAAGAGCAAATGATTAAGAGGAGGAAGGTAAAATTGGCTATGCAGGCGAAATAAATGAGGTGAGGATTTCCCAATTTTGTATTCGAATTTTAGCCAGCAACTTTACCTTTTTCCAGTCTTTGACCCGCAAATCGCCGCCCGGGCGCTAGGAGGCGAAAATAACTAGGACGTAAAAATGACGGCGCCGGGCTCACGGCTCACGGGGGAGGGAAATGAGTCGCGGATCTAATTTGGGAGCTTCAAAGCCGGGGCAGGAGCCCGTTTTATCCGGGGCAGGAACGCGTTTTATCCGGGGCGTCGAAGATAATGGAGCACAAAAGAAGCCAGGAAGAAGATCCCATCAGATAAATTAAAAATTCGTTCGAACATTTCGCCATACGGTGCGGAGAGGTTTACAGTTTCGGCGGCTGCGGGACTCGGTTGCGCTGGTAAGGACCGAGGAGCCCCCGTCCCCCTCCGCGCGCTGCCGTGCTAAGGAAAAACGCCGTATGAACTTTCAAGAGTTGCCAAATTGCCTTCGATAAAGTGTTTATTTCTGGAGGAAGTTATGGATTTTTTTCCTCGGAATTTTCAGAAATTCTAGGTGAAATTACAAACAAAATTATCAGAAAAGTTGGAGGAAACATATTACAAATTTTCCCAAAAATCCGTGATTTTCCGAAGGAAATTTGGCAATGTCTCAAAGCTCATACGGCGTTTTTCCTTAGCGCGGGAGCGCGGGTCCCCGTTAGCGCCGGGTTGCGCCGCATCTCAGCGTCGTCGCCGTCTTTGAAGAATTTTATCCGGCGACGGACGCGGAGCGTCGCGGCGGCGAAGGAGGGTGAATATTGCTCTTCGACATTACTAAAATAATATATTATTTACAAGCACTTGCGATATTCGCAAGCGTGTCACCTGCTGTTCCCGTGCTTGGCTTCCTTTTAGAAAACCTCCCGCCGGGTTGCCGCACCGTGCCACCCGTAAACTGGACTTTCGCTTTAAGCTGAGGTACGGCGGGGTTGTCGAGTCGGAGAAAAGCGGGATTCGTCAGAGACCGGGTCCGGGGGGAGACAATATCGACAGTGAACCACGTATCTCGGTTTGCGACGCTGTAGACTTCCTGTCTTACTGTATTTTTCAAATGTTAATTTTACCATTTTTTTAAATAATAGATCACACTTTTTTAAAATTTAATTAATTAAATTTAAGTATATTCTTCTAAATTTTTCTGAATTTTCTAAATTTCCTTCACGCTTTTCATTCATTTTTGTAATTGTTTTGAACCAAACGATACATCGGACCACTATCGAAAACGATCTATATCGTGAAGCATCCTAGTGCGTAGGGGTTGGATGGAACGACTTCTTACGAGTAGTTCATCCGTATCGTAGCATCGTTTTTGAAGCGGAAATCTTTAAAAAACGCATTTTTCTCACGCAAATTATGAAATCAGGAGAGTACAACAGATGCGTTCATCGTGGTTCATGACACGTTTTCTACAAGAAGCAACTCTTATTTTTGCTCTGTTAAAAGTTTGCAAAAGGCCCAATACGAATTTTCAACGATTAAAGCGCACACCGTAATGAACGTGCGATGTGTGTAGTATTCTTGAAGTCTTGTAGGCGCTCATATGCGGTAAGCGCGCAATGCGCGAAGTATTCTCGGAGTCTTGTAGGCGCTATTACGTGCCTCGCGCTGACCTCACTGTGTTATCGCGATTTAGAAGCGTCGTAAAACTCAATAATAGACTAACGCAGATTGTGAAATTAGGAGTCTATAGACTCTCTTGATGGGCTCAACGTGGTTCATGAGCCGCTTTCTACAAGAAGGAACTCTTCTTTTTGTTCCAGCTGGAAGTTGCAACAGGCCGATTTTTTTGTTGTTAAACTTCGAATATACCTCAACACTTGGCTTCCCACCTTAACGAGCATTTATCCTCATCGCGTTGCAACACGACAACGTTGCAAAATTTGAAAACCCGCGTTTCCGCGCATCCCCCATCGCTACATTTCGATAATGAGTCAAGCGCAGAGCGTCCGCCTCGAGAAAGAGTCGTCGGTGGGTTGAAGGAATTCAGAAACAGACAAATCCATCAGAAGTTTATGGCTCGTTCGGCTGTGACCGAGCACCTGCAAATTAATTCCCATCAGACTTTGAGAATAGACTAACTGTTATACTGATACAATCCTTCACTGTGGACATTAGGATGGGTTTAAGGGGGGTATTGCATCCGATGAAATTAAAGCTTCTTTCGGAACAGATGTTAAATAAATGAACTCTTAGACGGGCTAAGAATTGGACCACGTTTAGCAGAAAGGAACCAATCCACATCAGCTATTGCCAAGTTTAACTGGGCAATTTAATTTTTTAAAGGAGAACGTTTCTGTGGGTTCCTTTAAAATTTTTGAAGAATTTGCCTCGTACCATGCAGAAAATTCTCTATTTGGACAAAAATCCGCACAAGCGCCTTCATGTGAAATAATTAATGGGTTAATGGAAAATAAAAAAAAAATCACTGAGAGCCCCCGGTAGTTGTTACAATCGTCCTTCCTTCCGTTCGTTTTGTAGACGGCTTTGATCCAGGACTCCTTCCACTCCCTCGGTACCTCGTCATCCCTGATGCATTGCTGCATCAGTTTCCTGAGGCACCAGAAATGATATCAGTTATGATAGTTCAAATGTGAAATTTGATCTATTTTCAAGAAATCATAACTCCGGTTCAAATCATCGTATAAAAATAGACGAATCGTATACTGGAAGGAACCACATGCATAGAATATACATGCCTTAAAGTTTCTCTTGTTTCAATCCATTCTTGCATATTTCCTTGTATCATAAGTACGCCCATACGAGTGTTTCCAAATCGCTCGTTCATATGCTCACAACAGCAAAATACCACATGCACGCGAATTGGAACAATTGAAACCGCCTCATTTGAGCTCCTCCCCCCCCCCCCCCCCCCGTCGGGGAGACAAGAACTCGGTTTGGCATCAATTTTAATTACCTCATTCTCGTCGGGAGAAAAGCGCGCGGGGGAAAAAAAGCCGACCCGCGGAACAGCGGAAACGGAGAACGCGTACATTCGGAACGGGCCTTTGTTATCGCGGATCCGTTGTCAAAGATGCGGATCCGCCGTGAATACCGATGCCAAGACTCCGCAGATTACTCGCAGCGAAAATTGGCGTGAACGACAATGATTAGACCCCGCGAACGAACGTCGCGTTCCTCGACAAGCGGTGCACCCCCACCCCCGCCCCCAGCGGGGCGGGGGGACGGGGGGTTCGGTGACTCGGGGACAATAGCGTTCTTTATAGCTTGGCTTCCAAATATGATTATTCAAAGGAGATAGATTACGGATGAGATGTTACGGATAAAGTATCCCCGTAGTCCCGTGCCGGGTTTAGTCAATGCTCCCGCTTCCATTAACCGGGGCTCCGTCTATTACCCCGCGCCCCTCCCGTCGCACAGTGGATCGAGTCAATCAGAGAGGTTGGACATGATATTTATTACGAAAACTGCAAAATTTGATGCTTATTTTGTCACATTTCAAAATGTAAGGGGTGTTTTTTAAACCAAATTTCACGAGGAAACCCATAGAGCCACTTTTAGAACCTCTAAGTTTCGCAGAAACGGAGTTATAAGCGTTTAAAGTTTCCAAATTTTGTCCGACCTCTCCTATTGACTCGGTCCACTGTGCGTCGTCCGCCGCCCCTGCTAGCCGTAACGTAGCCCCCCTCCCCCTTTTCGCCCTGCGCGTTAACTAGTGTTCCTCTTGTGGAGAGATTTCAACGGTTTATCCGCTCTGACGCCTTCCGTAACTTGGCGGATTATCGGTGATGATGAACGTGTGTAAATCTGTAAATGTTTCTGGATTATAAACCTGCTCTCTCATATATTTTGTTTTCTTCATTTATTTCATTTTTTTGTTTTACACGTAGGGACTTGTTATTTTTTTTTTTTTTTTTTTTTTTTTTTTTTTTTTTTTGTTCGGTCTTGGTTGAGGTCCTCCATCTGAAGAAATGTCAATGTGAGAATCGCTCGGAGTCAGTATGTGAGTAGAAGGCACACGAGACGTCAAATTTTATGAAATTTGTGAAAATTGTGTGAAATTTCATGAACTCTTCCCGTGAATTGAAAATAAATTCAAATTCAGGCTTTAATCTCGATTTCAGCCGTTTATCAGCCGATATTATCAGCCGTTCGGTAAAGGTGGTTCCACGTTATGCAGATCACCCTATAACGTACAAAGCACGTGCTGTTTTCAGAGACGGATCCAGCAACTTGGCAACACCGGATTCCCTCCATTTACACCTGTGTTAAATAATCGATTCTTGTCGGAGCACCTGACTCTTCCAAGAATCGATACATTTCCATGGGTTTAAATGGAGAAAAACAATGTTGCCATTTGGTTGGATCCGCCAATGGCTGTTTTTGTACGTCTCAGTAAATAGAAAGATTTTTAAATGCTCTTTTCGGATCACGTCAAGGCTAATTTCTCCGAGCACTTTTTCTGCTTTAAAAAGCCTCCAATTAAACCGTCCGATGAAACGCACGCTGAGTTTTAAGTGTTCCCTCCGTTGAAAGAGTCAAATCAAACGATACGAACATGCCAGCACGCGCTCACTCCTTGTTACCGATCCCCGACTGCATTTCACCCGACTGGGCGGTGTCTCGCCAGCAACATGCAAATCTAATATTAAGAAAATTACTTCAATCAAAGTCATCATTAAGCTCCTCTTTAATGAATAGAATTAACATATTTATCGCGGTGTTATTAAGTCGTCTAAGTAGTCTTGTGTTGGGTTTCCCTCCTCGAGCTGACGATGGTTATCCGGTCAGACGTCAGCGGCGTTTTGATTCTCGGACAAAATCGTAAGAAAGGCACCTCTCAAGAGTCTCACGTAAGACATACAGATAAGATCAAGTCAGAACTGCTGCATTGTTTGATGCCGTGTTGATTCGTCCGAGATTAAGCCCCATATTTGCTGGACGGAACAGTATTTAAAACATCAAAACTTCTCCAAAAGTCTGAGTTCAACATGAAATCCTCATCACTTCAGTACTTTAAAGTAGAGTACCTTTATAGACAGAATATGGCCATTTCTGTGCCGGTTTTTCATCGGCTGCGAGAAAATAGGCTGACACGATGTTCTTACGGTCGTAAATAAACAAACAAGAAGATGGCTGTTATCAGCAAGCAAGTTTGAGGTTATGC
The DNA here is from genome assembly GCF_918797505.1 of Bemisia tabaci. Taxonomy (NCBI): domain Eukaryota; kingdom Metazoa; phylum Arthropoda; class Insecta; order Hemiptera; family Aleyrodidae; genus Bemisia; species Bemisia tabaci. Next base: position 9,506,224 of record NC_092797.1, on the reverse strand, counting down.
ACATCTCACATCCTACCGTGATGAAGGCGAAAGGCAATTTGACGGTGTTTTCATGTATTTTTCATGCGTTATTCGCAGATATGCTAGTTTAAATTGTTACCGCCGTATAATTGAAATTTTTGTCAAAGGACCCCGCACACCTCTTATGGGAAGCTGCACCATGACCGAATGCTAATTGATTTATGTCATTCGATTCTCCTTAAGATGCTGATCAAAAGTTATATCAACGTGGATGTTTTTTGCGTAATGAGTACAGTCATGCAAATTATCAATTTGCAAGAAGGTGGAAGTTATTGCCTCTCTCTAAATGCTCTAAACTCAAGTCAAATCAAAATTCTATTTAAGTAAAAGGAGCCGGAGGGGTCGAGTCAGTTCAATAGAGGGATCTGACTTTAATCAATATTGCAGTTGAGCTGTAATGGGCCTGTTGCAAACTTTTGCTAGAGCAGAATGAAGAGTTGTTTCCTATAGATAATGCCTCAAAAATCACGATGAGCGCATCGGCAAAGTCTGAAATGCACTCATAACTTCACAATCTGCGTAAGAAATTTGCGTTATTTTGAGCTTCCCGCTTTAAAAACGATACTACTGGACAGGTGAACATTTTGTTAGAGGAGTCGCTCCATCGTCGGCAATATTCATCATGGCCGACGCTTGCCCAGTTCCTCGCGTAATTCGAGGAGAGTTCAAGGTCAATTAAGGCGGGCGAGGAAAATATGAACGTAAACACGCCGATTGTTATATGGGTTAATCCTGTTCAAGTGTTATCTCGTCCCATCACACGTGTTTTGGCGGACTGGCGTCGGCCATGATGAGTATTGTCGCCAATGGAACGACTCCTCTAACAAAATGTTCACCTGTACCGTAGTATCGTTTTCGAAGCGGGAAGCTCAAAAAACCGCAAATTTCTTACGCAGATTGTGAAGTTATGAGTGCATTTCAGACTTTGCCGATGCGCTCATCGTGATTTTTGAGGCATTATCTGTAGGAAACAACTCTTAGTTTTGCTCCAGCAAAAGTTTGCAACAGGCCCATTGCAAGGAATCTCCACTTAAGCTCTTGAACGCGAACGGCCAGAGTTTGTCGCTACCCTTACTTATATATTTAACCTCACTATGGTTCTAATGGGTAGTCGTCTCAAAACTATTTTTTTCAACTTTTTTTTTAAAGAATAAGGACATGTTGACTTTAGCTTAGGAAAACTTGGATAACAAGGAAAAACAAGCGGGAAAGCTCTAATACGTTGGTATTAGAGAAGCGCTCAGCATTGAGGGTCTGCCTGAAGTGAAGAAATATTCAACTTTTAAACCAATATATATTTACTTTATTTCAGAATTTTTATTAAAAACTAAATTACAGAAACTAAATTAAAGCTTTCTTAAATAGAATTTTTTTTTTTCTTAAAATTTGAAAATTCAAATCTATAAGTTTTCGCGCTTTTTTCGAAGAATGCCGTGGTTGGAGCTTCCTATAGTCATACTACTCGACATCAGCTGATAGCAAACAAAGGTTACCAAGGAAACCGTAAACGCGTAACAACTACCTACCGTCGCCAGAGCCAAAGACAAATAAGTCAAAGACACATAACCTAGATGTAAGCGAATTCTACTAAGGTCTCCGAATAAAGTTATCACCGGTGGAAAAGTTTTCGGAAATCAGAACGCGCATCCTGAACTTTCGAAAGTAATTATAGAATAACTATAAACCGCATAGCGAAGAGAGTTTTAGGACTGTTATTTATTTCTCACGCTAATTTGCATTTAATCGTATTCACAGAGCTATTATGAGGTAATCAAAAAATAAATTTTCCTAAATGACGTTCCGTGCATCGATGAGTTGGTGCGCCATTTGACCGCTTGAGCGCCCTACTATACTAGAGCTCTAGTGGCAAATCGAAATCAAAAAGCGCCGCCTATCGGCTGAGCGCTTAATTGCATCGACGAAAAAGGTGAATTTTTACGCGCAGCTTGTCGCGTTAGTGGAGTCCATCTGTCTTAGTTCTCTAAAATTTTCCATTATTTCCTAATTTTTCGAGTTCCTAACTTTTCTTTGACTTGCTTTGCTTTATCCTCAAAATTTTCTCTCACTTCCCCGGGACTTTCTCCTAGATTTCCTTTTTTGTTTTGGAAAACAATATAATACTCCGGAGCTCAGATATGATCGTAGATTTTTTCGTCTTTCAGCCGATTCTTTGACGTCCATTCAAATTTTCTCTCGAATTCCCTGACTTTCCCTGTTTATCAATTTGAACAGAAATTTTCGAAACAGAGGCGCCTCCCACGCCATGTCCTTATTCTGCCTTGCTATGGGAGAACGCCGTATGAGCCTTCAAACGTTGCCAAATTTCCCTTTTAAAGGACGGATTTCTTGGTACGTTTATGGATATTCTTTTTCCAATTTTATGGTAAATTCTGTCCACAATTTCGCCCTGAAAAATTTTTTTCCGAATTTTTCCTGAAAATTTCCAGGATAAATATGAGTAACTTTCCTCTAAAATTAAAATTTTATCGGAGGATGGTTGGCAACATTTGGATGTTCTTACGGCGTTTTTCCTTAACACGGCAGTATCGGGATCGAACTCGAAGGACACACGGTCGATTCCTGGAGCGCTTAATGTGGCCCGAGTGGGTATTAATGGGGGAGATTTGGCGTGCGCCACGGGTCCGGACGACTGCGGCGGCGGCCGGCGGATGCGACTGTATATTTAACGGGGGACGTGATTTAACTGGCGGCCGGGTCATATCCGAGGGTTTAACCCGTTTGAGATCCTCGTGTCCGGATCCCGCGATCCCCGCGGTGGGCGGGGCCATCGCTCCGCCGCCGCCGCCGCGCACTAAACAAACAATTAAAACGGATTCACGCCGGGTTTAATCTGCCCGGGGGCTTTGCACATAAAATCTCGATCCAAATCATACCAATCATCCCATTTCCCCCGACAGTCCCGAACGGGCATCCCTACGCTCCTTGGCTAATGAAACGGATGTGATGGGTCCCTTGCAATGCGCACAGGGACGGATGGAGCTTGATCCGTTACCCTCTCGGCGACAGGTGGTACATTTTGTTGGATCCAGTTTTAACAACGAATAACCAAGTTTTTTTTGGTTTTCGGTTTTTTTTTTTCGAACAAGAGGTGATCTTGTGCTCTGCTCTAAAGAATTTGGCTCTGAGTGATTCTAGGTGACTTGGAGTACATAAATGGAGATGTTGCATGTGTGAGGAATTTGCGATTTGACTTTAGATTCGTATAGGAAAGTTCGCGAGAAACACGATGGTGCCACTGGTTTTCTCTGAAATCAACTCCCAAGCTCAGAAAAAGCTCTCAAGTTGAGGCCAATATGGAGGGGATATCCCACTCTATCCTGAGAGTCTACCTCTACATCAAGACAAACTCTCCATGCAAAGATAGGGAGCAAATACATTGACAGGGCTGCCACTTTAATTGGGGACTCCAAAACTGAAAACACGGCAACCCTGCCAATGTATTTGCTCCCCATCTTTGCATGGAGAGTTTGTCTTGATGTAGAAGTGGACTCTCAGGATAGCGTGAGATATCCCCTCCATTTTGGCCTCAATTTGAGAGCTTTTTTTGAGCTTGGGAGTTAATTTCAGAGAAAACCAGTGACACCATCGTGTTTCTCGCGAACCTTTTCGTAAGAATTAGCAGACAAATTGCAAATTCCTCACATATGCAAGATCTCCATTGCCGGCACGATTCTTCAATACATTTGAAACATGCCTATAGTTGGGAAGAATGTGCCTGTTGCAAACTTCAGCTAAAGCAAAAAGAAAAGTTATTTCTTTTAGAAAAAAGCTCTAAAATCACGATGAAAAATCATCGAGAAAGTCTGAAATACACTCCTATTCTCACAATCTGTGTTAGAAACTTGATGGGCGCTCCTTCCTTTTTTACTTAAACATTTTCTCTCTTTGTCCCAGTCTTCAACTTTACCTTCCTCGCGTTGGGTGATCTGATCACAAATCTGATTTTTTAGTCATCATTCACAATCAATACCTTGGTTAAAGTAAAAAAATAAATATCAGAATAGTGTTGTTGAACCAAAGATATTTAACATTACCTTCCTCCTTTTTCGTCTTCGCTTTTCGAAATGTTCCTCCTTTCTTTTGCCTTCATCCTCATTAGATCCAGGTAGATAAAGCAAGAAGGTATTTAGAGGTGAATATAAATGCGCCTAATCCCAACCAGTAATTTAATCGAGAAGATAATTTTCAATTTCTAAAAATTTCTCCCCGGCCTAAGGCGCCATCAAACACTTGAGCACCCCTCCTAGTAATTATCATCAATATTCAACATTTTTTACCCCCATCTTCAAAATTAAAACCGAAACGAGTTTAATAGCTTATCAACTCTTCGTTGATCCCTTCACACTCCTCATAATTACTGCGTCAGGTGAGGAGGGAAAGAGGACCAGAGTAACTCGGGTATTTTCGTAAATTTTCGGGCGGCAAACCTCTCAGAAAGACGACGCGTTTTCTCGGTTCTGGGATCTCTCGCTATTTCGTGGACTTGGGAGCAGTAAATGTACATCAAAGAAAAAGTTTTCCTCAGCTCCATTCATGAAAACTTGATCGGAGTCTGTTGCATGGGACCATTAAGCCACCCCCTCCCCTTCATCCACCCCCTCCCGGCTCCTGCCGCCCTTTCATTGACAGCTTTTAAGACGTCCCCCCGGGAGGGATTTTTACTCAATCAAAAAGTAACGTTTTTAAGGTCATACTATTAAAGTTACATTCGCTCTTTGCCTCCACGAAAAACTCGAATTAATCATTAAGCGTCAAACTCCCCTCTCTACTCTCTCTATCCCGGATGCGATGATGATTTTAATTTTTTAAGCGCCTTTTACGGCATTGCTGTTCTTATTCAACTATCGCTCTGTGCTCCTCCCTTCGGATTCTTTGATTATTTCGAGGGTTTTTTTCTCTCTTTTGAAAAATCATCTTAGCTCTGACATCTTATTTCATACGCTGGAACGCATTTTGATGGTGGAACTGCAGAAATGCGTGTCTCGGGGTTTGCGGCGTTGTAGACTTCCTCCCGCGCTTTATTTTCTTCATGGAAAACTACTGAACGTCATTTTTCGAAAATTTTAGCGAATTTTCCTCCCTTTTTAAAGAATATTCTGTGAAAATTTCAAGCCATGATGTTGGTTAGATCTCCTTTTAACAAATTAAACAGTAGCGAAGATTCCGAAACACCGTAACTGAGATCCGCATTTTTTGCAGTTTCACTGTTGATTTTCTTTTTCTTTTCTATTGATTTTTTTTTATAACCAGCCAAACTTATCACTTAGCATCTTGTCGTGTTTCCGGTATTTTTACGAACAAATCAAGTGGTATCGGCTTTGAAATTTTTCGAATGCATTCTTTACAATGCACGGAAAGTTCACCGGGAGGAAGGCATCATGTCGCTTGGTTTTCATTTGAAAACTCAACAGGAAATCATCAGTTCCCTCTCTTATAATAACTTAAATACATTGAAACGTTGCTATATTTCCCCTCGCATACTGTACTTCTCCGAAAAAACATTTACCCGTGGGTTCATTAATTTTTCCTCTGATCACCCGCCTGAATCAGCAAAATTTTAAACAGAAATTGACAAATTGCAATCTTACTCTTGTATAACTAAAATTTTTCGAGTTATTTTGCAACATCGGAATGAAAATACGTTTCATCGTCTAGAAGCACGCAGTTAGGCTACGTGAAACATTGGGAGACTTCGTGTGGTTAGATCCGCCCATTTACAGCCCTTGATAGATGCCTCGAGTAAACCTGAATGAACTCTCACTGCCTTGTCGCGCCTTCAAATAGAGCGGTTATGCAACAAAATATCCCCCGTGCGCGAATAGTTGCTCGTTGGGTTCGAATCTAACTTAGGATCTGCTAACGAAGACTATGGCTGTGTTGAAGCAGAGAAGCATCGGGCGTTTTAGAGTTGCTCCTACTCCGTCTAAATTTCTCGTATTCTTTCGACTTGATTGCCTTATGATTTTCATCATTGCGTCCAAGACTGGAACAAACGTCTGGAAAATACCGAAATTACACGTGCATAACATTGAAAAAAGATTGCGAGATTTAACTTTATTTTAAACTACAGAGAAGGAAAGAGCGTGGGGCCTTCAAAACACGTGGAATTTGTTTAGCAGAAAGGAACCAAGCCACATCAGATAGTGTAAAATTCAACGGGGCATTTTAATTTTTTACGTGGAAACGGTCGTGGGGATTTTTTAGTAAATTTCAGTAAATTGTCTGCATAGTATAAAGCAAATTCCTTAAAATTTTCAAAGGAATCTGCGCAAGCGTTCTCTTGTTAAAAACTAAATTGCCCACTTAAATTTGACAATAGCTGATATGACGGCTTGATTCCTTTCTGCTAAACACATATGGATTACATTTTGCAATTAGGAATTGTAATTTCCGACTCATCGGTAAAAAAAACTCGGATAGTGAACCTTTTACTAATTTTGCGGACTTTTTTGTTGAATATTTAACTTTTCCAAATTTAGGAACTCCAGTTAGCCGATTTGTGTTGTTTCTGCGATATCACTTTCTGATGACGCAGCGACAGGACAGATCGTCCATCTGCTAACCCCCTGTTTATCTCTCTTAAGTTTTATATAGTACCTGGACCGATATGGTTATGTGCTTCCTGTGATTCCTGTGATACATGCATGGGAACCTAATGGCAATTATGTTCTTTAAAAGATCAGCCTAGAATGGAGATGTTGCATGTGTGAGGAATTTGCGATTTGACTGTTGATCACACCTCTACATCAAAACAAACTCTTAATGCAAAGATAGGGAGCAAATACATTAACAAGGCTGCCACATTATTTGGGGACTCTAAAACTGAAAACACGGCAACCCTGCTAATGTATTTGCTCTCTATCTTTGCATGGAGAGTTTGTCTTGATGTAGAGGTGGACTCTCAGGATAGCGTGGGATATCCCCTCCATTTTTGGCTCAACTTGAGAGCTTTTTTGAGCTTGGGTGTTGATTTCAGAGATAACCAGTGGCACCATCGTGTTTCTCGCGAACTTTTACATAAGAATCCATAGTCAAATCTCAAATTCCTCACACATGCAACATCTCAATTATGTTATTTATAAAATGAGCGTGGAATTTTAGTTCCTAATTGCAAATTGCAGTCCATATTGTCCGTGCTCTGAATGTACTTACGTCGTTTTTCCTCGGCACCGCAAAATTCTTACCCTGTCCAGCGATCGGTGTCCGCTCGCGCAGGTGAACTCAGAACTGACGACGCGTCGTGGAGCGTCGCGACGCTCCACAACGGCGGTATCCCCCTTCTCCCCCCCTCCCGCTCGCGGTGACTAACATCTCGCTTTCCGATCGCTTTTAATAAACTTTCGTCTCGCCCGCTCAACGTCTGGCAGTTTGTTTTAGCCTTTGTCTGGGCGAATTTGCGGCCCGCTCGTCCGTCCCCGCAACGCAGCGGGAGCGGGTAATGGGCTAATGCATGCGCTCCACACACCAGGCGCTCGTCCCTCGCACGGTGGCGGTGGGTATTGGCTTCCTAGAAGGCGGCGCACAATGGATCGAGTCAATCAGGGCGGCAAAATTTCATGAAAAATAGGAGCTGGAAATTTCGCGTGAAATATTTCATGAAATTTCAGATTTATGAAAGATATTGAAAATACCGGTTCCTTTCCATGGTTCGCAAAATGTAAAATTGATACTTCCTTCTGTTTTTGTGTGTTTGAGCGCGGGTTGTATACTCCAGCCCCTGAAAAATATGAAATGGACGTATTTCTGTCAAACAGAACTAAGCGTCAATTTGGGTTCCTTTTGAGGAATTTAGAATGCCGGATAGCGTGTTCTGTCAAACGGAACTAAGCGCCATGAAAAAGCATTGCGAGCGAGTATAGGACGGAATGAGCCCGACGCCCAATTCCGCCGCCAATTAAAGCCCCCCTCTACCTTCCTCCTCCGATGGCGCTTAGTTCCGTTTGACAGAAATACGTCCAAATATTTCACAGCTTAGTGAAATTTCATGAAATATTTCACTGAAATTTTCAGTCTCTCATTTCTTTCCTACGTTTCATTCCACACTGAAGTCAATAGGAGCAGTCGGACAAAATTTGGAAACTTTAAACGCTTGTAAATCCGTTTACACACAGCTTTGGGGTTCTAAAAGTGTTGCCAATGGTTTCCTCGTGAAATTTTATTCCCGATTCCCCCCTTGAAATTTAAACTGTGACGAAATAAACATCAAAATTTGCAGTTTTAGTCAAAACTTTTATGTCCGTCCTCTCCTATTGACTGAGTCCACCGTGCGGCGGAGGGATCCGTCCCGGAATCCGCGACCCCCCCCCCCCCCCCCCCCCCGGCCCACGTTTTGAGTGATGGATGAAAAAGTGTCTGCCAAGCGAGCTCGAACCCGGTCCCTTGCCATGCTTGCCGCGTGGCTTCGCGGAATCCCCCGGATTTCGGGGTAGCGGCTACCCTTGTTCTTCTCGGAAAGTACGGTTTCTGGGTTGTATGTATCGAAGGATACAGGGAAAACTCGGGAACTTACGGAAACACCGAGAAAAGCAGGGAAGAGTAACGCGAGTATAAACGTGTCGAAATATTGAGCTCTTAGGGCCCAAATAGGCAGTCGCCCTCTAGCACGGAAAATACTAGAAAAATGCCGCTGTCAATCTTTCAAAATGGACCGCGTTTAGCAGGCAGAAAGGAACCAAACTACATCAGCTATTGCCATGTTTAACCGGGAAATTTAGGTTTTTTTTACAGGAGAACCTTTATGCGGATTTCTTTGAAAATTTTAAGGAATTTGCCTCGTACTAAGCAGAAAATTCACTGAAATATGCACAAAAATTGGCACAGTCGTTTTCATGTGAAAAATTAGTTGTTGAAGAAAATTTGGCAATAGCGGATGTGGCTTGGTTCTTTTCTGCTAAACGCGGTCCAAATGCTCATAAAAATGAGTGTCTCTCTTCGAATTAGAGTAAATATATACAAAAATGAACTTAAATACGTTCTTTACAAACGACAGGCCGTAACAATTGTGATAATAAATCATTCTGGATAACTCGATCTCATAGGTTGGCTGCCCTTTTGGGCTCTAAAAGCCGTATGATCTAACCTCCAAAATTACCAACCTGTCCGTACTCTTCCGAAGTAGGTATTCAAAACTAGACCCAAACCCTAGAAATGGTAGAACCTCCCTCAATTCCATAAGTGAGATTAATTTGATTTATTTCCGCCACGTAATACCCTAGTAGCATTCACACCTGACCGAATTGGAAATCCGTCGAATGACGCCGTGGCTGGAACAGTAAAACCTTCTTAAACTCCTTTATAAAATTAATGTTTTTTTCAGCAAGCGGCAACAGCGTGGCGGATGGGGCTCCTCTGTGCACAGCGGTTGCGGTGCGCTAGATCGATGTGTTCATTAGTGTGATCTCGCAGAAAGCTTTTGCATGCGAAATTGGACCTAGTGTGCGTTGCCTGGTTCGGTAGCAGTAATTCAATATTGTAGTAATATTCTTTCGCTCTTTCCGCCGCCTAATTTTTCAACACGTCGGCCGGCAGAGCCGCCGGATTCCGCAGAAAACCCCGTTATTCTCTTATCAGTCCTCGCGGGTATACCCGGAATGAAGCGACACTGTTAGCGTGGGTGTCGGAGAGGTTGCCGGATTTCCCCGGAATTTTTCCGATATCCGGAAGAATGCTCCGTGCTAAGGGAAAACACCATATGAACACACGAGAGTTGCCCAATTTTCTCGAATAAAACATGCATTTTTGACGAAATACATGCATGTATCTCCTCGCAATTTTCAGGTATCATAGATAAAATTGCGTACAAAATAGTCACAAAATTTTGAAAACAAATATTTACAATTTCCCTAATAAATTCATATTTTATCGGAGGGAATTTGACAACGCCTGAAGGTTCATACGGCGTTCTTTCTCGAATTGAAGCGCGGTCCTCCGCCATTTGACAATGCTGGGCCGAGCATGCGTCGCGTTGCACAGTCTACAAATTACCCTACTCGCGCGCGGAAATATTTCCTCGAATGTTTTTATTACCCAAATGTGCCCCGTTCCATGCCCTTTAACTCGGGCGTTCAACAACTTTTTTCGCGCTCTTTGCGCAAATAAGCTGAGTTGAGCCTTTTCAACTCGAGAGGGGTTTATACATAAACGGAAACAAGAGGCCACTCGGAGCCTTTGTGCGCTCGCCCGGATCCTTCGCCGGTTGATATTCAACACCCCGCCTCATTACGGATGAGCTTTTGTTCGACTTTCGCCGATCGTAAATCTTGCAGAGCCCAACTCCCCAGCGATCAGCATTGAAGAGTTGCAAATCTGTAAAACTCCGCCTTTGTGCAGGGGAACGTGATCGTGCGAACGGCACAATCGTAATGATATTCGTTGGCCTTTAAGAGAGCTCGATATTGGATTTTTTATTCACGAGATTTGATAATGCTTGAATTTTACTTTTTTGCTTTTGATTTAAGAGCCATTTGATCATATAGGAGCCCTAAGCAGGGTGAGAATTCAAGCATTACGGGGAAAAAGTGTAGAGGTTATCCCCTAAAATGTTGGTACTACGAGTATACCCACTTTGTTGGATGATGTAGACATTTCAAACTAAACGTCAGCAACATTTGAGTTTGTAATCTAATTTATTGGGGTACTACCACAATTACCTGGAGTATTACCAAAAGTAATTGAAAATGTCCATGTTTGGACGTAACCCGTACCTCTTTTTTTCTGTGATTACGGTAAGTTTTCTCCCCAAAGTCAATGTAAAACAGAATCAGTTCAACGAAAAGTACCGAAAGTAACTCCTAAATAAGAGTATTAACGTGTTGTACCATGTGCATATTAATGCATAAATTCAAACTTCTCGCTAAAAAAAATACAATAATCTAATTGAGTTGAATCGTACAGCAAACATTACCCTGACAGTCTTCACAGTATGAAAATTTGACAATCCCAATATCGGCGCTTCAGTTTAGTTATTGTACGTTGTTTTTTCTTTCAATAACACAGGGTGGAAAGAAACACTGTTGCGTGATTGAAAAGTCTGCCACAACGCTTGTGATGTGCGATTTGATTTAAGTAGAGTCAGGTTTTTCGTGAGAACGGCGAATTTAAATTTCAGTAACCAGTGGAAAATAAAATTGTTAATATCTTGTTTTGGAGTGAATTTCAGTAATTTTCGTCGCGCAAATCGTGCTGTATGTGGAATTTTGCAGCTAAAGCATATATCAGAATAGTTAAATTTATACCTTGTCTAGTGGACCACTGAATCGTATCACGCTCAAAATAGTATAGTTAAGTACTTGAAGAGGAAAGGAAACATATTTTACTTTAAAACCTCTAAGCTTGATTACTGCTTTTTGAATCTTGATTACCTCGTTTACCGTGATTTTTCCTGTTTGTTCCAGGTAAGAAATCTCCTTTCAATCAATATGCAACACGTAACTCGCTTTTTATCCTTAAGGCCGGTGAGTATTTGCTCTCAGTTTATTGTGTAGGCCTCGACCCAACGAATTAAGTTCCCTTATAAGAAGACCATTTGATGACTTTTGGTCACCATGCAACAATATTCTTTGATCAAAATAGATTGGGGCGTCCAAAATGAAGTGCAACCAGTCGCCGACATTTCTTGCCGCACGGAGTATTTCACAATTTTCCCGTCAAAAAATGCCACCTGGTACCAAGTTTCACAAAAATCGATCGATCAGGAACCGCATATTGCACGATCAGTGGATCAGTAGGACTCTTCACAGTGCAGTGGTAACTAATGCCCGTCAACTTACGAACGTTAGTGCGCCTTCAATCTCGTCTGATACTGTGCAATACTTCAGAGGCGGAATAGTTGCTCAGAGCGCCTTTCACAGTATCGCTTCGACTTCATGGCAAATTACGATTACCGCTGAATTGAGCCGGTTGCACCAGGTACAGAATCGTGTATTGATGGTTTAAGCTTATAAATTGGCAAAAAAGAATAAGATATGTTCAAACGCTCAGTTTTCCCGTCCAATTTTAACGGAGATATCAATCATCGAAAAACTGGGGGTATGATGTCATCCTCCGCGGTTGTGCATACATGGTTTCTTCCACTTTGTTTATATCCGTGTTTTTCGTTAAACAATTAGTACTAATTTGTGTCTCACTGATTGATGAAACCAAGGTGGAAGAAACCATGGTATTGTCGTGGGAACGACTAAGACCTTATAAGAGCCCCTATTGGGGAAAGATGGAAGGTCCCTCGGGAACGAGGTTGGAGACCCAGGCTGCCGCCTTAAGTAAAACAACGCGAAAGCATTCAAATGTTGTCAGATTTCCTCTCAAAAAGTATTTATTTTTGAAAAAAGTTATGAATATTTGTCCATGAAATTTTCAGACTTTTTAGATAAACCAACGAATGTAATCCTTTGAAAATCGGAGGAGAAATCATCTCAAATTTCCCCGCAAATTCGTGATTTGTCCAAGGAAATTTGGCAACATCTGATGGTGCATACGGCGTTCTTCCTTAATAGGGTCGCAGAAGCTCTTCGACGAGATTGAACATGGTGACCAGTGGCAAGGCGTGAAAGTTCGATTATCGATATCTCCCCATTCGAAGCTGCGTTGAAGAATCGATTCTTAAGGTGTTCGTTGCGAACACCCTGTTTATCGATCCTTTCCATAGGTTTAAATGACATATCAATCGATATATCGCAATTTACGCCACGCCACTGATGGTGACAGGAAGCCGAATTGGACACATTTCTGCCGAACGGAACTATGTGCATTATGATATGAGCCCTGTTATGCATATATTCTTATGGGTCACAGGGCTCATGTCTTAATGCACATAGTTCCGTTCGGCAGAAATACGTCCAATTGTTAGTGTGGCCCGGGAGTGACAGCGGCGATCCCTGAAAGAACCCCGGCAGATGACGCTTCAATGCTTCATACTCGAACGCGGGGCTGTCAAATCACGGCTCTGACAGTGAGCTCTAAGCCCAGTTGGACGTATTTCTATCGAACGGAACTATGTGCATTATGACGTGAGCCCTGTTACGCATATATTCTTGTGGGTCTCAGGGCTCGTGTCTTAATGCACATTGTTCCGTTTGACAGAAGTACGTCCAGTTAATTATCGAGCAGTCGGTCCTCCTCTCGATCGCTCGCCCGGATTTTCTCTTTATCTTTATCGTTTATGATCGGAGCCCGCGTCGTCCATGGACCTTTTTAATCGCTTCGGATCTGACTCTGATACTGCTGTGCTAAGGAAAAACGTTGTATGAGTCTACAAATGTTGCCATATTTCATATTTCCTTCAATAAAAGTCAAAACCGGGAAAATCTTGAAACTGTTTTCCCTATTTCTCAGGCAATTTCGTTCTCGATTTAATCTAAAATATCTGAAAATTTCAAGAAAACTTTGCAAAGATTATCTTATAGATACATGTTTTATTCGAGGAAATGTGGCAACTCTCGAAAGTTCATAGGACGTTCTTCCTTAGCACGGCAGAATTGGTTCGAGACCAACCGGACTGCATTTTGCACTAAGGGACTATTACACAGTTAAAAATGTCCGTGTCTATGATTATTTTGCGTTACTTTTTTTCGGTGAAAATTACTGAAAGGCCTTGGTTGATCGACCGTTTTTTTGTTAAATCCACTGAAACCGTAGGTCTTTCTGAAACATCTTTGGTTACGAAAGTATCTTCTAGAACTGCACCGCGTTTCGCAGGAAGGAACCAAGCTACATCAGATTTTGCCAAATTTAACTTGGCAATTTAATATTTACAAGAAAACGCCTGTGTGGATTCATTTGAAAATTTTAGGGAATTTGCTTCGTACTATGTAGCAAATTAACGAAAATTTGCACGAAAATCCGCACAACCGTTTTCGTATACAAAATTAAATTGCCTGATTAAATTTGGCAATAGCTGATCTGGCTTGGTTCCTTTCTGCTTCACGCAGTTTAGCTAATGCACGCTTGTTTCTCAATTCTCTGTTATTTATTTTTGTTTTTTTGATGTGCCTCAGCGGTTGCGACTTGCGACTACCTTGAGCTACCTTCCGTTGTCTTTAGAAGGATTTTCATCTAGGATTTAGTAAGTTAGGGGAATATAATGTTTTCTGATCAGTGGAGACATACTCAGAATACAGGATTCATTCGAGTCACTAAATGTGCTCTGTTTCAGGAATATTTCAAGATGCTTCTTACTTCTTTTTCTCTCTCATCATGTAATAGTTTTTTTTCATTTTAATAAAATACTTTCTTTGAATCTGAATTACGGTAGTCGTCAGAAGAACACTCAAAATTCTGGAAAAAATTCCCTGGAATCCGAATAAAATTAAAGAGATAATCCTTTCCGCGCCACAATCTGAGCCGACACGAAGGATCCTCAGGTGTTGAACCGCGAGTGGAACCCCCCGCATTTTCGAAGAAACTAAATCCTGGAGGGGTAATCTCTCTTGAAACAGCGGAAGACAGCCGTGCACTTAATGCAGAAAGTGAGCATCAGAGATAAGAAGAAGGACGAGTGGCTTGTGGGCCATCCGGCGCAAAAATAAAAATTTACGAGTTAATACACTTGAATAAAGAGTAAAAAACAAAGGGAAAAAACTGAAGAGGGGAGAGGGGGGGGGCGCATGCAACGGGACTCGGGCGGCAATAAAGGAAAGGGGTAAACAGAACAGGAATTAAAGAAGTCCCGAGCATTCCGTAATGTTCTGCAGCCGAGCACGGAATGAGTAAAGCGCATCCACCCCCCGGGGGGGGGGGGGGGGGGGCAAGGGAAGAAAAAAACAATTCGAGCGCAGTAGGACGAACGCCGAGAATTGAAAAGGCGAGAAAGGCCCTGATGAGAAATATCTGCATGGAGCGAAGGAAAAAGTGTGTATAATAAATGGAACGGATTATATTTTCCTATTAACCGGGAGTAATTCCCGGGGAGACTACCCCATGCTTGTTTTAATAAACTGTACCAATTACATTTGATTCCATGAAAGTTTTGTCCCTTTGTTTTTTTCTTTTTTTCTCGCTCGTTCCCGCTCTTTTTTCAGGGAGCCGGGACGGGATGCCCGGGAGGAAATATAATCCCTCATCATTTTCATACGACGCGACACATCGAGGGACCGAAGGCGCTCCCGGCTATGATCGCACCCGTGCGAAGGAAAAACCGCGTATGTACTTTCGGACGCTGCCAAATTTCCTCCCATTAAATCTGAATTTTCTCGGAAATTTTCGAACCAATCATCTTGAAATTTTCAGGGAATCTTACCAGCTATATAATCTAGTTTACCTGAAAATTTCAAGGCAAAACATTCACATTTTATCTCGGAGTTAATCTTTTTAAAAAGGGAATTTTGGCAACGCTCGGATGTCCATGCGGCGTTTTTCCTCAGCTCGGCTGTGCGAATGTTCGACTCGGGTTTGACTGGATTTGGATTTATGCCCCCCGGGACCCCGGGGTCGGGGGGGGGGGGGGGGGGGGGGTCGGCATCTGGGCCGTTCCCATCGCGACATCTTCTCGTTTTCCACACGTTGGAATTTGCTTAATTTGTTCCGCGATCCATCTTTCCCGGCGACCTTCGGCAAGAGCACCCGCCACCCGCTCGGCCGGTGCTCCAACTTTATCACATTCTCGCATCCACTGCATGACGCCCGGAATGCGCTCGTCCGTTTGACCGCCGTCTGCGACGCGCGCCCCGGTGTTGGTAACCCTGTTTTCCCTCCATTTAAATATGTTATAAATAATCGATTCTCTTTTAGGTACTCGGGGTCGATAAGTATTGATTGTTTTACGTACATTCAAATGGACGGAATAAGTGTTACCAATATGTGGAAAGAGCCCCTGCTCTTGGTTCCTCACTTAGGCGGACGGACTTCTTATAACAGGGTCAAAAATTCTTAAAAAGTCAGGGAAAATTGGGGTTAGCCAGTTTTTCAGCCGTGGAAAGTGCTAAGATTTTGGGAAAAGATTTTAGTGCTGAAAAATTCAAAATCAAAGCACTGGCGGTGTGTTCAACCATATCTGAGCATGACTTCTTACCATGCACAGTCTGCTGTGTATCCTTCAATGAAAGGCAATGCGTGTTGTGTTCCTTCCTCAACCATTTTCTCAATGGACTGATTGTCATCTAAAAAGGATGAAGTTAGATAATCAGACGGAAAATCATCCCTTTTCTCGTTCTCCATGTGACCTCTTCCCCTTGTCAGTTTGGAGAAATTAAACGGCTGCACATGCGCAGTTGTAGTCGAGCGAGTAATGCGATATGCTTTTCGAAAAAGAAAGGGGAGAAGAAAAAGTTTTTTGAAAAGCTAACTTGTCTGTTCGGCGCGGGGCCTCTAATTAAATATGTTATTGTGCGCTCATCAAAGCTCAGTAGGATGTTTTGCACTAATTTTCCATTGTTTGATTATTTCATAACGAAGTTTGTGATACTCCGACGAGGAAAAATGCGAGGGGAGAGGGTCAGAAAAGGGAAAAAATTACCCAGTAGGTTGAGACTCGGCGCCAATCGCCCGTCAGAGCAGATAGAGAATTTGCGCAACTGCCCTTGCGTCATCTCTGGTTTTGACAATGTCATTTTAATTAAACCCCAAATTACAACTTGACGTTAACCCTCTCTCGACTCTTCGCTGTAGCTTAACTTTTCAAATGAATTAATTTCATCTCCGAACGTAGTCGCAGCTACTGTAAAACGCTGACTCGTGTTCCTGGCCAATCATTTGCTTTGTGCCTTAAAGTCTCCTTATTTGTCCTCTCCTGCTCCCCGTGTATCGTTTTAAAAGAACTGTCCAACAAATCAAATTGGAATTTTAACATGCGCCGGCAATTCAAAGCTCATCATGTAAATGAAATGTCTGTAACAACGAAAAAAGCACGAGCTTTTTTCGCCTGTTACCAGTGTGAGATGTGGATGATAAGTTTATGAAATGATCATTTGACAGCTTTCTGACCAATTTGTGAATTTTTTTCTTCATATTTTTTCTCGAATTTTATTCGCAGTTGTATCTACTTTGTCTGAGAATGTAGAAAAAAAATTATTCATAGATTTCTTCCAAAATACATATGGATTACATTTTGCAATAAGGAACCACTATTTCTGGCCCATTTTAGAAACAACATATATCCATTGGTTTCCTTATGCAGCTATGTGCTTTTATGACAGCGCCAGAGATAGTGGTTCCTTATTGCAAAATAGTTCCATATTTTATAGGAAGAAAAGCAAAATTTGATGTCCATACAATATTCTTCCGTATCTTAACAATATTGATAGCAAAGCAGTGATAATATATTAGGAATCCCAAACTACGACCCTCCCTTTGGTTTAAAAATTGTTTAAAAAGTTGACCAGTTGATTTTGCAATCCGAACCTATTTTGCGAAAACTCGTCTTTTGAAGTGCTCAGCTCGACATTCATCAATCACCATTAGGCGATTTTTTTCTTCAACAAATCGCTCATCAATCATCATTTAGTGAAAACTTCCGAATTGAAATTTACATTGCTTGGATTGTTAGCGCGGGGTCGCTAAAATATATTTTACTGGTCATAATGTACCACGCAGAAGTTTTTGACCCTAACTTTTGCCTTGCACGGTAAAAAAGGGCCTAGAGAACCCTTTGCAACAGTGAAAAAAGACAAACGAATTCCTCTCCATCGTTGCCACGTTCCCAACCTCTCAGGGGCGTATGGGGTTGATCTTGGAGGTGCACCCCCGCGAAAAGGCAGCCCGGATCTGCGGGGCGCGTGATGGCTCTTTTTATGACGTAAAAGATGGACAAAAGGCAACTCGTAATTTAGAATAATGCCGCAATTATACGGTGTACGGGGCTCTGGAAGTCGTTTTTCAGGCGTATCTCAACGCTTTTTAAATCCCTCGGAATAGTATCGTGGTCGAAGGCGATTACAAAAAGAGCCTGAGGAACCCTGATTGTTTCCTCTCACCTCGGAGTCGGCGGTCGGGCGATCCCCCGCGCGGGCGTTAAGCGTTCAATCGCCACTTTTTATCATCGACCAGTTGCCATATCAGCTTCGTCCGTAAAAAAGGAAAAGGAAATTAATGGATAAATAAAAGGAAAGTATCATTCACAGAAAAATTGTTTTGTTTCGTAGCCGGAAAATGAACGTGGTTTGCTTTCTTCGACGATTATTTGGCGGTTTTGATCAGAGTCAGTGTAATTATAGCAGACGTTGCCGGAGTTTTTTTGTTTGTTTTATTTGTCTAACAAGAAACTGAGAAACATTGTGATATGAGCCTTTTTTCAGTATATTCTTTTTAATTTACTAGAAACTTGCTGAAACCCTTAAAGCGACAAATTGTTCAATTTTTCTTTTAAAAAGTGAGGCATGGATGAAATTAGACAACGAGAAAAGCAGTTGTGATGATTTTGGTTTAATTTCTCCTGTTTTTTAAACAGGGTGACAGGATTTTAAAATATCAGGAAGTTTTGCTTCATTGCATTAAAAGTTGTTCTTCAAACCAAATCATTGCAAAGAATTTTAGTTAAAAATCACGCAAGAATAAATAAAGAAATACATAAAAGATTAAACAAGCAGTTTTTACTCAAAAAAATTGAAGAACGCGCCGATATTGAGGTCTAAAGTACTTGAGAGTGCATCGATTTTTAAACTGAACAGAAGGAGGAAAGATATGTATCTCTATTGCCAAGTATGATAATTTCTAAAGCGACAAGGTAGCATTTCAGGCCACTTCCGCCACCTTGGATTTTAGAATTTTAAAATTTTGAGTCAAAATTCAGGTTTCCCGTCAAAAAATGCCTTCCGGTACCTATTTTCACATAAATCGATCGAACAATAGTCGCACATCATACGATCAGTTAGGATTCCATTCAGTGGTAAGAGATAAGTAGGATCAGTTTACAAACGCCAGTGCGCCTTCAATCTCGTCTGATACTGTGCAATACTTCTGTGGTGGTATAGTTGCTCAGAGCGCCTTCAAAACCAGCGTTTCGACCTGATGGCAGAAGAGCACGATTGCTGCTGATATTTCACTCTAGCGCTTGCGCAGTTACACATTGTCTCGTCTTTAACGGTGACGTAAAAAACATTCATACCTCGATTTGCGACGTTGCAAGTTTTTCACCGCCTATTTCGTGCGGGTGAACGAATGGACACTTTAAAATGTGCCATGATTTTTCCGAAATATGATGATAAATGCTATGTTAATGTTTCATTCAAGTCTATATTTGTAGGCTTTCCTTAAAAAGAAGAAAAGGGTATGATTAGGAACCTTCAAACGAACAAAGATGGATCTGAAATTTCATTGCCCTTCAAGTAAACGGTCCTGAAGAGTTGAACATTAGTGTCATCATCAGCTCGCTTTTGCGTCAGTGATGTAAGGATTATGCACTTTAATTATATTCCTCCGAATAATTAAATAAGGAAATAAAACGGAAAGGAATGTAAAAGCAAATAAATAAATAAATAAATGGGAAAAAAATCATTGGAAAGCCGGGAAAAAATAAAAAAGTAGGTTAATGATCCCTAGAAAGTCAGGGAATTTTGAAATCCTAAAAAAAATTGTCACCCTGCGCAAGTCGGTCTTATCTTTTCTTGCATTTCAGCAAAACAAACATCACTTTCTACAACATCTGGCATCTATGTTTACCTTTTCAATTTTATCATCATATTTCATTAAGCTCTTTTTTGCGGCTTTCATACTCTAGCTAAGGCTTTCTACCGCGTAAAATGTAAGGGTTCTCCGGTCAAGTCGGTCGAGCAATCAATTTGTAAGAAATATCCCAATATCGACCATTCTCTTTATATCCGCATAAAACTCTCAAGTTTTCTCTTTTCATTCTAATACTACGACACGCAGTCTACCGAGTTTTCGGTCGTAGGAACTGAAATTCAGTTCTGATAGCCATAATCATGATAGTTCATCATGCGAGTCCTAGTATGGCTTATAATTACTTTTCTTATTTGAGCAAACGTCCCATTCCTCCGGCCGGTAATGTCCATTCTTTGAACCCAAAACTTTTATTCTTTCCGTGAACCGATGTTTTTGCGACGTTTTGACGGCGATGTCTGAATTACTGCAGTGCTAGCGGGTAGTAAAAACTATAATCATACGCTTTTTTCTCCCTGAAATTGCATGTTACCATGTAACAAAAAATCTTGCTGCTATGCGTAATCGAATAACCGTTAGAAAAAACCAAGTGACTCCGTCCAGGCCCACCTGGTGGTGATCCTTGAACGTCTGCAACACTGGTTTCTCACCATTTAAAGGTACTAATGAAAAACGATCGATTCCTGGTGCCTCACCGGAAATCGACATTTTCAATGGAGTTAAATGGAGGAAAAAAAGTGTTGCCAACTTGCAAAATCACCTCTGGGCCCACCATCAGTCCAATCTTAAAAATCTCTCTTTTTTCGGATTTTGGTAATTTGTCAGTGAACAAGTTACCGATCACCGTCAACTTATGACTCAAATATGTGGAAAAGTTATCCGGCAGCCAGCAATTTTCAGAAAGAATCTACGAGTCGCACTTTCGAATCTCACGAGCAAAACTATTCAGAGAAAGAAATCTAATGCTGTATTTAAATCGCGCTGAGGGCACTTCCGCGCTCCGAGCACGAATCGGACTTGGACTTACGATGCGAGGAAGCTGGTCAAGAGCAGATTTCCAGCGCATGGAAATTAAGATGACCCATCCGCAAAGCGAGCGCTTAGTAGCGGAAAAGCTGAACTCTCGCAGTGTTGCCGTTAATTCTGTCGGATTTTATTAGCGCTGTTAAAGTATCTTTGCAAGAAATAGATTCTATCAGTGCACCGCTCTAGAAAATTGCCATGGTGTTGTCGACGTAGCTAAGCCAATCGGTGTCGTACATCAACCAATTGAACCTCATGTTGCATTAAGGGCGAATCAATTTTTAGACTTCACTTTGCAATGAGGAACTACTTATCCTGACTCAACTGTAAAATCACGTATTTGCGATGGGATCATAACTGCACATTTGCTGTTTCTAAAATGATTTCGAAATAGTGGTTTCTTATTGCAAAATGTAGTCCATTTTTGGCTCGTTCATGAAGGCATCTCTTTTACGATAACTAAAGGCACTTTCGTTTTTCTATCATGAGCCGAAAACACTGTCCCAGCCTCTTTTTTACTTCATCCTCTGCCTCTTCCACTGTGTTCAACTTGGGCCAGAGGCCTGTTCTGATACACCAAGCTGTTACAAAATATGAAGCATATCCCAGGGTGTCTACAAGTCCGGAAATAATACTGATTTTTTAAGGGCGGTCCAGAAGTACTGAAAAAGTGCGGAAATTCCGCAAGAATGTCCGAAATTTCTCTACTTTTTTTGTAATGTTTGTCTCAATATGAGCGAAATTTAAATGTTTTAAATTTCGTCGATAATTGGAAATACTGAAAAAGTACTGAATTTTTCTATCGAGGAGTTACTGAATTTCTTGGAAATGTACTGAAAAAGCACTGTAAAAGTACTGATTTTTGGTTAGCCTGTTTTCTTAGACACCCTGACATCCGCTTAAAGTAACCGTCGAGTCGGCCAAACCGGCAACATCGAACGGTTCTTACGCGCTTTCTGAGAAACGTTCCGCTCGCCGATCAGAACTTTCCAGAATCAACTTTAAAACCGACGGACGAAATAAATCCCGCCCTCCCCCTCCCCCTTCCCGGGCCAACAGTCCGTTACACGGAAAATTCTCTTTACAGCGGAGAAAAATAGGAATAACTCGGCGAAAAGCGTAAATCTCCCGGTGAAATTTCGTTAACTCGCCGCCGCGCCGCAGCCCCGCAGATCACCCGTTCGACCGGGGCCGCATCCGTAGACGACCTTTTCGGAGGGACCTCGCCAAACTTATCTATCCGAAACATTCTAGCCGCGGGGCGATGAAAAAGAAAAAAATAAGCTAACCCCCACACCCCCCGGTCTCCTCCCCGAGACGCAGAAAACTTTTAAACGCTGTTATTGAATAAAATAAACGGGAGGAAACTTTTCGGTTGCCCGTTCATACTTCCTTCATACGGGTCCGGGTTCGATCGAATTTTAATGAAGCGTGCATAGTTCTCTTCTTCCCACCCCCCCTCCCTCCCCGGTTTCCTCCCTTACGGCCCGCAGCTTTTTTCTCCCGACGCACAATGCACTGAAAAAAAAATCTCGGTGTATTTACTAAGAAAAGGGTAAAATTACCAAGAATTCAGGGTTCTATTTGATCCCAGTTTTTTCTTGGTAAAATTACCATTTATGGAATTTGTAATGTTAGCGAGAAATCTCGATAAAATTTTTGAACTTTCTCGGTAATTTTATTGGACCTTGGTAAAAACGCCAATATTTTTTATCGACTATGGTAGAATTACCGAGATAAAACGGCAAAGTTACCGGGAATCGATTACCAATAAAAGTGGTATTCTTACCTGAAAAAAAAAAAACAGTAAAAATACCGGTTTTTAAGTAAGTTTACTAGTCTGTCTTGGTAAAATTACCAATAATTGGTAAAAAAAAGCGAGATGGTAAAGGTACCAACGGACCTTGGTAAAAACGCCGAAAATTTTTTTTCAGTGTGGATCGAGTCAATAGGAGGGATCGGACAAAATTCGGAAACTTTAATCGCTTATAACTTCGTTTAAACAAAACTTTAAGGTTCTAAAGTGCTTCCATTGGTTTCCTCGTAAAATTTCTTTCTCGGTACACCCGTAAGAGTTTAAAATTTGACGAAATAAACATCCAAATGGACCACTAGACAAGGTACGAATTTCAGCATTCTGATACAGGTTTCTTAACCGAAATTTCACGTAGAATACGATGCGCGCAACAAAAATTACCGAAATCAACTCCTTACGAAGATATTTCATGATTCCTGATGCGTGAATTCAAACCACCCGCTCATTAAAACTCAATGCTATACGTGATTCACATCGCGCGCTAAACATTATCATGACAGTCTCTGCGATATAAAAATCTGGCAACCTCAATCTTGACGCTGTGGCTCAGTTATACCTAATTGCTTATAGTTTGAACAACACAAGGTGGGAAATGAACGTTTGCTCGATTGAGAGGCTCGCTGAAACCGTTGTGGTGCGCGATTTGACTCACGTACAGCTTTGAGTTTCTTGTGAGCGGGCCTTTTTAAATTCCTCGTAACCAATGTGAAATAAAAACGTTAAAATCTTCCTTAGGAGTTGATTTTAGTAATTTTCGTTGTGCAAATCGTGTTCCACGTGAAATTTTGGTTAGGTAACATATATTAGAATGCTTAAACTCGTACCTTGTCTAGTGGTCCATTGGGAGTTTTAGTCAAAAATTTAATGTCCGATCGGAGAGATTGACTCGATCCACTGTGCGACGTGGACGGGGGGCGGAGGGGGGGGGGGGGGGGTTGGAAATATGAGCCCGCTCGATATTTGAAGTTTCAGCGGTTGTATCAAAGTTGAGCCATTAATGCGCGCGCTTTAGTGCGGGTATCCATCACGGCTCACGCACCGTCACTGTCGCGGAACTTTTATGAGGTGTCCGGAAAAATGTCCGCTCCGTCACGAAGGAACGTAACTCCAATCCAAGGTTGCCAAATCGACTCCAACAATTAATTTATTTTATAAAGATGTAAGTGCGCAATTTATATCCGAATTTGTCTGATTTTTGCATGAAATCGGAAGAAAAATCAGTGAAATTTCCAGTCAGAAATGCCCAATACTTTTTTGGTTAAAATGCAATTTACGAAAGGAAATTTGGCAACATTGAAATGTAGTTACGTTCTTTCGTGCGGGAAACGACGAAATGTCCGTTCCGTCACGTCCGTCGGCGGGAGTCGGTCGAACAAAGACCCCTCGGCAGACAAAGGGGGGCCCGGGAGGGAATTAACATCGTTTATATGCTCCATAAAAGCGAATGAGTTTCGGTCAACCTTCGACTACAAAAACCGGCCCTCCGCGACGCGGTGCTTAAACGCGACAATGCGAAATTCCGTCCCCCCCCCCCCCCACCAGATCGTAAGAACCCATCATTCCTTGCTACACATAGAGTCCCTTATACCCAGAGTTACGACAACTCACTTTTGGTTGGGCCAGGATTGGGCTGAAAGTGGCCTAAAAAAAAATCCAATTCTGATTGGTTCTCGCTCATGGAGGCCGAAACTAGTGCACCAAGATGGCGGTACCTCGTATGTGAACAAGAATAATGAAAATATTACCTAATTGTGCTTTATCAAGAGTAAATTGTTATTGCCATCGGTCCAAAATGAAAATAGATTAAGAAATTATTCACAAACCAATCTCATTTTCTTTTTAATTGATCAATTTGTTGATGTTGTTGTTTCTGTGTGACAGACATCGCAGGATTCCTGATCCTTATCCCCCAATATCGTTCGTTTGAGTGCACTAGTTTCGGCCTCCATGGCCAGCCAAGGTCGGCTGCCAGTCAGCTGATAATCGAGTTGTCGTTACTCTGGGTATAAAGGGACTCTAGCTACACAGTCGGAGACTGTATATTGTAGGGAGCCACCAATGCTGTCCGCCCTATTGTGTCAGGGTTTCTCTTGAAAGTCAACGCTCGGATTCAACATAGGCGATTCCAGACACTTCGAAAGGGGGGTCCGTGGAGCTTTTCCGAAAATTTTCGAAATATGAAGCATCTTATGTGTAGTTTGAGTCAATTTCGTCATGAAGATTATTGTAGTGCTGAGTTATCTTCATTTTAATTTTTTTTTCTTTCTTTTTTTTAAATCTTGTCTGCTATAGTTAGAACACTTTATTCAATTGGAACGCTTTTAAATCACAATGTAAAATTCAAGCCTCAGTTTTGTTTGAATTTTATACGATCCAAAGACTTCGGATTTAGGAGACAAAATCCGTGCGTCTACTTGGTCCGAAATCATGTAAATACTATACACAGAAATAGTAGTCTTTTCATGAAACAAACGTGGAAGCAATTTAAGAAGTAACTAAAGTAAATGAACGAAACAACTAAAATTGGCCGTGTGAAATTCATCGCAACAAACTTCTCGGCATCGCTGATCAGTCGAGATCTATCTCTATCGGCAATTCTGAAAAACAGAACAGACCAGCATTTTTTTCAATTTATATCACTTGATAATAGACCTGGACAACAACAAAAATAAAAGAGTGAAAATTAGAGAACAATTAACTGCGAGGCTGAAACTAATCATTGGCCCAGTAAATTTTATTCTGCAGCCATTAATAGGTTTTAACTCTGCTGTTGATTGATCTCTTTTCCAAATAGTATTTTCGTTTAAAATGTTGAACCAAACAAGTCTGCGTGTGAAAATGTTTTCGAAAAAGCAGTCCATGCACTATATTCCCTAGCTATAATGACGTCCAGAGATGCAAAATTTCATGATATTAATAGGAACGAACTCGCATGGATTTTTTTTGAATTATCTAAATGCCTCAGAAGGCTATGAAACGCCGAGATAAAGTTAAAACTAAAGTATGAATTCCGGGAGAAATGGTCACGAGGAGAAAAACATAGTTCTCTATTGAATTCTAGGCTACAACGCTAAAATATGGTGAAACTCAAGAATGAATTCCGGGGGAAAAATCATGAAGGGAACGACATAGTTTTCTGTTGTATTTTAGGCTATGTGTTGCGGTTTACATACTCAGCTTCCGGAAGAACATTTGAGAGGCTTGAAGGAAACAGCGCGCGAAAGCAGTTTTTGCTGTTTCAAGAAGCACGTATTTTAAGTTTTAAAATTGCTCGGATCCCCTTGGTAGAAAGAAAGATGAGACTCACTTTTTGGTGCTTAAAAATTGAATTTTAGTTGAGGAACGTTCACAAATCATTTTTCAAGACTAGTTTTAGTTGAAATCGTTAATACCTCTTCTGTATCTTTCAAAAACTGCACTTATGCGCCTTGTCCTCCAAGCCTCTCATTCCTAGAAGGAAATATCCGAAAAATTTCATTTTGCAGCATCTCCAAACATTCTTCGAGGATGATTCCCTAAGAGGTTCTGTAGGAAGTCATGTGTGCATACGAATCGTACGTCTTTTCTCGAAACTCGCGTCAGGACCATGAGAGATAGGATCGCGGCTATTGAAATCGGTAGAGGAGCGGAACCACGTACCGTCGTCGGCGAAGTACGTTCCTCGGGGAGCCCTGGGGGGGGGGACATGCTACGCAAGTCGGCAGTTACTCCATTCCGCAGTGAGCCTCAAAGCGCATAAAAACACGTGCAAGTCACGGCTCAGGGCCGTATAGAGCCACCTCCCTCTACCTTAACAAACCGGGATAAGACTATACCGCGTCGTACGGAAAAGAGCAGTAACTCCACCCGATTGTGAGCCGGGATTTCCACTTGCTCGCATGAAGTTCGAAGTTCACTCCAGGTTTTTTCCCGTAATATGGCGAGCCTCGTCGTGCTGTACAACGGAAGATAGCGGTAATTCCATTCCGGAGTGAGCCTCGAAGCGGATATAAGTGCGTGCAAACCGCGGCTCACGTTCGAATGGAGTTACTGCTCTCTTTTGCGAGGGGGAGGGGGTGCACCTGGGCAGTGACTGCGTGATCCGGGGTCACGCGCTCCGAGAGGAGTCAATCATCCTCGCGAAACCGCGCACGCACGGCGGGACCCCTATTGCAAATACGCGGTTTCAGCCGAGCGAAAGCGAGAGTGTCTGCCGGCACGGCGGCGTTGCGGGGAGGGGGAGGGGGTGCGAGGGAGGAAGGGGGCGGGGGTTCGCGCTTTCTGCCGTCAGGTAAAACTTGCATAAAGACGACTGTTGCGAGGAGAGACGTAGCGACCCGAGAACATGCTCTCATCACGTATTTCCGGTTAGCAGCGTGTATTATTCAATTACCAGGATAAGGTACTTCCGCGCGCGGCAATTGGCGTGCCGTACTCGCCGCCGCGCCGCGCCGCGCGACTCCGGGCACCTACTCGTCTGCAATTATTCTTGGCGGTCCCCGTAAATCTCATTTGAGCCTCTTAATATGTAAATGCAGAGCGGATCTCCTCCGTCTCAAACTGATTCTTCCTCCACCCGCCCCCCCTCACCCCTGTAACCTCTATTATTCATACGCGGCCTCGTTGCCGTGTCTGGGGGGTGTTACGAGTTTAACACATCGTGCGGGGCCTGAAAAATACAGAGTGGCTGCATAGGGAGAGTACGGGCTTGTCGGTAATTTTGAGGTTAGGTGATGGAGCTCTTACGGCCCAAAAGGGCAGCTAATCTATTAATTCAAATCATTCAGGGGGATTTATTATTACAGCTGTTACGATCCGTCTTTGGTAAAGCACGTATTTGACTTAGTTTTGGCGTAAATTTGCTCATTTTTAAGGAAAAACGCTCATTTCACTGAGAAAAACTATGGCTCATAAACCAATTAGTTAACGCCACTAATAGTAGTAAATGCAACATATAATAATAGCTTATATCCCCTAGGGATGGTGCGTATACGTGATTATGGTACAAGATACCCTAGTATGGTTCACAGACCGAGAATCATTACTTCATTAATGACTAGTAGTGGTGTTCCATATCAACCACTAATTGGTTTATTAAGCAATATCTAGATTTTTCTCCGTGATGTATGAACATTCTTGGCCATTTTGGTTTGATATTGGAATCTGAGGATTGGAAGTGACATTTTTTGTTCTCAAATATTGGCTGTTCTTATGGGCCCTATAAGCTCCATTTTCCGAAATGTCCGCACTCTACCCATATGAGGACTCCAGTTCTTAGTAGAGTACATATACAGGGAAAGTATGGACCGATCGTTTCATGCAAGGCTTAGGGTCCAAAAAGGCAGCCACCCTTCAAACACAAAAAATGTCACTGCTAACCTCGCTTCTCGTCACTCGTGTTTTGGCGGGCTGGTATCGGCCATGTTGAATATTGCGTAGCATTCTGGTGTTCTAACTTCTAAGGTTAGATGGAATGTTCCCTTTTGCGAAATGTTCACCTGTGTCGTATTTCTCGATGCGCTTATCGTGATTTTTGAGGCATTTTATTCAAGAATTATCTTCTTTTTGCTCTGGCTGAAGGATAATTAACCTTCTGAAGGCGTCTTATGTGCGCAAGTAATTCGCCTGCAGCTGCGTGTGTAGCAATTGTTGTTACGAATATGTTGTACGTGCTTATTTCAACTCATTACATACACGACTCTTTTAAGGCGCTCTATATGCGCAAGTAATTCGCCTGCAGTTGCGCGTGCAGCAATTGTTGTTACGAATGTGTTGTGCGTGCTCATTTCAACTCATTGCATACATGACTCTTTGAAGGCGTTTTATGTGCGCAAGTAGCGCACCCTGTTAGAGAATATCAGAAGTAGAGATCGAATGAATCCCTACTTCGTGCCTTCTCCAACAGAGTGCGCCACTTGGGTTCGTAAAACGCCTTCAAAGACTCAAGTATGTAATGAGTTAAAATCAGCACGCACAACACGTTTGTAACAACTATTTCTGCAGACGCAATTGAAGGCGTATAAAAGACAACTATATGATTCACGTTGAGAAACATTATACCACATATTTCTTACGCCAGATTGTGAAGATAAGAGTGTATTTCGGACTTTTCCGATGCGCCTTGAAGTTCCCAGTACGCCCATTGAAACCTGTATCTCACAATTCCCATTCTGTATCTCACCTGTATCTTCACAAGATCTTCGTTTATGCAAGATTGCTCACTTCACGCACGCACACATGAAATCAGCACGCACAACACGTTCATAACAACTATTTCTGCAGACGCAATTGAAGGCGAATCAAAGAAAACTGTATGATTCACGTTGGGAAACATTTTAGCACATATTTCTTACGCAGATTGTGAAGTTAAGCGTGTCTTTCAGACTTTTCCGATGCGCCTTGAAGTTCCCAATAGGCCCATCGAAACCTGTATCTCACAATCAGTACAAGTTCTTCGTTTATGCAAGATTGCTGACTTCCGCTGTCGATTAAACTCAAACGGAGAGTAACCAAAGTAACCCTCGAAACGAAACCTCCAGATCCGATCGCGAGCACACACGATAGTTTGTTTTCCTCCGAGCTCCTCAATTATTGAATAATGAATCGCGTGCGGCAACAAGGTCACGCACAATACACCCCCGTATGGTCTTTTTCAACATACTGCGCTCAATTAACGCCTTGTATATTTTTCGCCCCTCCCCCTCCCCCTCTCCTCCCCGCCCCCGCATCGCCGCCCGTTCGCATGCGATCCCGTCCTCAAACGGAATCGCGTTGCCGAAACGGCGCCCTCTCACCTTCAGCGGATCGATCGTCGACACCGACCTCGTTCGATATATATCATTGCTAAGATAGGGATATATCGATCGAGATGGTTCGATATCGATTCGACGATCGACTGGTTCTCGCGTCGAACCGACAACCGCGTTCGGGAATTTAACTTGTCTGATGTACGGATCCCTCACGAACCTGGGCGAATTTTCGGGCAGAATCAATTTTACGATCATTAAACCCCTCGGGCAAGCCGCCTAGTTTGTGTGTTCCGACTTCCTATCCGGGAAGCGGCAGGAAACCGACCCCTCTCTGCCGCCCCCCCCCCCCCCGGTGCGGTCCGATTTTCCCTCCTCGAAAGTTTTGTTTTTACGTTCGGGATTGTTTCGCATACACGGGTCGGACGGTTGAACTTTTTTTTTTAAAATATTATTGCCGTACTTGAAAGCCGCCGTGTCGGCGTTGAATAATGATTTTGAAGTCGTTAAAATCGCGCTTCAAATGTTTGGAGCGAATGAGTTCGCAGGAGAGGACAGTCGTAAAATGAATTCGCAGTCGCACTGGACGACCGGAGGGGCGCGCGGAAAAAATTCGTTCGGTCGCCCAAACTTTCTGTCCATTAAATCGAACTTTTTAGCTGTCAAACTGGACTGGACTTTCTTTTCGTCCAACCGAACTCTCTCTTCATTCAGCCGAACTAACGTCGAAAAGTCGAAAAAAACTAACGACTACAATTTCTTTGAATTTTTTTAGATTTTCACGCACCCTCCTCAGATATTTCTGTGGGATTGTGTTAACATCAACTTCTACTCGTTCTCCTTTTAAAAAAATGAAACAGCTCCGCATATTTTGAAACGCCATAATCGAGACATACGTTTTTTGATTAAAATTACAGATACGGAACATCGAACGTTCGGTTCACTTGACTAAACCCTTTTCCTCTCTTTTTGTGTGGCGAGCCAATCTGCCATGCTAAGAAAGAACGCCGTATGAACATTCGAGAGTTGCCAAATTTCCGTGAATAAAACAAATAATTTTTTAATGAAAGTTCTGCATATTTTTCCTTGAAATTTTCAGATATTATAGATTGAATCGCCAACAAAATTGCACGAAAATTTCGGAGGAAAATATTCACAATTTTCCCAGTCAATGCGTTTTTTATTGAAACAAATATTTCAACGCTTAGATGCTCTTACGGCGTTCTTCCTCAGCATGGCAGTACTGCCGTGCTAAGGAAGGACGCCGTATGAACATTCGAGAGTTGCCAAATTTCCTTCGATAAAATGTTCATTTTTGTGGAAAGTTATGAATATTTTCCCTTGGAATTTTCAAGGACTATAGGTGAAATTGCGTACATAATTATCCGACAAATTGGAAAAAAAATAGCCACAAGTTTTTTCGGAAAATTCGTATTTTATCAATGGAAATTTGGCAACGCCTGAAGGTTCATACGTCGTTCTTCCTTAGCACGGCAGAGTAATGAGTGGTTTCGGATTCCGAGAGAGGTGTGAAAGATACGAAGAGAAGTGGATTGCGCTTTCGTTTAATGAATTGCGGGGAACAATGACGGCCACCGAGAAGGGGGGGGGGGGTCGAAAGGGGGGTCGAAAAAAACAATGAAAAAGACACGGGAGTCGGATAGACGCGTGAAAGGACACAATGATTGCCGGCAATTAATAGTAAAGGCCAACCGCGGGGACAAAGCCCCTTGGACCGCATCCTCTTATACCGGCGGGGAACAAAAGCGCCCGTAATAGCACACGTTTTCGCGCCCCATTATTTAACAA
This sequence comes from Bemisia tabaci, assembly GCF_918797505.1. Lineage (NCBI taxonomy): Eukaryota > Metazoa > Arthropoda > Insecta > Hemiptera > Aleyrodidae > Bemisia > Bemisia tabaci. The sequence goes on along the minus strand of NC_092797.1, from coordinate 9,475,261 downwards.
GCTGATCATTTAAAACGCCATGAATTTTAATTCAGATTCCCGACCGAATAATGTTTTCATTTATCAAAAAACCGCGTTTCAATGTGCCACCTTTTTGTCGACTGACTTCCGCGAGGGGATGCGCGGGGGGTACGACAGAGGGCACTCGATCCCTCTCCAGCCCAACGCCAAAGGTTCATCTTTCCCGTTTTAATAACGCCGTCTATGCTGGAATGTTTTCGGGCGGAATGAATCCGCGAGTTTTATGCTTTGTTTCCGTGCCAAAGTACTTCCGCCAACCGAGCTCGGTAATTTTTTTACCGCCAATCGCGGCTCGAACCCGCCGTTTTCACGGTTGTATCGCGTTGTTCGAATAAAACGTGAGATACGATCTTCGAAAAGGTCTTTTTCTAGCCTATGTTGAATAAATAGAACGTACGGCGACGATCTGAGTAGAAATCGTGTAAAAAAGACTTCTGAACGTTGACCAAATGAAAAAATGTTCCACGGTGTTCGTTTTCACTTAATTCGGATGAAATTGACGGGGTCCTCTGTGATTTTGAAAATTTGTCTGTCAATTAATTGTGCTTTTGTTCTCCATTGTTCTTCTTTAAAAGTATAAAAACAGTTTTAAAAATGCAGTAAAATTTAATAGAAAAAAAGAAATAAAGAATAAAATATCAAAGAATGTCCTATAATTTAAAAATATCAATTAAAGAAGCAATATACGTATTATGAAAATAAAGGAATGCTATAAAATATGAAAGAACTTAATATTTTGTAAACGAATGTAATACAATATCAAAGAATGCCCTATAATATGAAAAAATCAATTAAAGAAGCAATATACGTATTATGAAAATAAAAGAATGCTATAAAATATGAAAGAACTTAATAATTTGTGAACGAATGTAATACAATATCAAAGAATTTAAAATTAAAAGTACAAGATGAATTTTAAAAGAATTCAATAAAATATAATAAAATATTAAAAGATAAATCATCTTGTGGGTAAGTTTTGATGAGTCTCGCTTTTCTCACATCAGGCTCACTCTGCTATGGTCGAGTGCCGGGATAGTTCAGGCGCAAGTCCGTAACTATTCGTGCTCTCCGGTAGGCATTTTGTGTGCATCGTGAATTAAAGGCGCTTTCTTATCCGATGATCCGCTCGCTTGCACTCGTACTTGGCGCGCGTCGGTGCTCAAGTATGAAGCGGTCGTTTCAAGAGGAAGATTTGGTTGATTACAAATCTAGTTCTCTCTCTATTTATTTATTTTTACTTTCTCGCTACCCTAGGGCAGAGAAAGTATTTTTTTATGTGTAAATTCGCTACAATGTAGAAACACTGACCTAATTCAACAGATGGATTGACTTTCGGCTAACTCATTTCAGTTTAATTAGGGCACCTTGAATATTGCATAAGCGAGGAGGCTCCCATCTCCGCGCATTCTTTTAGGTGAAAGGACTCTAATGGGTCTTCCGCGTGGAGGATGCATTCTTCACCTCGCTTGGGCGGTACATTATCCCCCTTTTTTCCCCGGGTCGTCTTAAATATTTCGCCTAAAGGTTCATTAATCATCCGAGCCTTTTTCCCTGCGTCGGGGGTTCATACGCCAAGATGGCAAACGACGTCAATTTAGGTTGGAAGTGTTGCGAGGACGCTCCCCCCGTCCGAAGGAGCCCCGGCACAACCTTTTAACACCGTAACACAACGGCTTCAGTTTTTACCATCAAGACATATGCTCCCGCGCTAAGGGAAAACCACGTATGAACATCCGCAAGTTGCCAGATTTTTTTCGAGAAAATGTTAATTTCCACCAAAATGTTTTTTTTTTTTTTTTTTTTTTTTTTTTTTTTTTTTTTTTTTTTCAAATTTTTAGGGATTCAAGATGATTGAATTAAGAATGATATAGGGTGAAAAGTTCTTGAAAAGCCATGGAAAAACCAACTCGCTGACTTTTCTCTTTGCCCAACTCTGATAAGTCGGAGATTTTTGCTGTGAAGCTTGAAATTCTTTGTCCTAGTATCCAAATCTAAATTTGTGTTAATTAATACTTAAGTAAAATTTAACATCTTTAAAATATAAAATAAATAAATAAAAAAATGGGGTGAATGGAAAAAGCTAGGAAATTATTTGTCTGCATTTGTGTCTCTATATCTATAGATCAAACTTATCATCACCAAGTGTCGCTTTTGCTCTTTTAAGTTCTCAAATTTTAAACTTTTTAACAATCTCAAGAAGCTTTACTCTTAATTTTTTTTGTGTGGGAGGCATACTGCTGATGTGAAATTCCGCTTCAAAATCTCTGAAAATATTCATGAAAAAAATTCTAAAACTATTACAAAAATTCGTATTACATCCGGAAAAATTGGCAACGTTTGGATTTTTTAAGGCGATTTTCTTTACTTCAGCAGTATGCTCCTTTTATTGCGTCAAGCAATTTGATGGGAAAACAAGCCCTCCCCCCCCCCCAAAAAAAAAGAAAAACATTGAAAGGTCCGAGACTTAACGATTCAAAAAATTTGAAAATTCATTGACAAGGTAGGGAATTTAAAAAACTGTGAAAAGCAGTCAATCTTATATGAAAATTTCAACGAAAACTGTTTTCAGATTGTTAAAAAAAATTGTGTTTCATCCGGAAAATTTGGCAACAATTGGATGTTCTTAGGACGTTCCTCCGTATGGTGGTAGTATGGCACCGAAGACGAGGTCCCGGGGGAAGCGGGGGGCTGTCAGCGGGAAACGTGAGGAGTCGAGAATGAGTAAAATTTAAATAAAGCTCCCTAAGTGTGTTTCAGTTTCCGTCGGTGAGTGACGTCACTGTTTCCTGGCGAAGCGTCGCCGGGGCTCTCCGATTATTACGAGGAGGCGAAGAGTGTGCGGCACGAGGCACGTCGCCCGCCGCCGGAATGAAGTTCGTAAATGGAATAATGAGTGCCGAGAGCAGCACACGACTGCAAGTGTGGAGAAAAAAATATTGCTACTACTCGGCACATGGAAAAGAAAAGTCGGAACGTTGCCAGATCGGGCAGTTTATTCGCTGCGCTCCGTTCTCAGACTGCGCCCGGGTGAATGTTGATCAGTGTTCGAAACTCACTTTTAAGTTTCAGGAACCATGTGGAGGGGATATCTCACGCTTCCCTGAGAGTCCACCTCTGTACAAGACGAACTCCCTACATGCAAAAATAAAGAGCAAATACAGGGCTGCAATTTTATCTATGGACTCTAAAACTAGCAACACGGCAACCCTACTAATATATATGCTCTCTATCTTTGCATGGAGAGTTGAACGAGATATAGGGATATCCCCTCCATCAAGGCCTGAACTTTGTGAGCTTTTTTGAGCTTTCAAGTTGATTTCAGAGAAAACCAGTGGCACCCTCGTGTTTTTCGCGAAACTGTACGTATGTAATAGTATTCAAATTAAATCGCAAAGCTCCATTGCTTCAAAGGGTATGAACCACCCATGAGATGGGTAGAGAGGGCTCATAGTTGTGGCAAAAGCAGCCTGTCTAGGAGACGGTACTCCGAAATCAAACCCTGGTGCTCCAGGTTGGGGGTTGAGGCATCGGGCTAACTCCCCGATACCCGGAAAAAACTTAGTGTTAAAAAGCCTAACGGAAGCAGCCTCTGTGAACGTCAAAAAAACGGATTCTACGACAAAAATTACGGAAACGGACTGAGGTTTTTAGGACGTGGAATGTGCAGGGTATTTCTGATAAATTGACAAGATGTTGTATCGGAAGTTTAAATAGTATATTGTAGGTGTCGCCGTTTTAACAGAAACTTGAAAAAGGCACAGGAACTGTCAAGAATTTATCCGTTCGTATTTTTGTTTATAAAATGCATTCTCGTTTATCATATTTTTGTTCTTTCTTCTGTTTCAGGTGAGCCATCGCCGATAATTTTTGTACAAATAATCTATATCAACTGTAAACTATCGTACGTACGTATCCAGAATCGTATCTGTCTTTTCCTATCGAAGTAAGTACCAGCCCGGTGGGACGCATTCGCACAACGCCATACAGATTAAAATATCCATGTTCATGGTTACTCTGGGTACCCGAAGTATTTCTTTTTGGCCGGATCAACCGAAACGACTTGGTGTATTGACCAAATTTTTGGCTAAATCGAGGGAAACCGTAGGTCACTCCGAAACATTTGGGAATGAAGAACGTATCCTCCTGAACTAATGCACTCTTGTCTCTCTCGAGTTAAAATGCATCAATAGACATTTTGGAGTGGATGATTTAGAGTGCTTTTGGTTTGGAGACTTTACGAGTGCCAAAATACTTTCAATATGTGATTTTGAATCTTAATTAAATAGAAACGCACAAAGTGACCAAGTCGTATCAAGTTTGAATCGAGAGAATCAGTTTTTAAGTATTCTTCCCCCTTGAGACCCAATGCTAAGAGTGGCGTGGCATGCTTTGCGATGTATCCATTGATCTGCGATTTAAACCTAGAGAACAGGATCGATAAACAGGATGTTCGCAACGAACACCTTAATAATCGATTCTTTATCGTAGAAAATGGGGCTTTAATGGGGGAAATATCGATAATCAATCATTCTAGCCTCGCCACTGGTTAAGGACAGAGTTTACGACTTTTTTCGTGATAAAAATATCTTTTCTCGACTTTGAATTTTCGACAGGAGAAAATTTACGAGTAGTTGAATTCAAAAATTCTCCCAACGCGTACTTTTCCAAAATGCGACGCACTGCACTGGAAAAAAAAACACATTGTATCTAGAGTCCAGACTCTTGAAAACATTGACAAGAAAAAGGACTCTTGATTCAAGCAGATTTAAGCTTAAATCAAAAGGAAATCCGCTCAAATTAAGAGGCTTGGCTCTTGATTTAAGCTTAAATCTGATTGAATCAAGGGTATTTTTTTTTTGTCGATGTTTTTACGAGTCTGGACTCTAGATCCAAAGTGTTCTTTTTCCAGTGTGCATCCCTTCTAAAATCGGTCAATTTGTGAAGTGAATCCGCTTCGTAAGTGCGTAGTTAACTCCACAAAAATCATTTTTTGCTTAATAAAAACTTAGTTTCCTCCGCAAAAATAGTCCGAATTTGTATCTCTCCAGTTGTCCGGGATTAGGGGCTGCTGAGTGAAATGCACTTTCGGCCCCCGAGGTGTCACGAAACTCATGCACCTGCAAAAATTACACACGTTGTTCACCTGGTATAAATCGAAATTTTACAACCACGTGGCAATCGTAGAAGGTGCGTCAATCTCAATTTTTCACCGAAGTCGAAGGGGAGCTTTTTAAAGGGTGAGAGTTAACGGAAGGGGCTTTTAAAAGCCTCCTTTGTTTTCTCATTCGCCTCTCATCGTTTTTGTTTATGATTCAAACTCCTCCTTGTTTTATTTGCGTTCTCCGAGTTTTTCGCTGGGATTTCTTCTCCTTTTCTCTTTCCTTCATTTTTTTTGTCAGTGCACGGAGGTATGAATCGAAAAGGGTCCTTTTCAACGTCTTTATGGTCGTGCTTCACAAGTGATCGCCTCGAATTCATCAGAGATCTCGACCGATGATTTTAATGATTTTTTCCTGAACGTATATTATTTTTCCAACGATCCGTGAGAATACAATCTGGCTTTTCGCGCTTTTTTAAGCGCTCATTACAATACGATTTGCCGTGGGAAACCCCATAACTACCGTTTCGTAACGTTGAAGATTAAAGAACCGTCACCGATTTACTGCTCGTAGACGTTATTGTGATTCTAGGTCGGACTTTCACCACTCGAAAGAAGAAAGTTACTCAAAGTTTTCCATGGAGAGAGGAATAGGACTGTGGCTTTTTGCATCTTGTTCTGACTCAGACGAAAGTGGGCTTTTTTCAACAATGTGGCTTAAACGATTGAACATTCAAAAATTTAAAACATGGAAAAACGGACCGGAACGTCTATAATTATGCCCTGATTTATTATGAAGTGTTATTTCAACACTTATTGAAGCATGACTTTGTATCCCCAAACCACATCATTTTGGGGATAATCGTAGACCACAAATTCAAATCGCTAAAAAGATAAAGTTGGCTGACTTAATCCATCACACAAACTTGGCACTGTAATTATAATACAGTTACACAACAGTTTCCCAAGTTATGGGGAATACTATCACTTTTCTTCTGTCTATAGCTTGACCCCTGTCTTTACGTGAAGAACAAGAGAGGGCAGAAGAGAAGAAAATTCATGAGGGCACAACAAATTTTCTCAGGACGGCTCAGAATTCTCACACTTGGGCGCGTTTAAATCAAAAGGAACTATGTCCATTGTGACATGAGCCCTGTCAGACACGTACTCTTACGGATCTCGGGGCTCATGACGGAATGGATATAGTTCCTTTTGATTTAAATACGTTCATTTAAGCTTTGATGAGAGACGTCAGCCCTTCCGAAATTGCAGGGCATCTCGTCCAGAACAGGGATCGCATCATGCCCGGAGGCAACAGAGCAGAACCGAAAGGGCGCTTCGAATCTTCTGCCGTTCTTAGGAAAAACGTCGTATGAGCCTGCGGTCGTTGTCAAATTTCGTTTGATAATGTACAAACTTACCCGAAAATTTCCGACTATTTTTCTTCTGATTTTTTCTATAGACTTTCATTCATAATTTAGAGTTGCCACGGTCAGGGAATGTCGATATATGTCAGAGGATTTTCAAAAGTCAGGGAAAATCTGGAAATATCAGAGAAAATGATGAAAGTATCAGGGAAAAATTGTTCATTCATCTTTATTTGCTTTTTAGAATGGGTTTGACGTTTTGAACAACGAAGTTTGCCTAAAAACTATCTCTAATTGTGTCTTTTTAACCATCTGGCATATCCTCAATTTTAAGGGAATTTTACTCGAATTTGTCAAGGAAATCAGGGAGATGTAAGGGAATTTCATCTTCCAAATTTTGTGGCAATCCCGATAATTGAATCTGAAGTATCTGAAAATTGCAAGGAAGATTACTACTAATTTTCCTCGGAAATAAATATTTTGTCCGGGAAAATTTGGCAACCTCCGGATGGCCATACGGCGTTTTCCCTCAGCACGGCAGTGTTGGTGGCAGAGGATGGGGATTCGAGACCGAAACGCCAATCGTCTGTTTGATGAAACTATTTCGGACTGTTGCGAACTTATCAAGGAACTAAATGGAGCGTGGCGGCCGGGAAATAGGGGAACGAACGCAACCCAGCGTCATAAGCAGAAGCGCGCCCGTCCGTCCGGACCGTTTCAGCGTGACGTCACCGTGAGGATTTTCCACGGAAGGGTTTCGATTGCAGAAACAAATCGAGACCTCCTCTCTACAGTATACCTTCATAGACTGAGTATGGCCACTGCAGCATCTAGTCATGACTGGCTCAGCCAATTTAAGGCTTTACAAAGCTCTTAGAACCCAAAAAAATTGCGGACGTTGCAGGTGATTCAAAATCTCAGATAATGATGCACTGGATAAAAAAACACATTAGATCTAGAGTCCAGACTCTTGAAAACATTTACAAGAAAAAATACTCTTGATTCAATCAGATGTTTGCTTAAATCAAAAGGAAATCCGCTCTTGTTGATGTTTTTAAGAGTCTGGACTCTAGATCCAATGTGCTTTTTTTTTAGTGTGTTTTATTTGCTTGTATTACTGTGAACTTTACTCAAATCATTATTTAGACGTATTTACAAAGTTTTAAAAACAATATTGTTCATTATGTTAAAACAAAAAATGTTCAACTTGAACCTGTAAAATGACATGGTTGGTTAGGTTGGGTCCGAGGCGAAGCAAATGATAAGCGTCAAAGGCCGGCAAAAATCCTTTCTCTTCTGCTCCCACCAACTTTCATCAAGAGTTGCCGCCATATTTTGGATCTAGAGGATTTTCTGGAGACTCAATAGCCATACTTTTCCTATTGGGGTACTCTTTACTCTGCCTTGTCATCGAAAAATCGACCGAATTTTCGATATCGAGTTGTCCTCAAAATGTCAGCAATTTAGTTTATATCTGACTGAATTATTCCGCTATAACAGCGAAATTCGACTTTTTTTGTAAAATACACGGGCTGACAGAGAAGAAATTACGTAAAAATGTTTGACGCCAGTCCCGACAAAACAGCAGCGAGTTCACTTCATTTAATTAGAGAGCTGTACAAATTTTCGTGACCAATGTAAACTAAAAACGTTAGTATCTTGGTCAGGAGTTGATTCAGTAATTTTCGTTGCGCAAATCGTGTTCTGAGTGAGCTTTTGGTTAGAAAACATGTATCAGAATGCTCCAATTTTCACCTTGTCCCCCGGTCCATTTTTGTACTTACCGTTTGTTGCGGCAACTTGTCAAAACACTGGATTATTATTGAATTTGGGTTTTTCAGTCCTGCACGATCCATATTTTTTGTCCCAGAGAATGAACGTGGAACATGAGTTTGGAACCACCCTATACACGAATACAAGCGTCGAATCCGAGCAGGTCCGGCGTGGCGCGGCGGCGGTGGCGGTGGGATCTTCACTCGGGTGGAGAGTTGACAGCTCTCTCTTGACCGGACCCGCCCCGATCCCCGAATCGGACAGAAAACCTTTTAGATTAAATTGATGATCACTCCCCGCGGTAGGTTACATCCGAGTCCGTGTGAAATGAATAAACACACGTTCCGCGCCGCACTGCGGGGGCGTCGGGGGTGCCGCGGCCGCCAAGGAGGGACTCGACTCGTGAGTGTTTACTTTTATCCTCGGCGTGTATCGCTCCTCCCGAGTTCAATTAGTATTTTCCTCTCCAGAGCTCTATTAAAAGCAACTCCGCCGAAGGGACCCCGCCCGTCACCCGCGAGCTCTTGCCGAAACCTGGCCGTTCCGAGCCCGAGGGATGTTCAGCAACCTGGAAAACCGGGATTGAACGGGGAGCTTTTTTGGCGTATGAAGGAAAACCGGGGAATTGTCATCGTGGTGTCTACAAGTCCGGATATAGTACTGATTTTTTAAGGGCGGTCCGGAATTACTGAAAAGGTGCGGAAATTCCGCTAGAAGGTCCGGATTTTTTTAATTTTTTGTCCAACTTGGAAAAAATCCGAACTTTCGGAATTTTTCAAATTTCATCAAATGGAGGTACCAAATTTTTTAGGAATGTACCGAAAATACTGTAAAAGTACCGATTTTTAGCCGGCTGGGTTTAGCAGACACCATGGTCATGTTTGCTGTAAAATTAATGACAAATTTTGCGGAAATATTCCAACTCCACAGGATGTTCAGCAACCCCTAGAAAACCGGGGATGTCGGGATCGACTGGGGAGGTTTTTTTTCATATGAAGAAAATCTTGAAAACGTCATGGAATTCGCTATGAAATTTAAACCAATTTTGCGAAAATATTCACATTCCTCTGGGTGTCCAGCTACCTCTGGTAAACCGGGGATTTGCGGAATCGTCTGGGAAGTTTTTTTTGGCATATGAGGGAAACACGGAAAACTTCATGAAATTTGCTGTAGAACTAGTGGCAAATTTGAGAATAAATTGACATTTTTTGTGGAACCATCATGCTCGCAGTTTGGTTCTCGGAAAAAGCGAGAATTCGCCGGAAAATCTGAAACAGTCGGTTCGTGCGCAAACGTTTTCGTTGGGATGGATTTCCGTCTAACACCGGATTCCGAAAACACAAGTCCGCAGCGTTTCAAAACGCGTTTTTGCAGAGGATTCATGCCTCAGGATTCATGGAATTTTCAAAGGTTATTCTTTACTCGGATACGACCGATAGTCGGAGATTTTTTTTTTTCAAAATCACGCGAATATTGTGCGTTTTTTTTCTGAAAATTGCCAATAATTAAGGATTTCCTTACGTATTTTGGTCTAGACAATCATGCTATGACTACAGCATTTTTCCGTTTGAAAAGTTCTAGACACCCTGACTTAGGTAAGATCTCAGCAGAGGTAGGAAAGTTTCTCCTCTCTCTCTCTCTCCTCTTCCCCGAGGGCACAAAACGCTTATCAGGGGTTGGGCTACTGTGCGTCCCAGGTGAACCCCCGCCTTCTAATATCCCAAAGGCTGGATGCACTCTTTACCCTTAGCACCAGCTTTTCCAACAGCCACATTGCCTTAAATCATCAGCACGCGCCGAGCATCAGTGCAAGCAAGCACATCAAAGAAAGAGAAGCGCCTTCAATTCATAGTACCCGCAAAATGCTTACCGCGAAGCACGAATAGTTATCGACTTGCGCCTTATCTGTTTCGGCACCCGTATAGCGTGATACATGCATGCGGAAACTGACTGTTGAGCTCTCACTCTCTCACGCTCTCTCGCTCATTTGTCTGTATACAGCAAACCAAGAAGAGAGGAAGAAGAAGGAGAAGAGAAAGAAAGAGGGTAAATTCGGTAAAAATTCAATATACGAATAATAAATTTAAACTACTGCATCTTAGTCCCGTTCTTTCAACCGAGAGAAGACGAATTAGACCGCGTTTAGCAGAAAGGAACCAAGCCACATCAGCTATCGGCGAAGTGAACCCAGCGATTAGAATTTTTACAAGAGAACGATTACGCGGATTTTTTTTAAATTATTGAGGAATTTGCTTCGTACTATGCAGGACTTCAACTGAAATTCGCAAAAAAATCAAAAAAAATCCGCGCAACTATTTTAATGTATGACATTAAATTCCCCAATTGAATTTGGCAAAAGCTTTGGGTTGAGTTCATTTCTGCTCGACGCGGTTCAATTCATCCCTTATCTACTGCCGTGCTGAGGAAGAACGCCTTATGAAGATTCGAGAGTTGCCAAATTTCCTTCGATAAAATTTTTATTTTTTAGGTAATTTATGAACATTTTTCCTTGAAATTTTCAGGGACCTTAGGTGAAATTTCGAACAAAATTATCTGAAAAATTGGGAGGAAAATATTCATAAGTTTACCAGGAAATTCGCGTTTTATCAAAGGAAATTTGGCAACGCCTGAAGGTTCATACGGCGTTTTTCCTTAGCACGGCAGTCTAGTGGTCCATTTCTTAGACTCCAGACGCTACCTTTGTTTCGAATCACTCTCCGACGTCTTAACTCGGCAACCATTAGCCTTTCGCAGCCTCCAAGATCGAGAAACCCTACCACTCGAGGTTTTGGCCGACGGAGCCTTTTCAGCCGGCCTGAGGGCACTCATTAACAATCGCCCTCCATCCGGCCTCGCGGATCCATTTCAACGGCCGGGAGGGAGAGCATCCCCCTTCCGCCCCCCAGGGGGTGGATTCAGTTTTCGCACCGCGGATTGAGCCCCCGCCTTATTTTCGGGGTTGATACTATTTAATCAGGCTTGTAATAAAGGTATGTTTGGCTAAGCTCCTCGCTTCGGCCCGGAATCATCCGCTCGTGTGAGCACCAATCAAGGGTTTAATTTATCTGGTGAATGGTTTTTAGCGCCGGCGACCGGGACGTCGAATTTCTACGCAGCTCATGGTAGAGAGGCGTCGACGATCGATTGTCGATTTTTCCCTATTTGAATCCGTGGTGAAGGATCGATTACTAAGGTGCTCGTCGCAAACACCCTGCTTATCGATCCTTTTCCATAGGTTTAAATGGTAGATCAATCGATGAATCGCAAAGCGCGCCATGGCACTGGAAGCTACTGTCGTTGTATCGGCTGAGAATCGATGTCCGATTTCGGGAAGGTTTGGCGGCTCTGGAGTTGCACACTTTCCATCTGTATCCTGATTTCGGTTGTGCTTGCTTTTGTGTTACGTGTGTTCCCGTTTTGACCCCTTGGCGCAGGTTACCGTACGGGATAGAAGCGTTGAACGGGAGGTCCTTTTTTTATTTTTCATTAACGAGTGATTATTTATTTTCTTTTTACTAAAAAAATGAAGCTCATCGTGGGTATCTTGCTTTAATCCTAGTCTGACAGAATTGGAGTCTGTAGGACACGACTTGACCTTTCCTGCTTCTCCAGGTTTATAACAATGTTTACATACGGAATTCTAAGTCTCTAACAACCATGATAATAAACATATACTCGACAACAAAAGTTAATATTATTTTTAAATTATGGTACTGATTTGGAAACACCGGTTCCACCCTGGGGATTTTTCCTTGTCAATGTTTTTTTGAGTCTGGACTCTTGATCCAAGCTACTTTTTTTTACTAGTGTAGTTTGAATTAGACGATTATTTTATTATTATAATAGTTACTACATTAAATGCTTTACATCTTAACATTATTTAAACTGATATTTTTATGGAATTAAACGAGTAATCGTCCTTTTGTTACATTTTTTGCTTTGGGAATTTTAGTCTGACAATCCGATAATGCAAACACCAGGAGGTCACCGCCTGACCTTCCTCTCAAGCGAGGTAACCTATTTCGTGTCGCTTTGAATTTTCTTCGCGTGTTTTTCACCTGAGTTTTAAACCCGACCCAAATCGTTGGAAGGCGAAGCGGCGAGTGAAAAAAAGAGGAGCTAATTAAATTTAGCTCATAATATCCGAGCCCCATGCAGGAGCATAATTTACAGGAGCTAGACCAGGTGACTTTAAGATTATTTTAACCATGAAATATGACCACGCTGAACGCAACCCATAAAATCTATCCAAATAGAGCGCAGTAATATCCTGGCTTTCTCGTTAAACAGCTCTAGACACGATCCCTGCTGATTTTATAGCTATTCTCTGAATAGTGTGGATTTTATTTTGTTGTGGAGGGTTCTAACATAGTAGGGGTAGTTTTTCAGATTTTCTCCTTATCCTTGGAATATTCATTTTGTCGGAACTCAAAAAAGTTTGATTATACAACTTCCAGTGTGTATTTTATTTTGTTGTGGAGGGCTGTAACTTAGTAGGAGTAGTTTTTCAGATTTTCTCCTTATCCTTGGAATATTCACTGTGTCGGAACTCAAAACATTCGACTATGCAAACTCTACGTAAAAATATGCAAAAACTTGTTACAATTCTACGAGAAAATCAATACATTTAAACCTACGTCTAGAAGAGAAAATTAGCATTTTAAGTTTAAAACCCAAAAAAGCGTCCTACAAGAGGACTTGATATTGAATTTGTTCGGCTGAAGTTGCCAGCACAGCTTTACGCAACATGTTATAATAAAGCCGCATCCATATGTTCCGTTTGAAAACATCTTTGATCAAATGTTCTCTTCTTTTGGTTCACAAGTACGGGTTGATTGCTACAAAGTGAAAAATATTTTCAAATTTTCACTCCTATGTAACGTGAAAGATCGATTTAATTTTTTAATACAGGGTAGGCGGGGTTTTTTTTTTTTTTTTTTTTTTTTTTTTTTTTTTTTTTTTTTTTTTATTTTAACCTTAATCATTAAGCCCGATGATGTTTTGATATTAAGGAAAATATTCGATACAGCTTGAAACGCACTGCACAAGATTATCTCAATGATCAAAAAGTTAATAATTGGAAATGGTACAGACAGACCTCATTTGCTTATAGAATGAAAAAACTAAAACCGGTCCGATTTTGGTTTTTATTTTATGTGCAAGTGAGACACCGTTTTAATGGTTAGCTTTTTTACCATTTTAAAAACATATACTTGAATTACCTCTGAACGTTCCATTGAAATTTTTTTATTAAAATTGATTTGTAAAGAAAAAATTTTCGGAGCCAAGTCGTTTCTCCTGAATCAAAACGAGTCTTCACATTGAAACACGGTTTATTTTCTTCTTCTTTTTAAAAAAAAAAAATTATACCGTGATTCCTTACGACTCAACGTTCGATCATGCCATTGCGCATTCCAGAATCGAAACCGCGGCGAAAGTTCAGTAGCGAGGCGTAAACCATCGATTATCGATTTCCCCATTTGAAGCTATGATAAAGAATCTATTATTAAGATGTCCGTTGCGAACACTCTGTTTATCGATCCTTTCCCATAGCTTTAAATGGCAGATCAATCGATATATCGCAAAGCACGCCACGCCACTGGAAGTAATCATCCCCCGGAGGAGGAAACCCCGGGAAAATTCCGCAGAGCTTATCCCTCCTCGCGCGGTGTGGCGGGAATCTTATGTGTTCTTTCCGTGTCAGTTTTTTATTGTAATTTTCCCGGATGCCCACCTGCTTCACCTACATTGGCCCCTCCCCCTCCTCGGATCTCCCCCAATGCCAAGCCGGAGTCTGACTCGCGTTCGCCGGCATCATCACATTATCATCATTTTGATGAAAGGGAAATGAAATGCACGGAGGAACGTGTACGAAATACATAGACTCACAAAACCCCGGCCCGACGCCGCATTTTACATTTTCATGTCTGGCGATTAGGCGCGTTTTCACGGACACGCTCCCCGCGGAGGGAAACCTCCGAGTCGGAATGTTGCCGCGCTACGATTAATTTTGAGGATTTTTTATGAGCACTGGAAAGAAAAGTCGCTTGGATCTTGAGTCCAGACTCTTAAAAACAATGACAAGAAAAAATACTCTTGAATCAATCATCCGCTTAAATCCGCGGAAATCCGCTTAAATTAAGAGGCTCGGTTCTTGATTTAAGCAAAAATCCGATTGAATCAAGAGTATTTTTCCTTGTCATCGTTTTCAAGAGTCTGGACTCTAGATTCAAGCTACTTTTTTTTTCCAGTGAGAATAATGCATGAGAAATGGACCACTAGACAAAGTACAAATTTCAGCATTCTGATACACTGAAATTTCACGTAAAACACGATGCGTACAACGAAAATTACCGAAATCAACTCCTTACGAAGATATTTAATGATTCTTGATGCGTGAATTCAAACCGCCTGCTCATGAAAACTCAATGCTCTACGTGATTCACATCGTGCGCTAAACGTTCATCATGACAGTCTCAGCGATATAAAAATCTGGCAACCTCAATCTTGACGCTTTGGCTCAGCTATAGCAAATTGCTTATAGTTTGAACAACTCATGGTGGGAAATGAACATTGCTCGATTGAGAAGCTTGCTGAAACCGTTGTAGTGCGCGATTTGACTCACGTAGAGCTTTGAGTTTCTTGTGAGCGGGCAATTCAAATTTCTCGTAACCAATGTGAAATAAAAACGTTAATATATTCGTTAGGAGTTGGTTTCAGTATTTTTTGTTGCGCGAATCGTGTTCTACGTGAAATTCTGGTCTGGAAATTCGGGGTAAATTAGTTATGATTTTTACGTGGGAAAAAATCAGATAAAAATCTCAGTCTGGTCGAAAAAACCTGGAAGGGTCAGGAAAATCTCCTTTCAAAATAGACCTGGAAATCTGAAGTACGGCTTTAAGGTTTGTTGCAAACTGTAACTAGAGGAAAACAAGATCTGTGATCATGGGTTTATATTTAAAAAAGGGCTCTCGTAGAAATTGAGATAAGCTCTCATATCAGAGAGGCGACGCTCATGAAAATGGCTCAACAATTAGGAAGTTAGGAAACAGCAGAAAGAAATGCAGAAAATTAATTAATTTTGCTCAGTAACAGGATGTTAGGAAAGTGTCAGGTCGACACTACCCTGAGGTGAAAAAAAAAGCCGAAATATATTCAGCAAAATGAAAACACTACAGTTTCAAAATAAAACTTTAACGTGTACCAGCACTCACAGGCAAGTGGCGTTTATTTTCCCTTGAGGATAGTGAGGAATAACAACAGTGCAAATGAAGTTGGAAAATTCGTAAGCGTGTGACCTAATTTTTCCATCCCATGGACGAATTTCTTTCAGTTGGAAGCTCACAGTGCATGAGTGCAGCTGAAATTGCCCGACACGCTGTCTTTTTTTAGCTGAGGTTTTTTCCGCGTGGGGATCTGTTTTTAAAGTGGACCCTCTACCATTGGGCATTGGACAAGACATTTTAAGTAGGGTGGGTAATTCATCGATGTAATGGCGACACGTTGATTGGAAAATGATGATCTGCAGCATAGAAGTCAGTCGCAGATTTTTCCATTTGTCCACACCTGCATATTGTCAATCCCAAAAGTGAAAAAAAGCCATGAATGATAGAGATTGCAGATCGCTCTTCTCCAGAAAAGTGGTTGATATTTTAAGAGTCAGAAATTGCTTCTAGAGAAGAATAATGAAACAAATTGTATGATCCTTCTTTCTGCGGAGAATTTTTGATGAATCGTCCTTATTTTCGCTGAGAAATTTTAATGACCCATCCTTCTTTTCGCTGGGAAAGTTTCATGGAATTCCGTAGAATTTTCGGAGGTTAAGTATGCAATTGCACCGAATAAGCTCGATTTTGACGCGGAATACCAAGTTCAAAAAACGATAATTTGTTCCCTCTCAAAATTTCTAATTCCCCCCCCCCCCCAATATTAATTACTCCTAAATTGCATGAATTTTCATGTTTCTAAATATCATGAATTTCATGTTTTAAATGCCACGCGCTTTGATTTTCTCGAACTTCATATTTTTCATTATTTCAAATCTCATGAACTGCCGTATCTCAGATTTCGTCACATTCTGCCGTGCCCCTTTTTTCCCGAGGCCGACAACGTCGCCTTTGCGAGGCCTTTCCATGCGCCTTTCCTTTTTAGGGGGTCTCCAATATTTTTATTTTCCTCGCAACGCAGCGCTCTTTGCGATACCTCTGCGGGCGGACGTAGCCCGACCCGGCTTCCGACCACCCCCCCCCCCCCCACACACACACACACACACCCTGAGCCACGCGCTGCGTCCCAGGTGCCGCTCATTGAAAACGGGACGTGAGAAAAAATTATGAGCGAGCCCCTACAACGTACTAGTTTCATTCTTTGAATTTAAATTCGGGAACCGACCTTGTCGAAAATTTCGAACCATAAAATACCGCTTCTCGCCTGATACGATCGGAATACTTTGTTTGCGCTGTGCAGCTTTTAAACGCGGATGGTTCATGGTGAATACATCGCCCCTTGCTCGACGAGCGATTGTAACCGAATTCCACCGTTGCAAATACTCACTAATCGTATTTTTACCAGGATACTTTCGCGCATTTATAACATTAAATTCCACTGATTTTCCCATTGATTGAACGCTAAAATCAAATGAAGTTCAAGCATAAATTGCATGGTCAAATTCCTGTGATATTGGAATTTTTCCAGTATATTTTGCAACCATGGAATGGATTTACGTTCCTTCATCCAGGAAACGATGGGTATGAGCATTAGTGTGTGCTAGCAGGGCTAGGAAAGGTCGCTTTTAATTAACAAAGACCTCAAAGTCACTTTAAAAAAAAAACAAGAAGAAAAAATCCAACATGAGTATGTTGGAAAAGCGTGCCGAATAACTGAAATGCTGGACAAATACCTCTTATTTTCACGTCTTTGCTTTTTGCATCAATTGGTACTTTTTGCTAAATTTGAGAGAAAATATTGATTCATGAACGTTGAATGTAAATTAATTTTAAAGATTCCGTCCAATTATCTTGATTTTAAGCTGATATGCGGCATTTGCGCACGACCGTGATTTGGGCGAACTGCCGTGCATCGAAATCGCGTTCAGTTAATCTCTTTGGATTTCGAACTGTAACTTCTCTCCTATTCGGCCGATTTGTACAAATGAGGTCTCTTTTTATTTGTACTTCAACGGAAAGTAAAGAAAAACTCGCTAAATAGACGGAAAACAATTTTTGAGAAAATTTGGTGGATCCTGGCATCACGGTGAATGGTTAATCGGTTAATCGCCTCGCCGTCTTTTATTGCCTTGCTCGAAACCGGACACCCAAAGCTATATCGCGAGATAACTGTAGTGGTTTAAGTGGATTTCGGCAGGGGCCATGGTTAGTACATAGTATAATGAGTCACGAGGCTCATCACAGATTGCACTTACAGTGCAAGACGCTCATTGGCTATAGAGTTTTGGCGGGAAAGAAGGTTCTAGAGTTGAGTCCTCCGAGCGTAAGAAAGCTCCTATGAGGTTTCTGTCAAATTGAATAATACGGTTTTGACAGAAAAATGTTCTCAAGGGTTTCCAATTAGCAGTTCATTAGATTTTTTGGTAAAAGACCATCAGGGCTTGACAGTGTAATGGTTCAAAGACAAAGAAACGGGTGCGAGGAAAAAAGTATTTGGACGACCCGTTGAATAGCATTGGTTGATCTGTGTGCTGTACTATGGTACATCCGAGTGATTTCAAAAAGCGAGCCCTACTGGCACGCTTAAAAAATTAAAAAAATACAAGGTTGCAAGTTTCAGGGTAACCGGAAAATCTGGTAGTGCAGGCAATTATGAAAAACTGGAGAACATGTCATCCTAATACATTAGTGTTTTTCTCGGGCTCATGTGCTCATTCATTGTACTGAATAAATTAACAAGTAGATTAGAGGAATTTTCGCGCACGTAGTTAGAAATATTTCCCGGTAAAGGTAGGAAAAATCAAAGTAAAATCGCGGAATTTTGAAAAATGCCCGGGAAATGTTCCTGCATTTTGGCGGGTTTTTTTCAACAGGCAGGGATTTCGTCAAAGAAAATCAAGGAAATTTGACATTCTACTAACCTTAAAGCCACGTACTATGCGCTCTTTACATTGGACTTTTTCACATTTTACAACCAGGGAAAAGTGCGCATTTGTCGTCGCATTCCCTATAATCTATTTCATCTCAAAAATATTCCAGAATTTATTTTAAAATTCTGCATAATTAGTCCATCACGAAGGGGAGAAAAATCTTATCTTTCCAAAAATTGTATTCCATTGCTTCCAAAACCGTACTCAACTATTTGAACCTCGGAGAGATAATGAACGGAGATTCCAATTGTACTCGGAAAAGCTGTTACGCTCGGAATTAACTCTGGTACTTAACCAACACCAGACGGGGTCGAATAAAGAGCGAGATATAAGTAGATTCCACCGGCGGCGGCGAATTGAATCTGAGCGCGCCGTGGAGTGGGGGCGTTAGGGGGGAGGGGCGGCGGGGGCGGGCCGCGGGAAAGAGGAAGGGATAAAGGGGTAAACAGAGTAATGCTAAAATGATCGACTGAGTGTCATACGGCAGGAGTCAAACAAAGGTAAATAATGAATAGATTCACAATTGGAAGCAAGGCTCTATTTAATTAACAGGTTGAGGGGGTTCCCGGCTCTAGTTACTATCGCCGCTCCCCGTTCTGGCTGGCTGTGTCTTTGCATTGCGGGTTGCCGAGCGACAAGGCGCGCTACACCGGGAGAACGCCGTATGAACATCCGAACGTTGCCAAATTTACCCCCAATTCAATATTTATTATCGATAAAATTTATAAATATTTTCCCTTGACATTTTCAGATATTTTACATTAAGTTATGGATACTATTCTCTGAAAAATCGAAAGGAAAATATTCGAAATTTTCTCCGGAAAATCGTATTTTATTAAAGGGAATTTGGCAACGCTTGAAGGTTTGTACGTCGTTCTTCCCCGGTGTGCCAATATAGCTCTCCGCCTCTCGCCTTTCCGATTTTCAACTCGGCGGGCTCAATTACGAATCGGCAAGTCGGATGGGATATCGCGAAAATCCGAGCGTTTCTGAAAGCGAATATGCCCGCTTTCAGATGGGCTTCGTGGAGCGCGAGCGCTTTCACTCCCTGGGGCTCAAACGAGGGACTTTTCGAAGACCACTCGTTCCTGGGGATCGTTATGTTACCTCGCGGGATTCGAAGTTCCCTGGCTGCTGCGCTAAGGAAAAACGACGCACAAGCATTCCAATGCTGCCCAATTTCCTCTCAGAAATGATTAATTTTTTAAGAACATTATGAATATTTTTCATCGAAATTTTCTGACACTTTAAAGCGATTCACGGTTAATATTCTGTAAAAAATCTGGTGAAAAATATCCACAGATTTTCCCGGAAGTTTGTGTTTTGTTCGGTGAGATTTGGCAACGTTTGAGGGCTCGTACGTTGTTTTTCCTTCGCACGGTAGCCGTAGCAACGTGTGCGCGGATTTTTTTTCGGCTCGACGAACCCATTCACGTATCCCGTTCATTCAATCATTCGCTCGCAACGAACCTCCTTTCTCTCAGCCCCACCCGCGGCTCCAGAGTCACTAAGCGTTAACTCGATCGGAATCCGAATAAATCGCCATCATTAGAGTTTTAAAATAATCCGGAAGTAGAGTCGACCGACGAGATGAGGAAGATATGATTCAAGCCGGAAAGATAATGGAACGCTCGTGCAAAAATTAAAGATGGGATTTTTATATTTTATGGACAGGACCTGAAAAGAATCGTGGGAAAAAAGTGTCCTTACAATTCTGCGGGCCGATTGTTGAAATTTTAGCTCGCAGTTGGACGGATTTGGCCAGTACGAGTATATCCAACCTTGTCAAACGGTGCCTAATTTGTTATCTTATTTTTCAAAAACTACACCGGAAAAAAAACACATTGGATCTAGAGTCCAGACTCTTAAAAACATCGACAAGAAAAAGTACTCTTGATTCAATCAGAATCTAGCTTAAATCAAGAACTAAGCCTCTTAATTTAAGCGGATTTCATTTTGATTCAAGCAAAAATCCGATTGAATCAAGAGTAGATTTTCCTGTCAATGTTTTCAAGAGTCTGGACTCTAGATCCAATGTGTTTTTTTTTCCAGTGTATGCGAATTTCAATCTGAAATTCAAGCTATTTAAATTGAACTATTCTCGATAGTTTAAGCCAAAAAAATTCACCAGAAATTTTGAGGCATCGATCGCCTTTAAAAAATAAACTGTCTCTAAAAAATAAAGAAATGAAGCATGAAAAGAAATTCAGCATAAATATTTGCAGTTCGGCTTATTCTGCTTAAATTCGCTTAAATATGCTGCCGATGCAGCGTCGTTCAAATTCGAGAGAAAAGCTAAAAAAAGGACCCGATTACGCCTCTCCTGTCTTTGATTGGGTTGCTCACATGGTCCTTGAAGCACCATCACGAACAAGACCGAGGGAAACTAACATATTATGGAAGTAGAGCAAGGAAAAGGACGTGCGTTGATAACGGCGCAGAGATACAACTATTCGTACTCGATGGATGTCCGTGTTGCGTCTGCATAATTGAAGGCGCGATAGGGCGAGGCGTGAACTCGCATCGCAATGCTCCGCTCTACGCTGCCAATGAGCTGTCACTCATATTAAAGAGAACATTTTAAGAAAGACGCCCGATTCCGTCTCTCCTACTTTCTTGACACTCGATTTTCCCCCCCTTTTTGTTCAATTTTCACGTCTGGTTCGTTTTTTAAATATGTATTTGAAGACCTTCATCTGAAGCTCGTATGTACCGACCCGAGAATCCGATATAACCCGCGGAGCACATTTTTCACAAGCCTCAGGTCAATGCAACCCGGCTTGGGCGTCTTAAGCTCATAACGCATTGTGTTAATCTGTTAAAAATTATGATTTTGTGTTTTATAAGTCTTCAACTTTTATTGTTGAAGATGGGTAGTTGCCATGAATGAGTATATACACTCTGAATAAACTATGATAGTTATAATATGCGTGTTATACAATTGGCTTCTTTACAGAAATAAATGTTTCATGGGGTAAAATTTAGCAAGGTTCGGATGCTGATACGGCGCTTTTCCGCATGGCGTTACTCTGCCGTGCTAAGGAAGAACGCCGTATGAGCCATCAGACGTTGCCATATTTCCTTCGATAAAAACCGCATTTACTGGACAAATTCGGAATATTTTCCCTTCAATTTTTCGGAGAGTATTGTTTGCAATTTAATCTAAAATGTCTGAAAATTTCAAAAAAAAATATGCCAGGCTTTCTTCGAAGATAGGCGTTTTGTTCGGAGAAATTTGGCAACTCTCGAAGGTTCATACAGCGTTCTTCCTCAGCACGGCGGTATTAGCGTGTGCGTCGCGAATCGAAAACTCGCCCCCTCCGGAATCCTGGCCTAGGTGGAGTCATAAATGTAATTCCGAACGAAATTTAAGATAATAGAAGAAATACAGGGGAGGCAGCCGAGAAATCGTGAATCGAGTGCGAAGTGAAGGATTAACATGATTTCCCCCCACCCCCACCCTCCAACCCCAATCCCCCCCCCCCCGCATTGAGACGCCCCTAACGAGTCATAACCACCCAACTGCACACGACAATCTCGATGGATTCGCGGTTTCTTCCCCTGTGAGTCGTGACGTTCTCAGCGACGAAGCCGCTATCGTTATTTCCCCATTTAAATCTATGCTAAAGAATCGATTCCTCGATAATCGATCATTTTTCATAGGTTTAAGTGGGAGATCGATCGATTCATCGCAGAGAACGCCACAGAACTGGATGTTCTCCCCCTCGGATGTTGTGTCGACTCCTCATTTGTCAAGATGTAGATTTGAACTTGACAAACGAAGCTCGGAAGCCCGCGCTGTGCCGCACATAAGTCTGTCGAATTTCCCTCGGCGGCGGCCTGAATCTACCAGTGATAATCGGCTATCGAAATTATCTCATTTGAAGCTACGGTAAAGAATCGATTATTTAGGAGTTCGTTGCGAACACCCTGTTTATCGATCCTTTTCCGTCGGTTTAAACGGCAGATCTATCGATATATTGCAAAGCACGCCACGCCACTGCGGCGTGAATCCGCCCTCCTAGACCCGTCGAACCACTCATGAAATCGGCTCAGTCTAAGTGCTCGCAAGAGTTGCTTTTAAACGGTTTAACGCCTCCGAGGCTTTCTTACCGCGTCAGGGGTGAATTTAGGGGAGGGTGTCAACCGACATTTTTGGGAAGAAAATGAGGGTTTGCTCGTTTGCTGGTTGGCAAATCGTCACCTTCCAGGCAAAGTATCACAAGCGCCATGCGACGTTTAAAAATTTCCGCCGCCATTTTATTTCTTTACTGAGAAATTGTTGGTTGAATCTGTTTGGAAATTTCACTAAATTTTATCGGCAGCACAAAGAAAATTCAGTGAAATTTTCGGACAGCTTCGTTGAACAATTTCTCTGTAAAAAAATAAAATGGCGGCGGAAATTTTTAAACGTCGCATGGCGCTTGTGATACTTTGCCTGGAAGGTGACGAAATGAGTCCTCGATAAATAGGGTTAAGGCGTATTGCCGTTCCCCTGACGAAAGAACGTAACCAGCGGCGTGGCGTAAATTGCTATGTATCGATTGTTATGCCATTTAAACCTATGGTGAAGAATCGATTATTAAGAGGTTCGCTGTGAAGGATCTGTTTATCAATCCTTTTCCATAGGCTTAAATGGCATAGCAATCGATATATCGCAAAGCACGCCATGCCTCTGAACGTAACTACGTTTAAATGTTGCCAAATTTACCCATTCTTATACTTGTTGTATACATTGCGTTTACATTATCAATTTAATTTTTAATAAAATATGATTTGTGTTCTGTTTCAGGTAAGCATACAGTCTTCATGCCCAGCCTCTCTCTTTTTTGAAAAGCTGCAAGAAAAGTAACTCTTTAAATGGGGAACCGCTTTTCCGCGGTACTTTGTGGTATGCCCTTTTAAATATCTTTAATTACATCATACCACGAACTACGCTCAGTAAGCTCTAATACTTTTTCGTGCGAATGGACCACTAGACAAGATACGAATTTAAGCATTCTGATACAAGTTTCTCAACCAGAATTGCACGTAGAACACAAATGCGCAACGAAAATTACTGAAACCAACTCTTAACGAAGATATTAACGTTTTTATTTCACATTGGTTATGGGGTATTTGAACTGCCCGCTCACAAAAAACTCAAAGATCCACGCGAGTCCAATCGCGCACTACAACGGTTTCAGCAAGCTTCTCGATCGAGCTATGTTAATTGACCACCATGTGTTGTTCAAAGTATGAGCAATGTGCTATAGCTGAGCCAAAGCGTCAAGATTGAGGTTGCCATATTTTTATATCGTAGAGACTGTCATGGTAACGTTTAGCGCGCGATGTGAATCGCGTAGAGCATTTAGTTTTCATGAGCCGGTGGTTTGAATTCACTCATCAGGAATCATTAAAAATATCTTTATAAGGAGTTGATTTCGGTAATTTTCGTTGTGCGCATCGTGTTATACGTAAAATTTTGGTTCAGAAACATGTATCAGAATGCTGAAATTCGTACCTTGTCTAGTGGTCCATTCTCCATGATACGCCTGTTGTAGCCTCCTCTTGACTAGACATCCTCATTTGATACGAACCCCATTCTCGTATATTATGAAAGACAATGGATTAATTCCCGGGAGACGAGTAAGAGGCGACGGCTCTCCGGTGTGCGGCAGCCGAGCGTCTCATGTCGCGGCTCGCGGGATGAGCCCGAACAGGGAGACAGGGCGACACCCCGCGTGTACTCTTCGCCGAGAGCGTGGAGCATTTTAATTTACTCGGCAAACATAAACACCGTCTGTCGGTAAGTCATGCGCGACCCGCTTATCTTACGCCGTTATTCCGCCCCGGCACCCAAGCCCCAACGCCGAGAGCCCGACGGAGATGTCAACGTGTCACACGTCGGACGACGTGTGGATCCCGTCGAGCAAACCGGGCGTATCTACATTAACAGGGTGTCTAGCATCAGGAAAAACCGGAAAATTCAGGAATATTGGCCAATCAGGAAAAATACCAGGAAAATCGGTGAAATCGGACGTTTTACCAGGAATTTTTCTTACGCAAATCTCCTCAGCGGAGAAAGTCTTAATGCATTTTGCCTACCGTGCCAGGAGTCGAGAAAAAGCAGGAAAATATCAGGAATTTTCAAAATGAAAAAATCAGGAAAAATCAGGAAAATATCAGGATTTTTTAAAATTAAAAAATACTAGGCACCCTGAATAAGGGCCAGATACACCTGCTGGCTAGACGCGCGTCTAGCCGCGAAAACTCGGAGCCGATCCTACTACGAGCCAGTTGGCGGCGAGTTGCAATCTGATTGGCTACGAAGATCGCCGAAGGCCTACTCGCCGCTCAAGACGCGCTTCTAGCTCGCAAGTGCATCTGGCGCTTCCGAATTCCTGTATGCGGAGAGTGCGGACATGTCGAAAATAGGGGAACCTAGAATCAAAGGGACTGCATTTTGCAATTTGGAACTCTAAATTCTAGGCCGGTTTAAAAACAACGTATGTGCGTTCGGCTTTGGGGTTGATTTCAGAGAAAACCAGTGGCACCATCGTCTTATTTCACGTCAGAAAAAGTACTTATATCGCGAATCCCTCACGCATGCAACAGCCCCATTGGATGTATTTATACTAAAAGGAACTATTTGCATAGGGTTTGCGTGTAACAGTTCCTTCTAGCAAATAAATACGTCCAATTAGAAACCGGAACGGTTCGCGACGGTGTCGCGACTCCGTCGGACGCGTAGTAAGTCCGACCGTCAAATGTTTCGCATGGTGGCCATTACCCAATATTATCATCGATAATTGAACGAGCGAACCCACGAGTCCAGACGCAGTTTATAAATTAATGTCGACGCCCCTGTCCCTGTCTCCGTCCCTGTCCCTGTCCTCATTCCCGCCGTCGCCGCGCCGCACAGTGGATCGAGTCGATAGGAGAGGTCGGACGAAATTTGGAAATTTCAAACGCTTATAACTCCGTTTATACAAAACTTCAAGGTTCTAAAAGTGGTTCCAATGGTTTCCTCGTACAATTGTCTACTCAAAGCACCCCTTGAAATGTAAAATGTGACGGAATAAACACAAAAATTCGCAGTTTTAGTCAGAAATTACATGTCCGATCTCCCTGATCGACTCGATCCACTGTGCGCCGGCCCGGATCGTGCTTGTTCCGCGCCCGCCGTCCCGAGCAGGAACCGCGTATCCTCCAGCGGAAACCGTATCCCGATACGCGGTTTCTCGCCGAGCACGATAGCACTCCTCGCCGTGTCCGTGTCCCTGTCCCCCGCCCCCTCATTGGTCCCGTGTAACGCTCAACTGCGCTAAGCAGAAACCGCGTAAGTGCGTATAGAGTTTTTAATGGAGATGCGGGGTTTTGGCTTACGGTGGGTATCGCGTTGCCGGCGCCACGTCCATCCGAGTCAATCCACGGCGGGGCGAAGTTCACGCCGCGTTGTCAAGTGGGCCGTATTTTGCGATAAGGAGCTGCTATGTTTGGCTCTTTCAGAAACAACGTATGCGTCGTTAGTTTTCTTGTGTATATTGGTGCTTGCATGAATGAGACTGGAATAGTGGTTTCTTATTGTAAAATCTAGTCCAAGTGGACGAGACGAAGCCATAGATGAAAGACGGGCGGTAGTGATCCGTCAAGATTTGGCGGGCTTTTTTGGCCTCGTTTGATGACGTCATGGAGTGCGGCAAAAGAAAATGTTCCACTCGAATACGAGCAGTTTCACCACTGAGCTCAGACTAACCAAATAGACGACGCGCGATGCGTGTGGATGGCTGTTAAGTGTGAATTAGAGCGAAAAACTGAAAGTGAGAGCGCCTTTGTTTTATAGTGTATGCAATTTTAGCTACATAGAGGTCGAAATAGTTGCATCTCGTCCCTTGTCGCTCGGATCAGGCTTTAACGATTTGCAGTCATCTCACGCAGAATTCGATAAATTCGAGACGTTGATTTCTAATTTTTGCTTTAACGAAAATTATGACCAACGTGCACCAACAAAACTATGTGGAATGAACCAACTTTTAAATTGTTTGGGCCAATTATCTGACCGAAAAAAAGTAACCATAAACACGGAAATTTACAACCGTGTTTTCTACAACGATAATCTCCACGAAAGAAATTTAATCGTTCGGAGTTTTTTTTCATGATTCTTTTCTGTCACGCGACATTCTAGAAATATTGATAAATTTGCCGCTTTGTGGCGTCATCAGACGGTATTTCCTTTCCGGAATTTTGCACACATGTATTAGGTTACACATGCATGCACTGGAAAAAAAAACCACATTGGATCTAGAGTCCCGACTCTTAAAAACGTCGACAAGAAAAAGTACTCTTGATTCAATCAGAATCTATAGCTTAAATCAAGAACCAAGGCTCTTAAATTAAGCGGCTTTCGTTTTGATTCAAGCAAAAATCCGATTGAATCAAGAGTATTTTTTCTTGTCAATGTTTTCAAGAGTCTGGACTCTAGATCCAATGTGGCTTTTTTTTCCAGTGTGTTATGCAGATTAGGTCATTTGGTCTTGTCTTCTCTAATAATTGCGCATTTCAGGAACCAAGAACATCATCATGCTCAATTTATTCGTTCAGTAGTTTCTTCTTAAACATGAAATTCAGAACATTTCAGACACCTTCAAATTCTCTATTATGTCATGATGTTTAATTCGTAACTCATTTATCGGTGCCCTCTCATCATTAACACGTACGACTACGAAGTCCCGAAGCAATTTTTTCACGTAGCTCCTTGTTCATCCCTCGACGGCGTCGGAATGGATCGGGGAGTGGCGTCGGTGCGGCAACAGGCGTCGCGGCGCCACCTGATCGGGGGTTGGTACCGTGCGCAAGTGGACGGCGCGGACGACGACGACGACCCTCGCTGAACCGCGCCAGCTTCAGTCACGCCGAAACCCGCCGCTGAAACCACCCTCGCTGAAACCTCCGCTGAAACTGCGTCGCCTTCCCGATCGTCGGCGCCGGAACGCGCCAAATTCGACCGAAATCCGTTGTCCCTCAGTGACGTCATCAAGTTCGTTTTGAAATTTTCGGTTGTTCAACAATGACGTCATCAAACGCGTGGAATGTGCGTCGAATTCACCTTTTTCTGGAGTGATTTTTACTCCCTTCAATGTTCGAGTACGACTCTTTCGAGAGTGTGCGATGATCTCGCGTACTGATAACTTTTCATTTTCCTTGAGTCATGCATTTTTGGCAAGTGCGTTTCGTCAGTGCGCGAACCATTTTCGACCACGCTAGTTGAATGTTACATCAACGGATGTAGCTCATAAAATTCGTGGTTTGGATTGGATTAAACCATCGCATCAGCGAATCATCACTGCCGTTTAAGTGTTTGTCGGCAAAAAGTGCGTGAAGTTTTCTCTCGAAAGAAAAATTTTGCCGAAAAGCTGTGGGCCTTTCGTTAGTTTTTTGACAAAGTTCTAATTCTTATCAACGGGAAAAGCCCATGTCGGAATCGCCTTTGGATTAAATCAAACCACCATATCACCAACGTGTCACTGCCGTCGAAGTGTTCGTGAGCAACTCGTTTTAAGATTTCTCGTAGAATTTTTTCCGAATTTACACTTGCCGAAAATCTTTGTGACGGAATCAAATTTCTCCTAAATGAAATGTTTCCTTCGCCTTAAATTTTATTAGTGCGTCAGCCTTCCGTTGAAGTTATATCCGAGTATGATTCAAAATTATCAACCCGATCGTGAACCGAATTTAAGGTTGTCAACATAATGTTAGTTTCAACTCTTTTTGGAATTTTTTCGGTAACCACTCAAGCGGTAGTATCCTTTTTTGTGCGTCGAAGGCAACTGCGTTTAATGTCCAAAATTCTTGCCGTATAATTAAAATAAATTCTTGTCTACGAACTTTCACGCATCGAAATTTGTGCGAGAATCGTCCTCATAGTCAATTTTGATTATTTACAGAAAGTACTTTTGTTGAATATTCTTGTCCGCGCGTTTGAGTTATCACCACCA
The DNA here is from genome assembly GCF_918797505.1 of Bemisia tabaci. Taxonomy (NCBI): domain Eukaryota; kingdom Metazoa; phylum Arthropoda; class Insecta; order Hemiptera; family Aleyrodidae; genus Bemisia; species Bemisia tabaci. Next base: position 9,446,929 of record NC_092797.1, on the reverse strand, counting down.
GTGGTTTTTAAAATTTCGTTACAAAATTGGAGACCGTATTACAAGTACCTTAACGTTGTTTCAATTTAAGAATTCGATAGAATTTGGTAAATTTACCGATTTCAAGTTTGATTTCGACGTTAAACACGGCCGCCGTTTGTCTCTCGTAAGAATTTTCATATCATGTTTTAAAAAGTCGCGGATTCTGTGCTTTAATTTAGATCATCTCGAGTGCTAAAGCAGATTTCCGCAGAAGTCTTTGATTCATCGCACAAGGAATATAATTTTTTTTTATTTTAAAGGAAATATCGAGTTCCTCAGATGTTCGCCAGTTGATTTAAAGTGCTGCAATATCTAAAGTTATTCAGGACGCGCACTACTTTCTGTAGTTATCAATTTGAGTGATCGTCTTCGAATTTTTCCCGGTTCCAAATAAATTTAAAATCAGTGCCGCAAAAAGTGAAAACTCGGTTCTCATCGCGATTCTCAACTTTTCTAAAATTTTTCGCAGCTATACTTCGAAGTGCAACTTACAGCCGTCTCTAATCGTGTCTCAAAATGTGTCCTGAAAATGGTTTGGTCCTCGTTCCATTATTTTGTTGTTCTCTACCTCTTACTACTCACCCTTTTTACTTTAGAAATAGAGCAATTTTTAGGTTTGTAAGTCAGCGAAGTAGACAAATCGAAAAAAATTTCCGGCATTCCTGTTTCATTTGAACGTATTTCTGCCAAACGGAAATATGTGCATTAAGACATGACCCCTGAGAATCATAAGAATACATGCATTACCGGGCTCACGTCACAATGCACATAGTTCCGTTTGGTAGTAATTCGTCCATTTTATGAATTGTGAATATGCGCACACCTTCAGCGCGGTCATTTTTGTATTTAAAATAATTAATTTTTTGAAGGTTCTCTTCATTAATGATAATTTTTACCAAAGTTTCCGAGGAAAATGTAAACTACTACCCAAAAAAGTGAATGCTCGTTGAATTTTTTGGGGGTAAATTGGCAATATGTTTACGCTCTGCGACTTTGCTTTTTTTTACACGTATTACTATTTTGCTGCATTTTGAATTGTCTTGCGTGCACATATTTACGTTTTTTTATAATTGGTGCAGAAAATTAATCAGATTTAGGTATCCCTTCCATTATTCGTTTTAAAATTTAAGCACCTTTTCCACAGTAGTTCGCGTCACATTTTTAATCATAATTTTGACTTCAACTGATGAAATTATTATTCGTCATTTGTGTTATTAGGCAGTTAAACATCTTGAGGGAAATTTAAGCGCAAACCTTTAATGTTGTGTCGATGGGAAAGCAAAGTAACGAAAAACAAAAATAAAAATTAAACAAAGAAACAAACGTTTAGCCAATAAAAATAATTCGATGTAGTTTAGGTCTTTTCTACTTTACGGCAAAGAGACAAACTCTTTAAGGATAAGTGAAACCATTTTAACGCGTAATGAAGGAAATTAAAACATTTAATATCCGTGTATCAAGAATTGTAGACTAATGGATGTAGAATAGTATCTTTACTATTCTGCGGGGAAAACAAGACCAAAAATTTTCGTTCGATTGAAACATTTTGCTCTCTAATTTTTTGGATTCTCTCTAATTTTAGAATTTTTATCTACTATCAAATAGTTTTTAAGTGAAGTCGCATAACCTTCTATTCGTGTAGTCTCTAACGTTCTTCAACATTTACAATGGGTCTCTAGATAACGTATGAATTAAAGTACTATGCAACAAATTTCCCTCTCATAACGTGAGAAAAATGAATCGCACAACGGAAGTCAGTTATTCAACTCCTAATTAGGATTATTAAAGAGGCAGAAATATGCAAGACGTCAATAGAAAATTCGCAGGTGTTGGAGATTTGAGGAAATTCAATTTTAAGTGAAAACCTGAGTAAACCGAGCATAAGAATATGCTTGGTTCCCGAAATGAACATTCATTAGAAGAGATATGACCGAGTGACTTAATCTTGTGAAATACATATGTTAAATGTAGAATCCCATCCGAAAACTTCTCAAAGGTGGAAAATTTTCTATTTTTTAACTTTTCCCATATAAGATAAAATGCATGAACTATATATAAGATAAAATTTATGAAAAATATATAAGGTACAATTTATGAACAATACTGCGACTGCAGGTCGTTAGCACTCTCAGATATGGCAATAAAATTTGTGTGTCAAATTCTCCATTGAACAATCCAACTTTCATCTGGACGTCTTTATGCCAAAAGAAACTGTGTGTTTCTGTCACAGCGTCCGTGTTCCGTAGCTCTTTCTACATTTAGACAGATTGGAATTATATATTTATCTCGATTTCTACCAGAAAGCTTACTTTCCTATAATCACGCATACAGCATTTAAAGCACTTATTTTAACCTGCAACATAGTTCCTTTGAGCATAAATACGTCCATTTGATCTGTGTTGAAAATCCTTGTTAGTAACTCGTTCAGGAGTTGACTTCCGAAATCTCCATTGATTCAGGGTTGCCAAAGTCGGGAAATATCGGGAAAACCGGGAAATGTCAGGGAAAATTTGTAAAATCACCTTTATTGACTTTTTAAAATGGGTTTGAGGTTTCAAACAACAAATTTCGCCCGAAAACTATTTTCAATTATGCCTCATTAACCATCTGTCATATATTCAATTTTCAGGGAATTTTACCAGAATGTGTCAGGGAAATCGGGGAAGTGTCAGGGAATTTCATTTTTCAAATTCTATGGCAACCCCGTTGATTGAATCGTTTACCACGTAAGATTTTGACGCGAAAATATGCGAATTTTTTCCTAGTGGCCTTTTTTACTCTCTTCGTACGTGCGTTTAAAACTGGGGAAGCATTTATTCAGTGAGCCTCAAACGCAACTTATTTGAAGCCGTAGTAAAGAGAGGGAGAAAAATGAGCTTGCCACTAATTCCGAAGCAGAAGGAACCTCACGCACGGCAACGGGAAGGAAAGGAGAGCGAGTTCGAGTCAGGAGTCAAATTCCCGTCAAAAACTGGAAGTCGCTGCTTAACGTCCTCCGGAGAAGTTTAAAATAGTTTCTTTGTCAAGCGCTCGGTAGCCGAGATACAGCGCCGCGGAGTTCCCCGAAGCTCCCAACTTCCCCGTTTATCTTCCGACAGACGAAATTTGCAGCTTCTCATGGCTCTTAACGACGCTGCATTATCCTCAAATTTCCGAAAAATTGCCCCAGAACTGAGGAGCGCAGCGCTTTGCCGCCGGGAGAAGCTGCGGTCTCATATTTTGCCCGTCTTTCTCGAGTTCCCTCGGTGCGGGTCAAATTTCACTCGGCGCGCGCCCCCGCTAAGGCGTTACGCTTACCTACTTCGAAGCCGCTGGTTCGCTGAAGACGAAGTTGCACTTCTGTTACGTAACGATGATTGATGGCGCGAGCTATTTTTTCATCAGGGGAGGGAAGGAAGTGCAGGGCTGCAAAGGTCACGTGAAATCTGAAAAGTCAGGGAAATTCGGACTGCATTTAGCGATGAGGAATTACTATCTTCACCTTCCGACCAGGGTGGCATGAAACGTTAGATAGAAATGAAAGATAGGAAATTTCTGTGAAATATTTCATATTTTTCAGGGGCTAGTTTATGCAATCCGCACTCAAACACACAATAAGAAGACAGTGACAATTTTTACATTTTGCGAAACACGAAGAAGAATCTGTATTTTTCAATATATTTCATGAATTTCTAAAATTTCATGAAATATTCCTCGTGAAATTTACTATGCAGCTAATGTGAGAGTTGCTTTTGATAGAGTAATTCATATCATGCGAGCTGTTTATAGTGGTTGACTTATTCGGTATGCTCATATCAATGGGGCTTCATTTTTTTTTTTTTATTTCCATGAAATTTTGCCACCCTGCTCCCGGCTAAAGTATCACAAAATTTGTTTTAATTTACTGTCATAATACATCATATGTCACAATACATCACAAATTAGTTTACTGTGTGTAATGAAAATTGAGCATTTTCGAGTTACCGAGTTGGTGTGTTTTCGTTCTTACTGATATAATTAATATAGAACATTTCCTTGAGTTACTCAGATTTCTGAGAGGAAGATGAAGTAGGGTTGGGAGGGCCATAAAGAATATGGGAAAGTCAGGAAAACGGAAAATGAAAGTCTAGAAATTTGAAAAAACCGGCAGACAGAGTTCACAGATCTGCAGATACTTAAACGTGTAAATTGATCGTTAAACTGAATTCATCTCAATTTTGATAATGTAACACTGGTGAGAAACACGAATTGAGCACCAGTAGTAGTAGTGCACCAGTGTCTTACGAGGGAAGGAAAGAATACAAGGCACGAAAACGCGCGAAAAAATAGTAAGGGACATTTCACGGAGGGAAGTTCACCTCAGTGCCGATTCTCTCTCTTAATCCTGGGAAGCCCATCAACCGTATCTCAGCTTCATCCGGAGCTAAACGAAAATAAAGCCCGCGGTTTATTTTCATTTTCACCCCTTGTTCCCGCCTGAAAAAAGTAAATTGTGACCGGAGAGATTTTCTTTTCTGTCGTTTGTGTTCAACTAATGTTCTGGATCACCGAAAAAATGGGGAGGCCAAAAGCGAGGGGAGCTCGCGGTACAGGAATCATGAATTGCGAGTTTACAGATTCGGATAAATTCTTTTCCGAGTTGGAAACTAACGCCGAAACGAGGGATAAAGCGGATAAGTGTGATCGACCCACGCCGAATCAGTTCTATAACATTTAAGGCCAAAGTTAAAAGCCTCCCGATAAGCATTGCTTCTCTTGCGAGTAAAAAATTCAGGAGAAAAGGTGCGGACATCTTTTCGATTGCATGGTCAAACCTTTGTCAAGGTTCAAGTTTGAAAAACAATCATTTCATGATGACCTTATCTTAGCTTTGTCGACGGATGTTTCTCTACAATGCAAACATCAACTGATTTTTAGTGTATTTTCCGAAGGAGTTACCAATATTTTCGATTTTTACCTGACCACAATGTACCAATAGAGAAGCGTAAAATTAAATTTCCTTCAAACGTAAAATATCATCAAAATTCCACGCAGAATACGCTGAACTTATCGAACATTTTTGAAATCAACTTACAATTAAGACACTACCGTTTGTTGTTCACACTCAAAATCATAAATTCAAACTTCATGCTAGCGCAAATACCAAAATAGAGTCAGGTAAACTCAACCATAGGTAATAATTTCACTATAAAATGTGCCTAAAAATCCGGGAATTTCTTCTCTTTTCTCTTTGCGATCATATTGTCGTTTAAATTTGGTGGTTGGCTTCGCTTTTACGTTTAAGACTTAAATCAAAGAAGATAAAATTTATATTTGCCTCGCCATTAAGGAGAATAAGCTAGTTTTTCCCGAGAGAATTTGGAAAAAATTATAGGAAACATTGCGTTCTCAATGGGAAGTTTGTCCAATTGTCCATAGAAGTCAGGTGAAATCAGGCAGGCAAAAATCTAGAATTCTGGACTTCAAATACAGAAACGTACAAAGTGTTGCCAATAATAAACTGATAATTAAAAACAAGGAGTAAAATCAGTATCACCATGTTGCAAGATCTATCATCAGCTGTACTTATGTTCAGTCTAATTTTTTACATTGATGTGTCTCCGGTAAGATATATTCAATGAAATTGGTAAAATTAGCATTTAATGGTAATGTCCCAAACCCTTTTAATCTTCAAACGGGCAAATGTGTTAAATTTATCAATCTTCCACCCCTTCGTTCTTATCTTTGTACATCAAAAATAATATTCTGCTCAATTTTAAGATTATTTTCCCAGTCATCGCGGCTTTCACCACCCTTCATTATTTGTTTTCATTCGCTGAATGCAAAGAAGCTGATGAGTATGGGGTGAAAGAGTATAGAGGCACACGAGAGGGAATTGGAACAAAAACCTATCAGGGATGAAATTACGGGTGAGAGGCAAAGTTGGAGGCGAAATGGTGATAACTATTGGATGTTTTTCCAGAACCGCGATGGTGTAGTTGGAGTTGTCGGGGTTTCGAATTATTCGACGTTGTCAAGTTGCTTGTGAATTCTCAGATTTTATCACCTTGTGATCTTCTGTTGAGAAGTAGAGTACCTATATGGGTAGATGGGTTCTTTAAGGTCCAAAAGGACAGTCAATCTTCAGATTCCAGTATCCGAACAATCGGCCAAAAATGTTTTCAAACGAGCGTTCTTCCGCAAAAATGAGTAAATTTATGCAAAGACTAAGTCAAATATGCTCTTTGAAAACAACGGGTTTCCCTTAGCACATCTGCAGTCGCACACCGGTCCGTAGGTCGCGGTCGGACCAATGTAAAACGCCTTCAATTGCGTGTGATACTGTGCAACACACCAGAGTTAAAATAGTTGTATTCTTAGGTTGGAACCTAACTCAATGCACTAGAATTAGCAGTTCCGAGTAGCAAAAAGTAGTCCAATAGTTAAATGTCAAAAATACATATGAAACCATTTATATAATCTACATTTAACTTCTATTTCGGCTACATTATGCAATTGGAGACTATAATATCTGACTCATCCGTAAAAATACTTATGTGCATAGAGTAACTAATGATACATACATTATTCCTAAACTGAGTCAGAGATTGTGGTGCCTAATTGCAAAATGCAGTCCATTTGATCTGCGTTGATAATACTTGTGCATATCTCGTTTAGGAGTTGATTTCCAAAATTATCGTCTTGCGAATAGCTTTCTGCGCCAGATTTTAATGTGGAAACACGCTACGCTCTTCTATAGTTAAGACACTTCGTCTAGTGGATCATTTTTGAGATTGCAAGGTTAATCCTGCGCCGAAATTCCAGATTTTCTTTCTCCGTACATTTGCAAAAAATTCGGGAAAATTTTTACCCGGGAAGTAAGGTCCTTCTTCATAGATCCGGTCACACTACTCGTATGCAATTGACTTACGCATTCTTAACCCACTATTAATCCATTAAGTGCATAAAGTATCGGTATAAGGAGAGTACGGGCATTTACGAAGCTCTTAGGGTCCAAAAGGGCAGCCAACTTTCCAACACAAAAAATGTCGCTGCCAATTTTTAGATTCCAATTTTAAACCAAGATAGCGAAAAGTGTTCACGAATGAGTGTTCTTCCGCAAAAATGAATTAATTTATGCCAGAACTAAGGAAACCCTTGTCATACAAATGACTGACGGGGTGTTATATGTGTAATAGTAAATCACATTGGAAAATTTGAATTCATAAATTGACTGCTCTTTTAGGCCTTAAAATCTCCTAACCTAACCTCCAAATTAACGACTTGTCCGTTCTCTCCCTATGTAGGCACCAAATCTACAAGCGCCCAATCTGGCAAGCATACAAAAAGGCGCAGCAGGGTTGTTGGGGGGGGGAGGGGGGGTTGAATCCGGAGTCGAGCGGGGTCGGGCTCCCGATATTTGTGTGAAATGTGCCGGAATATCGGGAGTAGTCATCGGGTGAAAAGACGCTCTTTGAATTAGTTTCATGCATGAAAATTAAATGAAGCGCCTCGCGGTTAATAAGCTGATTGTTTATGTGTGTTGCCGTGGCGCGGGTGCAGAGGGCGCCCCGCTCGCCCCGCGCCGCTCCCGCCCTCTTGCGGTCACCCTCTTTTCGATCGGCTAATTATTTTATTATGTTGTTCTGTCTCGTTGTGCTCTCGATGTTAATGAGCCTCGTTCGTCGGTGTGTCTCGCCGGGCGCTCGGATGATGCTGAAAAGACCCTCGTCCGCCCTCAAAACTGTTTCAATGGGCAGAAATTGTTACGAGTCTTTTTTACATTATTTCCTCTTTTCTTTTGTTTAACTACCCCATTTCATTCCATTCAGAGTGGTTATGCAGTGCATCTAATGTGCATACAAAATGAGTGGCTAAATCTGGACTCTCGGTGAAAGTATGGGCAATGGGCCTGTTGCCAACTTTTGCTGGAGCAATAAGAATTGCTCCTTATAGATAACGTCTCAAAAATCACGGTGAGCGGATCTGCAAAGTCAGAATTCTGAAATGCACTCCTAACTTCACAATCTGCGCAAGAAATATGCGTTTTTTTTTTAAGATTCCCGCTTCAAACAGGATACTACAGCAACAGCACAGGTGAACATTTCGTTAGAGGAGTCGTTCCATTCAATCCCTGCTCAACATGGCCGACGTTTCCGCGCGCAGGTTGAGGAGAGCACGAGGTGAATCAAGGCGGATATCTATCAACGCGAGAAAAATGTGAATGTAAACACGCCTATTGTTATCGGGTGGTTAGAATAATCGTCCCACCACATGTGTTTTGGCGGATTGGCGTCGGCTATGTTGAATATTGCGTGGTATTCTTGTGAGCAGGGGTTGGATGGAATGACTCCTCTAACGAAATGTTCACCTGTGCCGTGGTAGCGTTTTTGAGGCGGGAAGCTCGAAAAAACGCAAAGTTCTTATGAAAATTGTGAAGTAAGTAGTGCATTTCAGACTTTGCCGATGCGCTCATCGTAATTTTATGGACATTTTCTATGAGTAATAAAGGAATATAACTCCTTTCCAATGTTGCAAAATTATATACATTATATGGACAGAACAGTTTAACAGAAAGGAACCAAGCCACAATGGACAGAACGGTTTAACAGAAAGGAACCAAGCCACATGAGCTATTGCCAATTTTAACTGGGCAATTTAATTTTTTACGAGAAAACGTTTGTGCGGATCCCTTTGAAAATGTTAAGGAATTGTCTTCGTACTATGGAGAAAATTCACTGAAATTTGCACGAAAATCCGCACAACTGTTTTCATGTAAAAAATTAAATTTGGCATTAGCCGATGTGGCTTGGTTCCTTTCTGTTTAACGCGGTCCATTTAATAATATACATTAGGTTATCTTATTTGTTTTGGTTCGAACCGCTGAGTTCGATATTGTATCGAATGACGTAGTCGCTAAATCAGTCTATTGTAGCACTGAACGCAATGAGCAGGGTCGATTAGATGCACCAGTCAGTCACCGTGCATCGGTGGTTAGTCGAGGCGATGTCAAGAATCTGCATTACGGCGTGTCCTCTCCTAATGGGCTGCGCTGAGGATGGATCCAATTAGACCCGAAACGCGCTCACAGTCGCCTCCTTAATTGGTCGTTTTCGTATTGCTCCAAGTAGCACATTAAATCTTTCTCATGGATTTAAATCCGTGAGCCTGTTTTCCCTATTATAAGAGCATGATGCTTATAAAAAGCGTAATGCAGCTTTCTTGAACGTCACTTTCGCTAACCATCAATCAGAATGGAATATAATCATTTGGATAGAGATAATAACTTTTGCCTCACCCGATTAAATTATTTCGCTCGTTTTTGTGGGGTCTTAAAAATACATATATTGTGTCTATTTACAATGGATGAAAACATTTTTTATCATCGCCTAGTTTGAAATGACTTAGAAGATACGGCCCGCTGTTGGAAGGCGCCGCCTGCACCGCAGTGTTAATGCCAACGTCTAGTTACAACTATTCGAACTCTTAGGATGTCCGTGTTGCCTACTTGCAAAATTGAAGGCGCGCTGGCTTAGTGGCAGAAAGTAGCGTTGCCTTCCCAATTTAACTTGTGCCTCACTTGACTAATCGTGTTTCCGGGCGCGTTGGCCGTGCGTTTTCATTCGTTCTGTCCTTTTTATTGCTCTCCGCCACGAAGAAAATATTTTAGAGAACCCGTGCTAAAAATATGTATTAGTAATGAGGATCAAAAAGAACATCCAATAAAAACCTTAAGCTTTTAACCAACTAAAAACTATCCAAACAGCAATGTTTCCGGGGTTCTCTTTTCAATTTCCCTGTGTTTTCATGAATTCCCTGTCTAATTTATCGTTTACCCAGTCGCTACACAGTTGAAAATGACTGTGCTTACAGTTACTTTGAGTTACCTACGTTTTGTCGGTCAGATCAACCAAAAACGGACTTGGTTTTGTTGCGATATGCGGATGAGTTTCGAATTTTTGCGTATTTTTTCACATGAAATATTTAAAAAAATACTGAATTTTTCTGTCATCAAGGTCTTGAATTTTTTGGGAGAGTACCAAAAAAGTACTGATCTTTTGACAGGCTCTTTTAGAAGACAATCTCCCGGTTCATACTATCGTTGAATGTTAGATCATAGAACTTCACAGTGACGTCACATGGTTAATTAATCGGAAAGCCGGCAGTCCGCTGAAACAATACGCCAATGAGATTTTTTGTCGCAATTCGCTGGTGAATTTCGAAATTTTGCGAATTTTGTCACATGAAAAAATTGAAAATTTTACCGAATTTTATTGTTAACGAGGTCTTGAATTTTTTGAGAAAGCTCCGAAGAAGTACTGAACTTTTGAAAGCCAGGTTTAGAAGCTCTCGGTTTATATTATCGTTGAATGTCAGATTATAGAACTTCCAAAGAGACGTCACGTCACATCGTTAGTTAATCGGAAAGCATGCAGCCCGCTGAAACAATACGCCAACGAGATTTTGTGTCCCGATTCGCTGGTGAATTTCGAATTTTTGCGAATTTTGTCACATGAAAAAATTGCAAATTTTACCGAATTTTATTGTCAACGAGGTCTTGAATTTTTTGGGGAAGCTCCGAAGAAGTACTGAACTTTTGAAAGCCAGGTTTAGAAGCTCTCGGTTTATATTATCGTTGAATGTCAGATTATAGAACTTCCAAAGAGACGTCACGTCACATCGTTAATTAATCGGAAAGCTGGCGGCCCGCTGAATCAATACTCCAATGAGATTTTTTGTCACGAATCTGGTGAATTTCGAAATTTTGCGAATTTTGTCACTTGAAAAAATTGAAAATTTTCGAGGTCTTGAATTTTTTGGGAAAGTACAGCCAGTTTTAGAAGCTCTTGGTTTATATTATCGTTGAATGTCAGATTATAGAACTCCCACAGTGACGTCACGTCACATCGTTAATTAATCGGAAAGCTGGCAGCCCGCTAAAACAATACGCCGATGAGATTTGGGGCCAGGGAACGTGTGAAATCGCACATGACAGTCCGGGCCGTGCCCGGGTGTGCGCGGCCTCGCCGTGATCCCCAGCGTTGCGGGATCCGCGCTAGAAATCTCTTTCCACCCTATTCCAGACGATGTGACTTACGCGGTTCTTCGCGCCGCTCCCAGCACGACGCCTCCTCGTCGTCTGGCCGTTAATCCGGATCTTGGACCTGACTCTCAGTGGTTGAGTCGTCCCTGCCAGATCGTCACGAGTGTTTGCTCAGCCCCCCGTTCGGAGACCCGGCGTTTCCGGTGCAGTCCGCCGCTGTAATGAGGGCGACACCCCCCCCCCCCCTCATCCTTTGAGTCGTTGAAATTAGGCTAATCTAACAGTTGAAGCATGACCCGCGACGTATGTAAATCGCCCTCGAGTCTAATGAGCGAGAAACCGAGAGCGCCTTGATTTTTGAGGGTATGCAATTTGAGCTACATCGGAGTTGAGTCTAGTGAGTGAGGAACCGAGAGCGCCTTGATTTTTGAGGGTATGCGATTTGAGCGGCATGCATTGGAGTCGAGTCTAGTGAGTGAGGAACCGAGGGCGCCTGGATGTTTGAGGGTATGCGATTTTAGCTACATTGGAGTCGAGTCTAGTGAGTGAGGAACCGAGAGCGCCTTGATTTTTGAGGGCATGCAATATGAGATACATTGGAGTCGACATAGTTGCATCGCGCCGTCGTCGAAATGAGACTGATCCAATACTGAAAGCATGCCGCGCGACGTATGATTTTCGCTCTCAAGTCCAATGAGCGAGAAACCGAGAGCGCCTGGATTTTTGAGGGTATGCACTTTTAGCTACATTGGAGTCGAAATTGTTGTTTTGTTCTCTGGCTCGACGTTTCAATGAGGCATTGGTGGAATGTGGCGTGGGGAAAGAAAACATCAAGTCTACCGTCTTCGATAGAGACTTGGGTTTAACTCGGGCGTTTCGTTCTTTATTTTTGAAATACTATTTTAGCATGCCGTATATTTAATCACCAGTCTACGGAACATGTAAAAACATGCCCTACTTCACTATGTATACGTTCTATTTTGAAATAAGAAATCTATTGGAAAATCGGTTTCCCGCGCAGTTTTTCAGATTGATTTCTCATGCTTCAGTTTCAAATGATACATCTATTGACAGAGGGGACCTCTTATTAAATTGAACGATCTCCTTAAACCATAAAACCATAAAACTCTTGTTTTTTTCTGGCTTATATTTTTTTTTAAGTATGGAAGTCATTCAGTATTTCAGTTATAATAATTAAAAATTAAAAACCTAAAATTGATTGAATATCTAATAAATTTCAACTCTTGCTAAAAAAAAAAATGAAATCCGATTATCCATTATGCTGTGTTTTAGTATTATCAGCCGAAAGCATTTGTGCCTGTCTGTTATCTCATATGTGTAAGGCTCTTAGGTCTCGGACAAGGTTTAAGTTTATTTGGACGTATTTCTACCAAAGAGACCTATGTGGCGGTGAGAAATATGGGGTGTGCTCTAGAAATCTGCATAAGAAGCAATGTAAAAGTGGGCGTGGTTCCTTTTGTAGAATTGGAAAAGCGGGAAATATCCCGTCTATTTGATAGAATGCAATAGCATTCTATCAAACAGACCTATGTGCCAACTGAATGCGGGAGTCATGAGCCGCGGGCAGGGCAAGAAAGCGTTGTGGACAGGGCTCATGAGTTAAAGACCGCGTAGCTCCTCGAGATCGCTCTCGTCGTCACCGCTGACGTCACTGGCGCTTTATTATTCTCATTCACTCTTACGCAAGAGAACTAACGAGCACACCACATATTTCTCACTTGCACATAGGTCTGTTTCATAGAAATACGTCCATTTACGTTAATACAACGAATAATATATTGCGATCGCAATATTCCATTACTCTCTTTCTGTGGGATCAATCAACAAAACATCATTAAAAAAGAGAACCTTCCTTTCTATTATAGGGCATGTATTTTAAATTATTCAGTCATTCCAAACATTTTGAGACACAATTAGAGACCGACTGCTTTTTTCCCTAAAAGATTCTGTATTCTATCTTGTATTTTTGTTTTTCCCCCGCAGTGGCTACGATTCTTATCGTTTGAAGTATGATAAATTCGAAAAGTGATCGACTCATGTGTGATACGTGTGCAAAGCATACATCATAATGACCTCTGGTCTTCCTCCGGCCTTCGTAACGATTCGTTATCAGTGTTGTGATTCGAGAGCCATCCTCTAAAAATGCATCAAGGAGACGCGTACAGAAGACCGCACTCAAAATCGTCTTGGTGCCATACTCTCTCAGCGGAACCGATCGCATCGAGAAAATGCTGCTGCGAATAAAATGTTTTTCGACAACCGTGATTGTGGTCGATTATTATGAAAAATGAAACCGCGTAAGAAAGTTCGTCATAGCTGCAAAACGAGACTGAAGGTCTTATAGCGATCGATGAGTGCGACTTTCGGACGATGTGAAAAAAAAGTGCTCCGCGGCGTCCCACCAGACCTTGACGGTACCCGATCCGTCTGACTCGGAATAACAAGATCACAACTCGCAATTGCGTTGGAAGCAATCTTGATCCGCTGATAGTTCAATTGTTTTTGTTTTGTTATTTTTATTTTTCCAAATCGATTCTGTGTGAAGGTATAGTATAACGTTTTTACTAATCCTGTTATTTCTTGTTTTCCTCCTCTGTTCCATCCATCCTCTCTTCCGCGACTCCTCACTCGTCCTTTGCCACTCCCGACCGACCATTACCATGAACCCCTTCCCGCCTGTTTAGGTAACTGCTCAGGGTGGCAATATGGTCAAACGTTCCCGCCAGCTTGCCACGACCATTCTTGTTATCATTTTGACTGCTGCGGCGCCGTTCACACATGCTGCAGAAGGTGAGTTTGCTTCTTAAATTTTAGTAGTCGTAAGAGAACACTAACGATCGAGGTAGATGATTCCCTGATGCTCAGAAAGAAATGTAAATGTAGGAACTGGGTGAAATTTTTTCGGAACCTCGGAGTCGGTAATATAAATCAATACTTAGCACCTACCTTTACTGTTGAAATAAAATAAAAAATTCTCAAAATTGAGAAAAAATGGCAAATTTGGTTGTATATGTTTTCCAAACCTCTGAGTTCGTGTAAAGTCGTAGTCAAATAGTTGAGTAAATTTGCGCATAAAAAAAAGAGCCACTAGTATAATGATGAAAAAAAAACACAGATTGATGATCAAGAACACCAATTTGTGTTTTGTTTCAATATACTCGGGTAACCTTCCTTTGAAGTGCGCAATTTAACCCAATATGTCTGACTACTATTTTACACGAACTCCGAGGTTTAGAAAATAATTGACCCAATTTGCCAATTTTTTAAGTTTGGAGTACTTTTCGTTAATTCAAGTGAGAAGCAGGTGTTAGGTATTGTTTTATATTAATTATTCTGACGTCTTTGCGATTTTAGTATATCATTTCTCCTCTGTTCGTTTTTTTTTTTTTTTTTTAAAAAAAAACTTCTTACGACACATTTCATCTAACGTAAATGGGACGCTATTTACTTAAATACACGTTTTACATTGCCTCGTTAGCTCACTTGGGTTTTTTTAAAACCAAGAATTAAGTAGCGTTATGCCCTGAAACTTTCTATAAATCTCTCTTAAATCTTAGAACATAAATTCATACAATCTCGAAGTCAAACTGTGCTCAGTATTTGAAACAGTGATACATGAGAGTCTATTAGGCAATGTCTAACGCTGATTCTAGTTCAATTATGATCCGCAATTAAAACACGTTTTTTTCGCCAATTTGGTATCAGCATAACCGTAAAATGATTGTCAATTAAAGTTTCTGAATCGTCTACTTCCCTCGTTTGGAGTTTTAACTTATGTAGTCTCAATTTAATGAATTCAGTTTGACTGTCTCAGGTATTTGTTCGGCCTTTCTTTTTCTCTTTGAGCAATAGAGAAAATTAAAGGAACATCTTGTAAAATATTCGTGGAATAGTTTAAAATGAGAGGCATTCTGTAGGGAGTAAAGAGGGTCGGTAAGAAAGAATACCATAATAAAAATTCATTATTTGCTTGATGATCGAACAAATAATCGCAAGACTTAGATACTTTACTCCCCCGTAAAGGAAAAGAAAATTATGCATTCCGAGTAAAGCATTATGTCGTTTGAAGGAACTCATAGATTATTGGCTGGAACAACCTAAAAATTACCTTCGGTTGTGCGAAAGTGGTGCAGGAAAGAGCCATTCGCGTTTAAACCCTTTCGTTTTTAAGACTTACATAATATCTGGAGCTCCCTATCGGAAAGAAAAGACGGAGCTTTTATTTGTTTTTTACTATCTGGGGTTTCCTCATAGTTTTATGCGCGTCATTTTTATGTGTGTTTCCTTGCGGGGCAGAGCAGGATTAGCATTAAGATAAGAGATATATTTCCCCTGAGAAATTTGTCTAAGCTCTCAAAATGCGAACGCCACTTTTTCGCTCCTCGCCGGCATAATAGGTTACCAACTGTTTGATGTATGTTAGCAGTTATGTGTAGATATTATCAAATATTTGCCGTACAAACACCCGTCGAGAAAAGTAACATTATTCATTTCACTTTTCCGTGATGCCGCGGCGTGCCGTCGGGCGTCGTGGAGTGCAAGCAACTTCCAAGCACGAAGGAGAGTGGAACGCACGGCAAATAGAGAAGAACGTGGATTAAGAATTTTCGTTAAGCCTGCTCGCCGATCGAAGGGCAGATTATATTTTCCGCACAAAATACATATTTTATGGTAATTTTTCTGATCATCGTTGCCGCACTAATTCATTCTCGCACAAATTAGATCTCAAACATCTGGCAATTAAGTCGGTCCAGCAGAATGAAGTTCAGAAGACAGAGTGTCTATAAGTCCGGGATTTCCGGAAAGTTCGGAAATAGTACTGATTTTTTAAGGGCGGTCCGGAAGTATTGGAAAAGTGCGGAAATTCCGTTAGAAAGTCCGGAATTTTTTTTCTTTTTGTCGCAATTTGAGAAATTCAAATTTTTGAAATTTTTTGAATTTCGTCCAATGAAAGTACTGAATTTTTCCGTTGAGGAGGTACTGAAATTCTCGGGAATGTACTGAAAAAGTACTGAAAAAGTACTGATTTGTGGCCAGCTTATTTTAGTAGACACCCTGAAAGAAGAAATCGGAGCAGACTAATTTAGAACAGGAAATATTGACTGCCACTTATAAGTTTTGTACTTACAAATACATCACTCGCTTACAAATTATGGAAGGAATAGGAAGAATTAAGAGGGTGCTGAAGTATAAGCCCGCAGATGAAAATGGAAAATTTTGTGCGGCAACGATGATCAGAAAAATTATCACAAATGTACTTTGTGCGGAAAAGATGGTCAGCCGATCGAAGATATTAAAATGCGAGAATATGGACTTAATTTTGCAGTAGGGAACTACTATTCCTGACTCATTTTCGAAACGACTCATGTGTTACTGTCTTTCCTGTGTAGATAGGTTCTTTTACAGATTATTCAGAAATAGTAGTGTCGTGTTGCACAATGAAATCCGCATTTTAACTTCATTTTGCAGTAGGGAACTACTATTTCTGGTTTATCCCAAGAGGAACCCATCTGCAAAGGGAACCATTTGGCAGATATATTGTTTCGAAGATGAGTCTGAAATACTAGTTCCTTATTTCTAAGTGTAGTCTAATTTGAACTCAAAAAGGAATGTTTCTTTCTATCGAAACACATGAAACAAGTTGAGCATATCGATAGCTCTTGAAATAACACATGCGTGAGAAGTTGATAATTGCAGTTCTTATTGTATTAAACAGTGAATTTAAACCAGACATCAACGCCCATTCGACTGATAAAAAACCGGAGCGTTGATTCACGCACATTTTCCACCTCTTCTGTTGAAGGTACTTCTTACTATAAAACAAATTAAAGGAAAATATCTACATGTGACTGCCGATCAATCATGCTACCGTGATAGCGAAGAGAGCACACTGAAAAAAAATTCTCGGCGTTTTTACCAAGGTCCGTTGGTACCTTTACCATCTTACTTTTTTTTTACCAATTATTGGTAATTTTACCAAGACAGACTGGTGAGCTTACCTAAAAACCGGTATTTTTACTGTTTTTTTCAGGTAAGAATACCACTTTTATTGGTAATCAATTCCCGGTCACTTAGCCATTTTATCTCGGTGATTCTACCACAGTCGATAAAAAATATTGGCGTTTTTACCAAGGTCCAGTAAAATTACCGAGCAAGTTCAATGATTTAACCGAGATTTCTCGGTAAAATTACCAATTCCATAAATGGTAATTTTTCCAAGAAAAAATTGGGATTAAATAGAACCCTGGATTCTTGGTAATTTTACCCTTTTCTTAGTAAATACACCGATATTTTTTTTTTAGTGAAGCAAGTGCATTTCTGTGTGAGCCATGATTAGCAAATACTTTTATGTGTCTCGAGGTTCATCCCAGCATACATTCACTGCTCTCTTCGCTATCATGGTAGCATGAACATTCATCATCCAGGATTTTAGATAAAACCAGTGTGGTCAGAAAAATTATTCCCACTTCTCTCACGGTCGCACAAGTCTGTATGTTCTATTTTCTAAGATATATCTCGGTTTATTGTAGTGGATAGGAAGAGGGTCGGGCGTTGGGCTTTTTCCTAAATTTATCAGAATCCAAAAGTTTCAACCACTCTACTCGAAACGCCGCTGTCAATCGTTTGCCTCGAATTTGCATCACTATACGCATCGTTCACCTTTACATTTTAACGGAAATGCGACTCCATGTTTTTCCCCCGTAAAATTCCACAGCAAAATGTGCAGCAACTTTCCCGCGAGACGATAAAATTTCCATAGGAACTCAGAAGTGTCACAATGAAATTATACCACGCCCCGCTTCCGACGGTCATTCAAGAGCAAAACTTACTTCAAGTCCCGGATAATGCATGTCATGAATATATCGTCGACCTCAATTCGCCGTGACGTTTTAAGACAGTCGCGGAGAAATTGGGTCTCAGAATATTTCGAAAGTGCTCGGAGCGCACCTTTTTCTCGAATCAAATTTTGCTTAAAAGCGGTATCTGTATTCCTTCTCGCAGCACGGCGATGCGGGTTGCCTAACCACCAAGGCGCCTTCCACTCGCATCCATGGGTTGAATATCCTAATGGCTAAGTTGGGGCGGATCGGGAATTCGGAAATAGTGTTTTATGGTAATACGCTCGGCTCGCTCGAGGATCGTTTTGCCGGCGACGTCGATGCTCGATGCACGGCGGAACTTCAACTTCAACTTCGTGTGTCGTGATCATTTGACTGTTGACTGTTGAATGTCTGATGTATTAACCCGCCGCTCGATGTCGCTTGTTGCTGCTGAATCAATCGTAAGTGTATACTGACAACGAGCAAAAAGTCTCAATCGTTTGAAGCGTCGCACGGTGTTGCATACGGCTGCACTAAGAAAAAACATTGTTTCATTTCATTGCGTAATTCTTTCTCTCTAAAATGACTAGCATTCACTGGAAAAAAAACACATTGGATCTAGAGTCCAGACTCTGAAGAACATCGACAAGAAAAAGTACTCTTGATTCAATCAGAATCTAGCTCAAATCAAGAACTAAGCCTCTTAATTTAAGCGGATTTCGTTTTGATTCAAGCAGAAATCCGATTGAATCAAGAGTATTTTTTCTTGTCAATGCTTTCAAAAGTCTGGACTCTGGGTCCAATGTGTTTCTTTTTCCAGTGTTTTAAAACTCTTCCACGCATTACCTGATTGTTGTGCATGAGAATGACCTAGATGGTAAAATAGTGCTGGGTCCGTATTATGCTACGGGAAAGCTAGGGCAAAAAATCCGAAACGATTACTGACTTTAATTGAAATTTTTGGGAGTTTTTTGACTGAATGACTGATCGTCCAGATTTTGTCACTTCGGAGGGGCATGGGTGATCGACCAAATTCTTTATCATGCAAATAGATTTTCATCGATTTCTCTTTTCCCGGGTTTTTCGTGTTCTAACAGACGTCAAATTTGTACTGGGTCAATAAGTGCCTGCAAGTATTGCTGACTTTTGTGGCATTGGCCCATCAGTTGGATTGTATTTTACAATTTGGAACTACAATATCAGGCTCACTTAAGAGACGACATATGTACCATTCGTTTTCCTATGCTTTTGAGTTTTTTTACGGACGGGCTGAAAATTGTAGTTCCTAATCGCAAAATGTAGTCCAGTTGTACTGTCTACACTAAAAGTGCTTCCTCCTCGTAAGTTTAAATGAAAAAGTAATAAAACGTGAATTGGAAAAAACAGGAATTTTGCAATTCCTAATCCAAAGGAATCCTTCGAAATCCTTAAAAATCCTTAAATCCTTAATCCTTTCAAAGGAAATTTTACAATTGTAAGACTTACGTCTTACTATTTTATTTCGCATGATTCACGTGTGCTTTTTTCTGCACGTATCCGAGTCGCGAGTGATTTCGCAGGGACATCTCGGAACTCGGCGTCAACATAATGCATTTTAAATTCCTGTCAAATCTATTCGCTGAATGGTAGACAGGGTCCGCCCGAGGCACGTTTATTTTCAAGTATGCAGACCTATTTGAATTAAAGGCGACTCCTCAAGATTGCCTCGTTCCGACCAAAGCGCGTTCGCCAAACCGTCCGTAAAACCCGGGAATCGAGGCTCAAAAGTCCTCATTCCGCGCGAAATATGACAACGCGGCGGGTGAGAGAGCTCTTTTATTATCCGTCCGCCAACTCAAGCTCGGCCAAATTTACGAAACTTGGAGCTCATTCTAATTGATGTTGAACTTCTGGAAAGAAACTTCCGGCGCTGTACCTTCGTTTGTAAATTTCGCTGAAGTGAGAACTTCAGAATTCGGCCGTTCAGTTGTACAAGTTATTTTTGCGTTGTTAGGAGTGGTTGCTCATTGACAGAGAGTGTTAAAGTCTGTTTTTCCGGTCCTTACAAATAGGGATGGGAGCCTCTTTGACAACGAAATTGTCATTAAGTTGTTTATCTGGCGACGAAAAGGGGAGTGCCGCTCAAGTTTGGAGCGATGGACTCTGAATTAATCGGTTCCTGGAAGGGCATATGACCGCGTTTTTTTTTTATCATGAGATGTTCGTCAAACTTTGGTTTTTGTTTTGTCACTAGTTCAGTTATATTTATGGTCAAAGCCATAAGATTTATACATTCGCCGCAACTCTTACAAGTATCCCATAATTTTCTTCTTTTTTTTACAAAAAAAAAAAAAAACTGATTAAAATGTCTCCCCGAAATTAATTTTTGTAGATGATTCTTGAATGAGTGAAGTGAGTTCGCAGAAAATTTAAACAGAGACAATATTTCGGAGTTATTTTAAAGTGTTTCTCGGTCAAATTTAGGCGGCGTAAAAATATCTGCCGAACTTCAGGGTATGTACCCTCCGGTATGTACCTAAGTACTTCAGTTGTCTGATCCGAACTTCGGCAGCTGGACCTCAAGTTTTCGGATGTGAGATCCGAAAACTTCAGAGATCCATATGATCTCAACTTCGGGTCCCACGCACGAAGTTTTTTGCCCCGTGTTTAATTAATTCGGTCTTAGTTCAGTTGCTGATGAAAAGGAACAGAGGATGCCGAGGTGTCAAATGAAGCATGTCCGCTCGTTATCCAGATTTTCCGGTGAAAAGCGTACAAAAATACCTCATTTTCAGTTGAAGCATCGCGAGGGCGAAATCCCAGCTAATTTAGCGCACGGCGAGTATGAAAATCATCCCTCTCGCGGCGCAAAGCCCGCCGACGCTGGGACGGCAGAGATAGGACGGCCCGTCAATGCACAGAAGCCGAGCAGCTCAAATATAATATTCCCGATGAGGGGTGAAACTCCAAAGGTGTTACACGCTCGACCAAATGTAAACCGCCCCCCTTCCCCCTTCCAAGGGATGGAAACTTGCACTCATCCGCCGTCATCCCTTGCGCGCCGTGAGATGCACGTTGTCCGTCGACGGACCCTCCGTCAAGTGCGCTTTGCAGTGTGCAGTGTGCAACTACCCCAAGTCGCAACCCTCTCTGCACAAATGAGCTTTCATACATACATTAAAACCCCTCTCACGGCGCTCTTTGGCGCTCTGCGACACCCAGAGAGAAGGGGACTTGAGAGATTTGGTTTCTTGGCAATGCTGCCATGCTAAGGAAAAACACCGTATGAACCTTCAGGCATTCCAAAATTTCCTTTGATAAAACGCGAATTTCCTGGTAAACTTATGAATATTTCCCTCACAATTTTTCAGATAATTTTGTTCGCAATTTTACCTGAAGTCCCTGAAAATTTCAAGGGAAAAATTATTCATAGCCTACCGCAAAAATAAACATTTTATCGAAGGAAATTTGACAACGTTCGAATGTTCGCACGGCGTTCTTCCTTAGCACGGCAGAATCGTGGAAGATTTTACTTTCGGGTTTCCAACGTTCAGCTGTTGACCTGCCTACTGCATGGATGGTAAACAACGTGTTGAGCATTTCGTTTTGCAGAAAAGCCGAAGTTTGATCAAATTGTCGGGCTCATGACGTCACCCGAAGCTCATCATCCACCTAGTAGATATAAATGTCGCTTGCCTTATAATAGTCCACTAGAAAATGTTGATTCCCCGAAAGTAAAAGTTTCCTCCTGTCGTATCAGTGGAAGGTCTCTCTTTGTACACGGAAAAAAAAAAGAATTGCTGATTCAGCAATTCAATTGCTAAAAGTAGTGAGTGCAATGTTTCAATGTAGATTTTACAACACAAAAATGCTACTTTAACCACATTGTAAACTAATTTAACCACGGGGGTGGTTAAAGTAGCATTTTTGTGTTGTAAAATCTACATTGAAACATTGCACTCACTGCTTTTAGCAATTGAATTGCTGAATCAGCAATTCTTTTTTTTTTTTCCGTGTACGTGAGAGCCGCCTTCACAGCGCTCTCTGGCGCTCTGTGACACCTAACCGTCTCAGTACTCCTGTCTCCCGCGGAGGAAAAGAGAGAGAACGCGGTCCCGTCGCGTTTGTCGATACAGTTCGATAAATATCGAACCCAGAATCGATTATTGCAAGTTGGGAGCATTGTTACCGACTTGCATAAATCTCCATCGATTGAATTCAATCCAGACAACAAAACCTTTTCCATCGGTGCCTGCAGATTGCTCAATACGTCGGCCTTCGAACATAAGAACGTAACTACCGTTTTGCGATGCACCCTGACGTCAATATAACGCAATGCTCGCCCGCGCTCATCTCTAAGTGCGGTTACGCGTTTTTGTCGGCCAAGCGACGGATACCTCCCATTCACGCACGTCGGAATCGGTCCATACATGTAAGCGAAACCGCGATTTCCGTCATCCATCTACCTCAGCGGCAGCAGCAGGAGGAACAGTCGAAAAAGTTTCGCATGATAAATCGGAGCTGCATCCAGTGGATGCTCTATTATCATCCGCCGCACTGTGGATCGGATCAATAGGAGAGGTCCGGCAAAATTTGGAAACTTTAAACGCTATGGAGATGTTGTATGTGTGAGGAATTTGCGATTTGACCATTGATTCTTTTGTAAAAGTTTGCGAGAAACACGATGGTGTCACTGGTTTTCTCTGAAATCAACTCCCAAGTTCAAAAAAGCTCTCGAATTGAGGCCAAAATGTAGGGGATATCCCACTCTATCCTGAGAGTTCACCTCTACATCAAGACGAACTCTCCATGCAAATATAAGGAGCAAATACATTAGCAGGGATGCCGTGTTTTCAGTTTTGGAGTCCCCAAATAAAGTGGCAGCCCTGTCAATGTATTTGCTCCCTATCTCTGCATGGAGAGTTTGTCTTGGTGTAGAGGTGGACTCACAGGATAGCGTGGGATATCCCCTCCATTTTGGCCGCAACTTGAGAGCTAATTTTGAGCTTGGGAGTTGATTTCAGAGAAAACCAGTGGCACCATCGTGTTTCTCACAAACTTTTATTCATAAATCAACAGTCAAATCGCAAATTCCTCACACATGCAACATCTCCATTAACTCCGATTATGCAAAACTTTGAGGTTCTAAAAATGGTTCCATTGGTTTTCCCGTGAAATTTTCTTACAGAATCACCTCTTGTAAAGTAAAATGTGACGAAATAAACATCAAAATTTGCAGTTGTAGTCGAAAATTTCATGTCCGACCTCCCTGATCGACTCGACCCAGCGTGCGCCGGGCACCAATGAGCGGGCCCGACCGATAGCTGATTGATCTCACTCCATCATTTCGCTCATGTTGGCCATATCCCGGCCGTGATGGCCACGTTACGACTTCGGTTCTTGAATGGACCACGTGGACGTGGATGGACAGCCGATTGCATCTTAATAGGTTTGCCAATCCACCGCTTCATGAAACTCTCTTCCCACTCCCACTCCCCCTCGTCCGTAACCCACCCCTCCTATTACTCCCCCCCCCCGGATTATCCTGCACATCTCCCCCTCCTACTACCCTGCGGGTCGATTGTCAAATCGTTATCGGCCTTGATCGATTATTCCCCATCTTAACAATGCTATATATCGATCAGAGTGATTAAATATTGATTCGAAGATCGAGGCGCTGCTCTTCCTCCTATCATTCCCGCATCTCGATCAGTCAGGCCTTTCGGACACACAGTAAGACTCGAAATCGCTATCATCGTGTAGCCATTTCATGACTAATTACGATTCGAATCTGGATCAATAAATGGACAACCATAGGTAGAACGAGGAGTAACTGTTAGGTGAAAGTCAGCCAAACCACATAATAAAATAACAACTTAATCTGGGGAATTTATGCACCACAAAACTAAAGATTAAAAAAAAACCCGGAATTTTTCGAGGTAGGTATATGAGAATTTCATTTTGAACCGGCCGAAACGGTTACTAATAGGAAAATATCAGAATAAGCGGTAATGGATCAGGAAATTCCGATTGCGTCAAGTATTTTTTAACAACATGCAATTTACCTCTTGCAAAAATTAAATGTCCGGTTCAATTCACCAACTATGCTGGTTTGCGAACGAGTCAGACGAGTGTCAGTTTATTCGTGCGTAAAAGCATGATATTCAATTTGAAATTCAGGACCAATAAGGATATTTCATTAAAATTCTGAAAAAATCAGTGGCGTGGCGTGCTTTGCGATACATCAATCCATCTGCCGTTTAAACCTTCACTGGAAAAAAAACACATTGGATCTAGAGTCCAGACTCTTGAAAACATTGACAAGAAAAAATACTCTTGATTCAATCGGATTTTTGCTTGAATCAAAACGAAATCCGCTTAAATTAAGAGGCTTGGTTCTTGATTTAAGCTAGATTCTGATTGAATCAAGAGTAATTTTTCTTGTCGATGTTTTAAGGAGTCTGGACTTAGATCCAATGTGTTTTTTTTTCCAGTGTATGGAAAAGGATCGATAAACAGGGTGTTCGCAACGAACACCTTATTAATCGATTTTTCATCAATGGGGAAATGTCGATAATCAATCAATTACGCCTCACCACCGGGAAAAGTGTAGCAAAATAAAATATGATATCTTAGCAAGTACCCTGTAACAAGCTTATTCCTCAATTTTTCGAAGGAAATCAGTCGCTTTCATCATACTTAGAATCCTTCGATTCACGAATTGTAAATTCCTCAGCGAAAACCCGCAGAAAAACCGCATACAAGTCCCTCTATAATTAGGGCAAGCCGGTGGCGGTCGGTCGGTGGGTCATAAAACCCGCGGTATCGATTTCAGGAATTTTTCTCGCCGATTCGAAACGACAAAAAAAGCGAGGCTACGTGCAGTTATGCGGCTACGAAAAGCATGAATAACGGGTCGCGACGCTACACGTAATGTGCATGAGCCAGTGTAATAGGCTCAATAATAAATCTTTATTTATGTGAATTGGCGTTATAATTTTCTATCTAATAGTCGTGCGAGGTTCATTCCTGCATGTTCGCTCGCCGTCAACAGAAATAGCATATCCGTGTCTGATATACCATTTCAGTTACGTTGTTGTCGCCCATCGTGGCAGCGTAGGGTGAGCCCTACGGGCTCCAGGCTATTACTCCGGGCTATTTACGCAAACCGAAAATAAGACATCGTTTGACTTCAGCCCACGTTTTCGATGGCAATCACGAAATTATTTATTCCACTTTTGAGTGTTCACTCTCTTTATCTGTAGTTTTCACGTTTTATTAGCTCCCTCTGCCGCGTGGAATGGGGCTCGCGATTCGTCGCTCCGCTGACGCAAGGAAGTAACTGCATTTTTAACTGAGCCGTATCGTCCGTATAGCGCAATTCCCTTCGGGGCTCATGTAGGATTGGAGGTACGCTGTTACGTCAGGAGAGAGACGAATTGATGTTTCGACTCGTTTTCATTGCCACCACCCCCGCCGCGCGAATTTTCCCTCGGAGATGCAACGTTTCCCGATCGGAATCCGCGTATCGTTTGATGGCGGACGAACTGCGCGAAATTGATTTGAATTATTACGTCACTATTTTTGCGTTGCTGCAGATGCAACTGAATCATATCTGGTTCTAGTCATCGCGGTGTAGCGTTATTTTGGGCTCGGGTTTTTCGTCGTTATCGTTATATGTATTCCGTGTCTACATTTTTATATATTTCTGTATCGACGGTACCGTCAGGCAGTTTGCCTACCCGACTATTTTAAGGAGTTTTGTAAAAGTCGTATTCAGTTCCATTCGTTGCTATAGCATTTGAACTTCGTTTTTCAGTCCTTACGAGCATTCCGTGATGAAACGTTTGCATATCACTATATCGACGTTACGACTGAGCAAATTGCCTACTCGGCTCTTTCAAGGCGTTTTATACACTGGAAAAAAACACATTGGATCTAGAGTCCAGACTCTTAAAAACATCGACAAGAAAAAATACTCTTGATTCAATCAAGAACCAAGCCTTTTAATGCGAGCGGATTTCCTTTTGATTTAGGCTTAAATCTGATTGAATCAAGAGTCCTTTTTCTAGTCAATGTTGTCAAGAGTCTGGACTCTAGATTTAATGTTGTTTTTTTTCCAGTGTAAGAGTTATATTTGGTCTCGTTTCATGCATCGTAATGCCGTCAATTTGAACTGTGTTTTGCAGTCCTCACGGGTATTCCATGATAAAAATTTTGCATACCATTATATCGACGCTACAATCAAGAAAATTGCCGACCCGACTCTTTTAAGGCGTTTTGTCCGTCATATTTGGTTCCATTGAACTCAGTCGCGTCGCGTCTTTTTGAATTTGGTTTTTTAGCCCGTGCGACAATCAGTGATCGAATATTGTAGAATATACCACTATATCGACGTCACAATCGAGCGGAATGCCTACCTACCTCCTTTAAGGCGTTTTACAAGAGTCCGCAGTTAGATCAGGTTTTTGATACCATTATATCGACTTTACGGTCGAGCAAATTGCCTACCCTACTTTTCTAAGACTTTTTCTTTTTTCGTTCATTTTTAATGATGAACTGAAGACAGCCGATCTTTTGTTGCGTTCTGTAAGTGCGTCAACTTACTCGGCGCGGACTCCAAGAGAGAAAATGTTTCAGCGGTTGGTGAATCGAGCCGCAATACCTAAAAACGAACGTCGCGGCCAGGAAAAGCATTATTTCGCGGAAAGTTTCAGTGGAGTCGGACGGCGAGTAAAAAGCGTTCACGAAGTTGTCCGTTTAATTGTTCTATTAAAGGGAAGCGGGTATGACCGACGGGCATTTAGTGGGTACGGCTTTCGGGGAACTCGAAGCGGTTAATTCAATTAAAAAGCCCCGCAAGCCTCGCTCGAAGACACGATCGAACGAGAGCCGACAAATGGAGATTGATTCCGGTCTGAATTGGCTACTTGTAAAAAATTATTGTTTACCTTTGTCGGGCGTAGGTCGAAGCGGCGGCGAAGCGGAGGGTGGGGTGACTGCTCGGATCAAGCCGCCCCCTCGTTGTCGGGTCTCTCCGAAAATAATGTCAAATCGGAAAAGAAAACTTCATAGGAAGTGCCGTAAAGTTTACCTCTACAGGGGAAGGTCCAGGAGTAGATGCTTTTTCGCTCTTAGAGTGTCCGTATGCAGGGTGTCTATAAGTCCGGAATTTCCGGAAAGTCCGGAAATAGTACTGATTTCTTAAGGGTGGTCCAAAAGTACTGAAAAAGTGCGTAAATTCCGCAAAAAGGTCCGAATATTTTTTTTTTTTTTTGTCATTTTTGGCGTAATTTCAAATTTTTGAAATTTTTCGAATTTCGTCAAATGGAGACACTGAAAAAGCACGGAATTTGTCAGTCAGAGGAGGTACTGAATTTCTTGAGAATGTACTGAAAAAGCACTGTAAAAGTACTTATTTTTGACCTGCCTGTTTTAGTAGACACTCTGCCGTAAGCCTGGAACACCAAGAAATAAACACAGGGAAAAACTCTGTAGGGTGGAAAAGGAACAATACCTTTTAACTGACTATTTTAGAGGAAATGAGTTAATGACGCTACCGCATTCAACAGCATAAAATAGGCATGCCGATCGTTTCTAATATTTCCCAAGTCCACATGGGAGCGCTGTAAAGACGACGTAATGTTTTAAAAAAATTGCATGATTTTATGACCAGCGCAACTGACCAATTTCTGCTTTAGGCAAAAATACTTGTAAGAAAGAGCGTGAATTGCAAGTGCGTAAAATGCTTTTTGTTCCCAACATTCAAACGTAATTTCATTAAAAATGCCACAACTCGGCAATTTACTTCAGGCATACCAGGAAGATTTTCCTTCATACAAACGATTAGGCAAAAATAGCTTCCACGGGTTAAAATAGTCACTGAATCTAAGTATTTGCGCCAAGTCATTCTCCAAATGAAGGTCAAACATTTGAAAAATACGCAAAAATCAATAGACACTGAACATGATGTAGAGGCATTACCTTCATATCAAAAGCATCGAGTTGGCCTTGAGAATAGATTTATTCAACGCAAACACGGCCCAGGTTTTTGTCGACGTGGGTTTCATACGCATGGTTGATTAACTGGAAATTACATGTTGACCTGTGATGGAGCAAAATGAATTTTTTATCGTAACCTTTAAACATTTTTAAGATGAATTTCGTCCTTGGCTGAAGTTTTTATGAGCCTCGTCAAAATTTAAGCAGCAGGTTTCAGCGCAGACTTGTGATATAAAGGCGCAAGATTACTCATATTGCGCGAAAGTTTCATTTTCCAGCCGAGTTATCGTCAGGAGAGAGTTTTACAGCCCAAATCATCTCTCAAGGTGGACTTATCCTTTCGTTGGCCTTTTCGATCAGCAAATGACTGTAATCGATATTAATGTTGGCCTTTTCATAATAGTCGGATCGTGGGAGTGAATTGAACGTTCCTCTTCGATTTCAAATAAAAAAAAATGATCTTTTCATGTCTTAAAATCGACGAAAAGGGTACAGAGAAGACGAGGTGATCATCAGGTGCGTATTTTTCCGTCTTTTTAAAATTCACCGATTTTATTTTCACGAGGTGGCAGAGGAGGTTATCCAATTCACTCGGACGTTCCAAAATTTAGGTATTGGTCGAATTAAATCCTAATCTCAGCCATACGAGACCCTACGATTAAGGGATGTTGAATTGCTCAACGAAACCTTGAACATAGCCTTATAAATTAGACATTTTCTTGCAAACCTCGAGTAAAATTCGGTGCTTTAGGATTCGGGATACCGACGTGGGGAAGGCGTAGATTTAATACTTACTCTTCCGTTTATATTTGGTGTACAATCGTTAATATTATAAGATGGATTGGACTGTTCCAAAGATTAGAGCCTCTTTAGGAAGAAATATGAATACGACCCGTACACTGATTAAAATATTTGAATCAGTGAGAACGAAAACACACCAACTCGGTAACTCGAAAATGCTCAATTTCCATCAAAGACAGTTAATTTACCTAAATGTCATTGAAGTTAGCGCGTCTTTTCCAACTTGGATCTTTAAAGTGTCCATAAGTATATGTACTTGTCTCTCGGCAGCGAAAATCTTTTTTCTTAAATTAACCTCTTCGCCCACTGTGCAGTTTTGTGAGTGTCTTGTCTATTTTTATTTTTTCCGAGTGGGTGTGTTTTCGTTCTCACTGATTTATTTGTGTTCTCGTGTTACTTTTGGTTAATACAGGAAGTGAAGCACAAACCAACCAAAATGTTGTGTTGAATTTGATACAGTTTGCGGTGAATTTAGCGCAGAACACAATGGAGCGACTGGGAAATCCCAGAATCAACCGAGGGCTTGGGTTATTTTGTGTTTTAGTCCCCGTATTAACTCAACTTTTGTGTGTAGTAGTCCATTTCACCCTGAAGCGGAGTGGCCGTTCCGTCCGGGTGCCCGCTCCGGCAACTCCGGGACCGGGACCCGGCATAATGAGAGCTAGCAACTAGTAACCAGGTAGCAATCCAGGTCGTTTAATTCGACGTAGTCGATGGCCGTTCGACACGCGACACCGAGCAGCCGACCCTGCCATCCCCGGTCTCATTTTCAGCCCCCCACCCCCCTACACGCCCCTCCCCCCGCCACCATCGTTGGGGTAGTTTACTGCAGACAAACGACCCGCCGAGAACGGAGACATTCGTTTCGAGCCGCTCCGAGTCGAGGGCCTGCCCTCCCGAGCTCTCCCGTGCTGGAGAAAAACGCCGTAAGAACATACGAGAGTCGCCAAATTTCTCCGCATAAAACATGTATTTTTCAGGAAGGTTAGCTGATTTTTCCTTGACATTTTCAGATATTTAAGATTTAATTTCGCACGAAATTGTCTGAAAAATTTGATGAAAATGTCGAAAAAAATTTCCAGTAAAATATTTTTTTATTGAAGGAAATATGGCAACGTCTAAGGGCTCATACGGCGTTTTTTCTTAATACTGCAGAGCTGCAGCGGTGCGTTCTTGACAACTTCCTCGCGACCCCTGAGGGATGTTTCTCGATTAGGGATTAGGGTGTGCTCCGAGGCGGCCGCCGCTGAAGGGATGATTTCAGGTATTCGGTACTAACAAAAGCAGACAAGTCATGAAATGACGCGTATACTTTTCAGGTGTCCACGAGAGCAACGTTGCATGTTCCGGAAAAGTCAGGGACAACCCAGAAAATACATAATTATATCGCAGATGAATAGTCGAATCAGGCATTTTTTCAATTCCCTAAGCAAAAAGTTAAACACTTTTACTTTAATTGAAATTCTAACTCTTTTGCTGATTTAAGACTAGGCAATCTTTTCAGTTTTTCTCGTGCTGAAAAGAAGTCTCTCCGACTATTGGTATGTCATAATGACAAATAAGTTATTCCTGGTCCTTAAAAGGGCGGCATGTAACCAAAGAAACTAATGAAAGACACGAAATTTGCGTAAAGTAGTTTATTGAATTCACTGAAAATTGCACAAGACTCCGCACAACCGTTTTTTTGGAAAAAATTAAATTGCCCAATTAAATTTGGCAATAGCTAATGTGGCTTAGTTTCTTTCAACTTGACGCGGTCCAAGTATCAGAAGCTTTTAGGAGAAAGGAACGAAGCCACATCACCTCTCGTCAAATTTAACAAGGCAATTTCATTTTTAACAAGAGAACGTTTGTGCGTATTCCTTCGACAATTTTGAGGCATTTGTTTCGTACCGTGAAAAAAATTCATTGAACTTTGTACAGAAATCCGGACAACCGTTTTTGTGTAAACAATTAAATTGCCCAAATAAATTTGGCAAAAGCTGATGTGGCTTGGTTCCTTTCTGCCTAACGCGGTCCAAGTAACGCCACTGGTTCTGCGACTGATCCATTTGGAGTTCGGCCCTGTTTGCATCGCCGGGCGAGTCGTAACAGGCGGACTTGGAGGGGTTGGAAATTGATTTGTTGGGGCCGGTTATGGGCCATAATGAGGTTTCCGAGTGAATCGCGAAATTGGTTCGGGAACATCCACGGACAGTTCTGTGCCGTCGTAATTAGTCCCCAGGTAAAGCGGATTTGGCTGGAATTCGCCCGGGCAGAACCCGTGTCGGGGGGAGAGCACGAACATGCTATCCCGAGCCAGCGGTAATGGATGGAGGAGTCTTCGCGCCTTCCCGTTAGCTCCAACACGCCGCGTCGCACAGCGGAGTGAGTCTCAGGGAGAAGTCGGACATCAAGAGAAAATGTTGAAAACTAATATGCACTATTTAAAACCTTCTAAAAATCAAATTCAGAATCATCAGGGTGTCTACAAGTCCAGAATTTCCAGAAAAACCGGAAATAGTACGGATTTTTCAAAAGCGGTCCGGAAGGACTGATAAAGTGCGGGAAATGGATAAGGAGGTCCGGGATTTTTTCATTTTTGTCGCAATTCGAGCGAGAAATCCAAATTTATGAAATCTTTTGAATTTCATCAATTGGAGGTACTGAAAGAGTACCAATTCTTGGCCAGCCTGTTTTAGTCGACACCCTGACTTTGAAAATCAAGAAAATCCGCTTAGCCTTACCTTGCATGGTAAGAATTTTTGGAATTTTTAAAAGTCAAGAAAAATGACGAATGTGTCAGGGAATTTTTTTTCAATTTACCCTCATCAGCTTTCTAAAGTGGATTTTACGTTTAGAACAACACATTTTGCCCGGAAATTTTGTTAAATTATGTTCTTTGACCCTGTGGCATATCCTTAATTGTCAGGAAATTTTACTCAAAAGTGTCAGGGAAATCTGGGAAAAGGGAATTTCATTTTCTAAATTTTGTGGCAACCCTGACATTTATCCAAAAATTTAGCACCAGAGGCACCTTTCGGGCAAAGCCCACCATCAGTAATAAAATAGCGCACAAAACAAAGCAAAAAGAAGCAGAAACAAGTTGGTTTTTGCAATCGCTAGCGATAGCATTATTCGTCATGGGAACTTTTGCTTCTGGGATATGAAAATTTTAAGGTACAGTTCGTTTGTAGTATCTTCAGAATTGAAGGGGCTATGTAATTTTGTGTCAACATATCTTTTTAACATTTTTAATTTTTTTTCTTTGCATACAAGAAAGCTGTTATTTACCAATTATTTATTTTCGTTGGATTATGTATGGTTTTTGGAAGTTAACGCATTTAACTTTCAGTTTCGTTTTTTCGGCGTAAAGTATGATATTTTTACTCTACGCATATGCCCGAATACGCACCATAACGACGGTGAAACTACCAAACCACGTATCTCGTTTGCGGTGTTTAAAAATCTCCGCTCACATTTTATTTTTTTGAAGTAGACCAAATCAATATCATTCCTTGAAATTTTCACAGAATTTTCTCCGCACGAAGAGGAAAAATCACGGAAATTTTCAAGACTGGACGTTAAGTAGCTTTTCATTTAAAAAATAAAGTATGACAGGAAGTCTGCGACGTCGCAAACCGAGATACGTGGTTTGGTAGTTTCACCGTCGATAAGTGACCTATGTGCTTCCTAAGTTGCCATTTTTTTCATTCAAATAGATGTAACCGAAATGTTAGATGTGTACTACCTATACTACTTTCATGTCATTGCTTTATTTATTTATTTATTTACTTTTTGCGTAGGTATAAATTGTTATTTTTTGCTGAGTTTTGGAGAAAATATTGCTTTAAGAACGTGGAATGTAAATTAGTTTTATTGAAAAAAGAAAATACCATCATTAATTTGGGCGAACAGAGAAAATATACATCAATATTTGGGTCAACATTTCCCTGATTATATGAAGGATGAATATATTAGTATTTCTGTATCAAAAAACTTAGCTTTTGTCTTCAGAGACAGAATGATTCTAGTCCTAGTCAATTTGTTTTATTGAAAAAACAAAAAAACAAAAAAACAAAAAATAAATAAAAAAAAAACAACTGAAATGTTAGACATACTATTTTCATGTCTTTCTATTTGTATCAATAGGTACTTTTTGCTTAACTTACGAACGTTGAATGCAAATTAACTTTATTGAAAAAAGAAAATAACGTCATTAATTTGGGGGAACATGTGGCTGATTATATGAAGAAGGTATATTCCAGTATTTTTGTTTAACATATTAACTCACGAGAAAATGTTCGTACATTTATCATCTACTATTAATTATTTTTTGATGATTAGTCTAAAACATTCAATACAACCATTAAAAAGTAGTTCCCATCGTCGGGTATCGAACTCCCGATCGCCGGGTGCCTGCACCGTATCAAAAGTACGAGGCGGTTTAGTCAACTAGACTATAATGGATCCACGTGGGCGAGAGTAAAAATAGCATACAAAAGACTCGGGCAATGGGCGGGACTTATCACAAGAGACCTTGACTGCTTTTGGGATGATATGAAGCGGATTGCTGTTTTGCTGTAGGAGCCATGGTTCGCACTGTTTTAATGCGTCTCGAGGTTCATGCCAGCACGCATTCCGATCGCGGCAGTTGAGCTAAGGCAATATTTGCGTATCCATGAATTAAATCAATCAATCGAGCTCTGATTTTGACTTCTTTATCCGTAACGAGTCCTCCAGAACAATTTTCCACCTTGTACGATGGTTATTATTTCTTTACTTCTATTTTTCACGACATCTCAAGATGGAAAAAAACTCGCTGAAAGCGAATTTTAGCAATCACACAACTTGACGTAGAGACATGATTGGCTAAAAAATACAACGGTTTTTGATACATCGGAAAATCAACCAAAAATCGGAGACTGGGCGAAACGCTCAAGGTCGCAGAGGTATAGGGAATCCCATAGCGAAAGCAACGGAACGATTGTAATATCATGGGGAACTCCGTTCCCATGACAATAAACTTACATTAAATTATTAAGAAACCATGAATAGTACAAGAATACAGCAAAGTCCATTGTCAACCTTCTTATCGCATATTGCACTGTCACTGTCTCGTATTTCCCAACGTCAGCTGCGTTGCTCACGTAGCCCTCGAAGCACCGCTACAAATGAGACAAACGGCAAGAACAAGTAGTGATAACGCGAGCTGATGACGGCGCAGGCATACAACTATTCGTGTTTGATGGATGTCCGTGTTGCGTCTGCAAAATTGAAGGCGCGATAGCGCGAGGCGTGAACTCGCAATGCCCCGTGCTCTGTTCCATGCTGGCAATCATGAGTCGCATCGCCCAGAGTAGCTCACGTAGCCCTTGAAGTACTATTACAAATAAAGC
Source organism: Bemisia tabaci (assembly GCF_918797505.1). Classification (NCBI taxonomy): domain Eukaryota; kingdom Metazoa; phylum Arthropoda; class Insecta; order Hemiptera; family Aleyrodidae; genus Bemisia; species Bemisia tabaci. The sequence continues at coordinate 9,412,904 of NC_092797.1, read as the reverse complement.
AAATATTTTCTCCTCACAAATATTTCAATCATCGGAGACTTTACATGATGTCGTTAGTTTCTTTCCTCTATAACGAGAGTCTGAGAGTAACATCCTTGAGGCATTATTTTGAGTCTTGAAGTATCAGAACGTCTTCAGAATTGAAGGAGGTCCAAAAACACTATTTACGAGACCCATTTCGAAACAGTGGCGATATATGTCAACAGGTCAAGATTTCTGCAAAGCAGATAACAAGCTTAGTTTGCGCGCTGCGCCGTCTGTCGTCCATGTGTCCGTTAAGTTAGGATTTCTGAGAAGTATATACGCGAAAACAGAATCAGTGCAACTTGAATGAGCAGTGAGCTGCTACTTACGAGCTAAACTCGATTCTGAAATTTATCGGTTCCTGACTTCGGTCCGTAGAATAACTTCATGTATACACTTGAAGTGGGCTCCTTTCGACTGACGTCATCCGGTCAACTGAAAAATGGACCGCGTTAAACAGAAAGGAACCAAGCCACATCAGCTATTGCCAAATTTAATTGGGCAATTTAATTTTTTACATGAAAACTGTTGTGCGAATTTTTGTGCAAATTTCTATGAATTTTCTCCATAATACAAAGCAAATTCCTTAAAAATTTCAAAGGAATCCGCACAAACGTTCTCTCGTAAAAAATCAAATTCCCCAGCTAAACTTGGCAATAGCTGATGTGGCTTGGTTCCTTTCTGTTAAACTCGGTCCAAATATTAATCACCAATACGACCTGCTCTTTCGTCGGGGCCAATTTAAAAATTTTCGGTCGAGGGGAAAAAGTTGAGTGATTGCAGCTCCACGTTTGGAGTGCTATCCAACTTTATTCCTGATGTAGAGGAAGAAAAATGAGAAATACTCACTGCAAGAATACATAGGGCAGTTGGAGTGAAAATATATGCATGAACTTTCATTGTTGCGGACATAATTTTTGTAAGAAATATGAAGTTAGTAGTAAGTAAGCACATTAATGAATATTTTAGCATTTTTCTCTGACGGAACAGTGACCACTAGGAGTTCATATCTAGACTTCCTGTCCTGTGATTCGTTTTCCTGCGAAGAAATTGGACTATGTTTTGCGATTAGGAACTACAGCTCCTGGCTCATCCCTCAAGACACATGTGTCCTTAGAGAAACTAATGGTACACGCGTTGTTTTTAAACGAAGCGAGATATTATAGTTCCTAATTGTAAAATGTAGTCCAATTTGGAAGCTACAACAAACTGCGTAGGATTTTAATTGGACTACAATTTGCAATGTGGAACTACAATATCAGACTCAGTTTTGAAACGACGTATGTGCCATTAGTTTCTCTACGCACACGAGTGTTTTTACGGATAGGCTATAAATTTTAGCTCCTCATTGCTAAATGTAGTCCAATTCATACCTTGTGTAGAGGCTCATTATCAATCACTCACTTCTTTCTTCCTTTAAATCAATTTTTGCGAGTCAGCCGATAATCTTCTCGATTCTCAAAAATTTTCCCAACGAATGACAGAGTTCCCGAGGGAATCCGTGAACTTTTCCGACGAGTCTGGGTTTCCCGGGCGCTTTATAAACCGAACGAGTTATCTGAAAATATAACAGTTAGCCGGCGGGCGGAAGGTGGGGCGATTTATCGACCGGGGAACCGTTCCGTTACGTAAAATAGAGATTAAACTTTAAGGGGCAGTAGCTTCTTCCTCGTTTAGGGGCGAATCAAATTAGAGAAAAAGCGCAAAATGTTACGCTGTTGCGTGCTTCCTCAACGTTTTAAACTTTAAACGGAGGGAAAAACGTTATTGATTATATCGCGGCTCTAAGCTCCGCTCGAACGGTCACGTAAAATCGTCGCTTCTACGAAGTAAGGACGTAACACCTCTCTCACGTGAGCCACGGATTTCAAGGAGTTTAATGGGGGTTGAGGCTCATCTCGAGGAGGAATTGGGTTTTTTTATGCGGTGGCGCCACGAAATGTTAACGTCTCGAGTCTCGACGCTCGTGCTTTGCGGGAGTGCAGTAAATCGGACAATAAATACCCGCCGCTTGATTGGAGTAACGGGGACACCGGAATGAATGTCTCGAGCCAAGACGCAATGAATACGTAAGCGACGGATCGGCTAATTTCCAGCTTGACGGACGGGAAGTGCAATTTATTTTTGGAAAATCAATCATCCCTCCTCCGGCCGTGGAAACCTTTCGGGGGGTCAATCGCGGTGCCAGGGTTTCCGAACCCTTGTTCGCTCTATTTGGGTTTAATTGGGTTTCCGTAAGCAAAGGTCCGGTGTCAACGGACCGTTTTGAAAACGAAGACTACATGACACAAGAATATGGTCGATCGTTAATTGAAAAATAGGAATTTACAATTTTTGTGTTGCCGGTTTTTAGCGCGTCACTGCAGAGCAAACGCATTCTGAAAAAACTTCAAGGACTGATGATGATTTCGTCACCTTTCGGCCAAAGTATCACACTCTGCAATAAAAAAAAACACATTGGATCTAGAGTCCAGACTCATAAAAACATCGACAAAAAAAGTACTCTTGATTCAATCAGAATCTAGCTTAAATCAAGAACCAAGCCTCTTAATTTAAGCGGATTTCGCTTTGATTCAAGCAAAAATCCGATTGAATCAAGAGTATTTTTTCTTATCAATGTTTTCAAGAGTCTGGACTCTAGTTCCAATGTGTTTTTTTTTCCCAGTGAACTGTTTGAGAGCGTTTAAGTTTGAGCTGTTTAAGAAACGACTTTGTGATTACAGCCATGTAAGCCCCACCGGAATAAAAGGTTAAAACCAACTGGGCAAGGATGGGGACGGGGCTCCTGCGATCACCTTGTCACCCGAAACAAGGTGATGGAACCCTTCTACACGAGTAGAACCGTAATTACGGCCGACAAGGAAGGGATCGGACAGTGGGGACCGGCGCAATTCGGGCCGGGCGGGCGGAGCACCGCTGCCGTCACAGCGAAGAGAGCAGTAAGTGCACGCTGGGATGAGCCTCGAGACACATGAAAGCATATGCTAACCGTGGCTCATACAAAAATGGACTTACTGCTCTCTTCGCTATCACGAACTGTCTCCATGCTGTCTTATCCTCTATGCTGGGGTGAACCTAGAGACACATGTAAGCATGTGCTAACCGTGGCTCATGCAGACGTGCACTTACTGCTCTCTTCGCTATCACGAACTCTCTCCATGCTCTCTCATGCTCCATGCTGGGGTGAACCTAGAGACGCATATAAGCATGTGCCAACCGTGGCTCATGCAGAAATGGACTTACTGCTCTCTCCGCTATCACGAACTCTCTCTATGCTCTCTTATGCTCTATGCTGGGGTGAACCCAGAGACACATATAAGCATGTGCTAACCGTCGCTCATGCAGACGTGCACTTACTGCTCTCTTCCCTATGACGGGAGACCGGGAGCGCACGCAAACTCGCACCCTGTCGAGCGCGAAATCAAAGGGTAGGAAGCGAGGGCGCGCGCGAAACGATTGCCGAGCCGAGCAGCGGAATATAAACGGAGCTTATTCGGTCTTTTGTCACGATCCCGGGGAGGCACGAGATTGGCGGCTATTCCAACTTTTACTCGCAGACATCAACCATCAACTCGCCGACAAGAGATATAAAAACTTTCCCGTTGCTCACCATAAAAATACAGCAACCCCGGCTCGGACGGATCCACCTGTAATCTGCCCTGAGTCCAGAACCGCGTATCCGCCATATCAATCCCCATTATCATACGCGGTTTTCGCTCCGCGCGCTGTCGGTAATGATCGCCGATCCGGGGCGTGCTACGGAGAACGGCAGTAAGTAGCTTTCGGCTCTGAGCTTCGGATCGCGCGGGGGGACGTGCTAATCGCGGACCCCCGTAAAAGTGCAGTTACTGCTGTCTCCCGGTGCACGGCGGAGACGACCCCCCGCCCCCCCTCCCCACTCGCCCGAGTCTTTCACGCCGGAAAATGGGATCACAAACTTTCCGTTATTTATGGTTACTAATCCAATTAGAAATTACGACCGACAGATCGCCGACTTAATGACTCTGTTAAAAGAAACCGCTAACTTCAATTATTTCAGACGGAATATCATAATACAGCTCGTCATGGAAGCTCTCGGAGACCGAATGGGAGCTCGGGTTCTGTGTGATTATTTATGGAGTTTCTCGCCTTCGATGGGGAAGGGGATTCTCGCCGCGTGCAGCCTTGATTTCCTTGTCATCAAGGCGTGGAATCGTCCTATCGGATCGTGACTGGCGGACTGAGCTTGATTTCGAACGACGGAAGTGTCTTCTCCCTAAGAATAAAAATAATTTTGATTCCCGATGCACAGTCAAACGAATTCACAAGTAAAACTTTGACAACATTTGGAGTAGCTAGTTTGGAAGAGTACGGACATGTCGAAGTAGTGAGTTATTTGTGCTCAAAAGGATAGCCAACCTTCTCACACGTTAATACTAGAAAATTAGCGCTGCCAATCTTCAGTTTCCAATATCAATCCAAGATGGCCAAGAATGTTTATAAGTGAGCATCCTTTTGCAAGAATGAGTAAATTTTTGCCGCAGCTAAGTCAAGTACACCAGAAAAAAGTCCAGAATTTAGACTTTTAAAACATTTGACAAGAAAAAGTACTTTTGATTCAATCGGACTTTTGCTTGAATCGAGAGCCAAGCCTCTTAATTTAAGCGGATTTCCTTTTGATACAAGCAAAAATCCAATCGAATCAAGAGTATTCTTCACAGAGAAAAAACTTCGTGCGAGGGACGCGAAGTTTAGGTCATATGGATCCATGAAGTTTTCGGATTGAGCATCTGAACACTTTAGATCTAGCTGTCAAGGTTTGGATCACACATCTGAAACTTCAGTTCTTACATCTTAAGTACTTCGGTTTTCACATCCGAACAACTTCGGTTCTCACATCCGAAAAACTTCGGTTCTCACGTCTGAAGTACATCAGATGTAAGAACTGGAGTTTCAGATGTGTGATCCGAACCTCGACGGCTAGACCTAAAGTGTTCAGATGCTCAATCCGAAAACTTCAGAGATCCATATGACCCAAACTTCGATGTCCACGCACGAGGTTTTTTTCTCCGTGTTTCTTGTCATTGTTTTCAAGAGTCTGGACTCTAAATCCAAGCGACATTTTCATGTCCATTCTCTCCCCATACAAGTCCTCCAGCAACATCGAGGCGCACCTTCTTTTACTTGGAACTCGACGAGCTCTTTGCAAGAGCCTGATTCACTGTCAGTTTCTTTCTCTGTTTTTTCTCCTTTTTTTCCCCAGATGAGATTTATCCAAAGCGTGGCAACGTCGCGGCGGGGGAGTCGAACGGACAGAGTCGTACGACTCGGTGTAATGTGTGTACAGAAGTAGCGGGAGCAGCGCTGATATCCGCAGTGCAATCCTGAGTGTTCCGTAGACATTATAATAATAATTGTCGTCCCTGCGATGTTAATCTCGGTGCGTCTCGAGAGCGCGCCCCTCCCGTCTCGGCGGGCGCCCTCCCCGCGCCGGCGCTCGACCCCCGGCGCCCCCCTCGCGGGCCCGCCATCCGCGGCGCTGGGTCTTATCTCTCTACTTCATCTTATTCCTCCCTCCAATTTGCATCCTCAAGCTCCGCATCAGTCCGCAGATAACCCGTTTAGCTACGTAATTATTAATCAGCGGTTGAGCCCGTCGCGCTCCGTTCCCGCGCTCACCGTTCCGTTTCGTTCTGCCCCGGGCGCCCTTTTCAGGGGAGGGTCAATTGCCCCCCAATGCTGCATAGGAATTTTGACCTTTTTTAAGACGAGTTTCGTAAATCTAAGGGGTCGATTACGCTCTATCTTATATTAAAATTTTGAATTTTTTGGAGGCAAGTTTAACCCGTTTGAGGGGTGATCGCCCCCTCTCTCATATTCCAATTTCGACCTTTTTTAAGACAAGTTTTGTCAATTTGAGGGGTCGATTACGCTCTATCTGATATTAAAATTTTGAATTTTTTGGAGGCAAGTTTAGCCCGTTTGATTGGTGATTGCCCCCTCTCTCATATTCCAATTTTGACCTTTTTTTAAGCAAGTTTTGTCAATTTGAGGGGTCGATTATTCCCTCTCCTATATTACAATTTTGATTTTTTCGAGGACAAGTTTTGCCAATTTGAAGGGATGATTGCCCTCCTCTCTATGACAATTTTTTATTCGTTTTTTTTTAGGTGGGGAGGGGGCAAGTTTTGCCAATTTGTAGGGATAATCGCCCTCTCTCTGATATGACAATTTTGACTTTTAAGAGGGCAAGTTTTGCCCGTTTGAGGGGATGATTGCCCTCTCTCTTGGATTACAATTGTAATCCCACCTATAGGTCAAGTTTTGTCAGTTTGAAGAATCTATTTAGAAAAATTGTTTACACTCACAAAATTTCACAGATTTGATTTTTTTTTACTGTAATCCGGAGGAGGATTACAGTAAAAAAAATCAGGGAAATTTTGGACATTTGTCCTTTTCGTGCGAAAACGTAGATTTTGCAACCGTGTAACTCAAATACGTTCTTTCGTGTGGGAGAAGATCCGACACATCGAACTGTGGACTCCATTTTGAGATGCCTCGATCCTCTCCATATCATGTACCGTTTTGCCTCAGGATTCGGGGGTCACCGGTCAGCCATCACAATTATTGACATCGGCTTCAACCGAGAGGACATCAGTCGAAGACGAATTTCTCGCCGGGTTTATTCCATGTCCGACGATACGACATATTTTCAATTATCATAAGTGTTTCCGATGGCGTCGCAACCGAAGAAGTGAAGGGAGGGAGTGTTTGCGGTCCTGGGGGTGGGGGAGGGGGTGTATCGTCGTCCGGGGAGAAAGAAAGATCGGATGACGGCGGCGACCGAGGGGCCGTAAATAAGCAACGTCACGGACTCGCTCTTGGACGTTCCCCTGGGTCGGACTCCTGCTCTAGGTCTATCTAATAGGACCTACTTTCGGACGGCCATATTGCCAAATTCTATCGGGGCATCGGATCCTTTATTGGACCTGACAAGCCTCGCACGGTTGCCGCAAGGGAGCCGAGGGTAGTATTTCCAGCCGCTCTCCTGGGGTTGAGATGCCGCTTCGGGGAAAATCACATCCGTTTGGCTCTGGAAATTTTATCTTTCATGCCCGAGAGACGCAAGGAAACCCAGTTTAAAATCTTTGTAGTGTCTTATCTCGTTGATTCTCGCAATTTGTCGTTTCGTAGACGAAGGAACATAACTCCATTCCAAAGCTGGATAAATGGTCTAAGGAAATTAAATTTTCAACACGAATAGGACTGTCCAAAATCATGCTGATATTAGGGTACGAATCAAAAGGAAAGTTAACCGAATTTTCAGCCTGGGTCTCTGACTTGGGAATCTCGCCAAAATTAAAGAATTGTTCGTTCCGTATTATTTATTTTGCACAGTTACAAACTATTTACATCCGTTGTAAGGATCTTTTTCAAAATTCCAGCTGATGAATTTTATTCGAGTACCGTTAAAATTGTCCTTCTCAAGATGCTATGTCAAAAGTCCCCACAAACCTCCCTTGATCATATTGTCAACCATATCTTCGCCTTTTTGGCACAAGGGTGTATCTGGATTCCCACGTAAGCCCTGTTTTGCATATAAATCCATGCTTTATGGGGGCCATACGTAAATCGATATACGCCCTAACACCAAAGGGGCGACGATTTGGGGCATCTACCTAAGAAAAGGCGCTGTTTAAGGAACGACTATGCCCTTAGTCTCGTCGTCTTCCGTGGAGGCAGACAAAATTACATCAAGGCTCCGAGAGGCCTAAGTGAAGACGTTTCGAGTGTTTAACTCGGTCAACAGGGTTATTAGGTCGGAACCGGAGCCTATTACAGTTTCGGCCGACGAAATTGTTCCGAAGGGCGCAAAAAAGGGGAGGGGGGGAGGTCGTGGCCGAAGTTGGTTGCTCGCGGGATGGAAATTAAAACAAACAAAGCGGAGGGGTCGGGGAATGGGGGGGGGGCGACCCCCGAGTTATTAACCCTCTCGACGAGAGTCGTGACGTTTCGGAATGCTCCGGCTCCGGCCACTCGGCACTCGGTCGGCAACTAAACATCGTTTGCATCAATGTCATGTCTTATCTCGTCGACTCGTCGCTCCCCTGTCGAGCGCCGCCGTTAATTGAATTAAACGCGGGCCGGGCCACCCCTCCCGCCCGCCGCACAGTGGGGAGCCACGGGGCGACAGGTTCTTGTAGAGGCATCGGAAATCTGGAAAAGTCTGGGACTTTTGAGCAATTCTGGAAAGTCAGGGGCTTTTGACCGACCCTGGAAAGTCAGGGACTTTTGACCAACCCTGGGGAGTCAGGGACTTTCGACCAATCCTGGAGAGTCAGGTACTTTCAACCAACCCCGGAAAGTCAGGGCCTATTGATTAACCCCGGAAAGTCATGGACTTTCGACCAGCTCTTGAAAGTCAGGGACTATTGATTACCCCCGGAAAATCAGGGACTTTTGACCAACCCTGGATAATCAGGGACTTTTGAATAACCCCGGAAAGTCAGGGACTTTCGATCAATCCTGAAAATTCAGGGATCTTTGACCAACCCTGAAAAGTCAGGGAATTCAGTTGAGAAACGCCGCAAAAACGGTTTAGTAATCATACCTGGAGAAGTAAATCAAATGGCGTTATGCCCAGACTTTGAGTAGATGCACCTGCACTGGTCCTACCCTCGCAAAACCGGACGCTACTGTGCATAGGGCTAATACCTAAGCAGAGTCAAGTTAACGCCATTTTACCTACCTTTCTAAGAATGAGCTCTAAACCGTTTTTTCCGTGAACCTTGAAATTTCTTCCTCTATCCGAAGGATTTGATTACATCCTCGATCAATGAAAATTAAGACGTTTGCCTCGAAGTTCTGGGATTTTAATTTTTTAATATTTTCAAGGATTTTAACGTTGAAGATTGTCTGTGTAAAGCATTTTCTTGAGAGCCTAAAATCTCCAGTTTTCGTGAAAAATTTCCTATTCCATTCCTCACGTCTGTTTGTTCCACCGTGCGCCGAGAGCCGCGTCTAGGGACGCCTGACTTGGCCACTGCCGCCCTCGAGAGCCCTGCACCGTTTATTACTTTGCAACGAATATTTTGCCCCCGAAGGGTTCGGGTTTCTGGCCCGTGAATTCCTGCCGACTAGCCTCCGGGCCCCCTCAACGTCCGATGCCTCTGTCCGGCTGCACGCGGAGCGGAATAGATTTCGGCTGAGCCGCGGGATTAGTCTAGAAATACTTCCATGAACTTTCCGTGGAGGTAGCGACCGTCGCAAACGAGCTGCGTTTCTACCGATCCGAAACCCAAATCGGCTAGAGCAGAGCAGTGCCGTGCTAAGGAAGAACGCCGTATGAACATTCGAGAGTAGCCAAATTTCCTTCCATAAAATGTTTATTTTTGGGTAGAGATATGTATATATTCCCCTGAAATTTTCAGGAACTCTAGGTGTAATTGCGAATAAAATTATCTGAAAATTCGGAGGAAAATATTCGAAAGTTTACCAGGAAATTCGTGTTTTATCAAAGGAAATTTGGCAGCGCCTGAAGGTTCATACGGCGTTCTTCCATAGCACGGCAGTCTAGATCCCAGCGACTTTTTTCCCATAGTGTATCCTGTCAGAGGGAATTTGGCAACGCCTGGAGCTTTATACGGCGTTCTTTCTTAGCATGGCAGAACAAGCGTACATCAGTTCAGCTGGACATTTTCTTCATCCCTACGTGTCTCACTATCAGAGTAACCAGCGGTATCGGTCGATTTAACCACAAAACGGTCAACCGACCAAGTCCTTTCGGTTGATCGGACCAAAAAAACAATATAAAGTAACCGTGAGCACGAAAAATGTTAGCTGTGTAATAAGTTCAGCGACCCGCACATATTCCGGTAGCGAAGATTTTCTTTCTTGGAAGGGCAGGTAACCCAAGTGGCATATCTATAATTCCCACTTTATGTTCACATAAAGCAGTAACTCCCTGAATCGACCGCGCATCTGAATCCGTTACTATTTCGTGGTAACATTACCTTCACGCTAATCACTCCCTCGGAGAAATAAACGGCTCAAACTGCCTCATTAGGTAGATTAAACCCACACAATCATGTTCGTAAACTCATTTCTACGTATGAGTGAAAAATGGGGGGGGGGGGGACAGAGGTCCGGGTGATTAAGTCAGACGCCCCCGTCCATACTACCGTGCGGAGGAAGAACGCCGTATGAGCATTCAGACGTTGCCAAATTTCCTTTGAGGAAATGTGAATTTTCAGGAAAATCTGAGGATTTTTTTCAATGAATTTTTCAATGAATTTTATTCGCGATCAGGTCTCAATTATCGGAAAATATCGAGAGAAAATATTCATGTCTCTTCAAAAACGAAAGTTTTATCTGAGGAAAATTTGCAACATCTGAAGGCTCATACGGCTTTTTTTCGTAGCACGGTAGAATCTCTCTTGATGTCGTAAGAGCGTAGCCCGCTGGTTCTCATCTCCCATTCATCGTTCCTGTTGGAATTGATTTTCGCTTCTCCGGGATGGACAGTTGCCGATTTGTGGAATTAAATTAGGTATTCTTATGATGGAAATAGAGTGATTGGTTAGTGTTATTTTACGTGTCATGCAGTGGCAACGTCCCTTGCGTAATTAGTCTACCGGTCGCTTTTAAATGGTTTCGCTCGAGTCAATGCGCTCCTAGAAATGTCAGGAGTTTGTCTTTTTTGCGTCGATGCCCCTTTCCTGCAAGGCGTTGGATCTTGAAAGAATAAATTCAGTGGCGTGGCGTGGCGTGAATTGCGATTTATCGATTGTTATGCCGTTTAAACCTATAGAGAAGGATTGATAAACAGGGTGTTCGCAGCGAACACCTTAATAATCGATTCTTTACCATATGTTTAAATGGGATAACAATCGATACATCGCAATTCACGTCACGCCACTGTATAAATTGTAAACAATCGAGGAAGAACAGGGAGAAACCTGCTTTAAAAATCAGAGGAACGTAGAAAAATCTTATGCAATACCCTCGATACATTTTCAAAAAGTCGATACATTCTGCCATCGAACCATGGCCTTGACCCCTGATGTAGTGATTTTTCCTTTTTTTAACCTTCCTTTTTACCATTAAAGTCCATTAAAGTACCATTAAGGTTACATCAAATTCACTCCCTGCTCCTTAAGTCCTCAAGACTTCGACCCAAGCACGTTTGATCTTTCGCTCAAAATTCCAATCCTAGCAGCTTGAGGGGAAAAAGTTTAAAGATAATTGTAAAGTGGCAACTTTGATAGAGCGGTTTTTGCAGAAAAGCTGCTGTTGTCGGCTCGGTAGATCGTCGAGTAATACCAGTTATGACTTCTGAAACTTGGAGAAATCCCGCAAGCTTAATCTGCATTCGCTGGTTTCGCTCACCACTCGAAAAGATTACTTCCTTCCTTTCGCTGTCTTCTTCCATATTAGGTTTCATGAAATAGGTCTCCGCAAGACCTCCTCGATGCAAATCCAAGCTGACTTTCGAAGTGACCTATTTACTCATTTAAATGTCACGGTTTTCTTCTAATAGCCATGCACTTTTCCTCTTTGTCTTTCCACGCAGAAAAGTGCAAGATCTTACATCTCTCCAAAATGTTTCTATGGATTTGGCTAACAATGCGTTCAGCAATAAGAAACTCCTGTTGCGCAATGGCGTAAGGCCTGAATTTGAAATGCTCCGCTCTATGTTGTCAATAAAGTGTCGCATAGATTCGGGAGAAAATTTTAAAAAAGAGACCGGATTATGCATTTCGTATCTTCGGCTGGGTTTCTCACGCAACCCTTGAAGCTCCACCACCAACAAAACCAACAACAAATGGAAAGAAAGCAAGGAAAATAACGCGCGTTGATGACGGCGTAGAGATACAACTATTCGTGCTTGATGGATGTCCATGTTGCGTCTGAAAAATTGAAGGCGCTTTGGCGCGCGCTGTGAACTCGACACTCCGCTCTGTGCTGCCGATCATAAACCAATTTCCTGCCTTTTTTCCATAAGAAGTCGTAGCAGAGTGCCCAACGGTCTGTGCACACAAGAGATACACTAGATACAGCCAACTGAATATCCTTTTATAGTCGCACAAAAATCACGTCAAGCGCATCAGAAACGCGTAAATCCACTCCGGCAAGGCGCGATACGAATAACACAAAAGTGTACATTTAGAAGTAGATTTTCGACTTTTCTGATGAGCTTAACGTGATTTTCTCGCGAGTTTACTCATTGAATGCATCACTTGCATGCAACACACCCGTTCCTCACTTGACGTTTCAATTCTTACAATTAGTAGATCATCACAATTAACCTCGATTCCAGCCTAGAACCTATCGGAAGCCGTCGAAAGGGTAGTTCCATCTTAAAAGGTCGTGTCGCAATAAAACTACCAAAATTGGAGCAATTTAAAAGTTTTCGGGATCGGAGAGGACACAAGAGGGACAGAGCACACGGCGGGGCGAATGGCTACTTCCGTTACGATGGCCGTGGCGTTGGTTGCCTCGGTTCGGCGCGGAATTTGTACACGATGTAATATAAACCTCCCGTTACCTTAAGTGATCTTTTTACGGTGTTTGTTCTGGAGATGAAATTTTCCCTCTCCGTGCCCGGCTCCCTTTTATGACACACAGTAGCCGATGCTCCTACGGTTTCCTATCGTGGATGTTTGCGCCTTTTTCCAGTTGATGCGCAACCAAGTGCGTGAATATGCTCTATCAAAGAGGACAGATATTTTCAAGCCCATTTCCTCCGCGGAGCGTTTCATCTCTGGGCACCCTCCAGGGACACTTTCAGACTCAATTCATTTCTTTTCGTCTATTTCCGCCGGTTTCGGGACTCTTTACGTACTTATCTTTCCACTCTCCTCTCGACTTGTACCTCTCCGTCCCGCAGTCCCGCGGAAAAAAACACACGGCTACCGCTCCGCCATTCTCGTCGCCACGTCTTTTCTCATCATCCTCCTTAACATGGCTCCGTCTCTAACAATATCAATCTCCGATCCAATTTTCCGCTTCCCGATACGTCGTTACTCTCTTGACTTTTCTCCATTTGCCTTCTCCTAAGTTTTCTGATTCCGCTATTCCTCTCTCCGCTTATTCTCAAGGTCGGAACGATGTTGAACGTAAGTGGTTGACTAAAAAGTTACCATTTAAAAATTCCAAAATTCTTGTATCTCGATTTAAGATTGTCCTAAGTTTTCTGATTCCGTTATTTCTCGTTTATTCTCAAGGTTGGAATGCTCTTAAACGTAAGTGGTTGACTAAAAAGTTTCCATAAAAAAATTCAAAATTCTTGCATCTCGATTTAAGGTTAAAAATGAAATTGATCGAAATAGTGGCAACACTCGGGCCTAAAAATCGAGGAAGCTTCTGTGCAGAATTTTGATATTCTCAAGATTTGTTTGGAAATCAACGATTCAAAAACCCCCTTTTTACCACTTGTACTTGAAATTAGATCGTTGATTGAAGAAGTCAGGTAATTTTTGTCACTGTTGAAGAATTGGAGGCTTTTTATCGCTAAAGTCTGTAAGCGTCCGTCTTATCGTCACTTTTAGACGAAAAAACTTACCTAGGTCGCAACATTGACTCAAGCAATTCTATTTTAAACAAAAATATGACTGCAATTCCTGTCCAAATCTGTATTGATTTTTGTGCGCAATCACTAAAGAAATCGATAAAATTTTTAGTCAAGAATTCCCATCAGTTTTATAGTATAGCTACAATTTTTTAGTAGAAAATTTGCTTTCTAGAGTATAATTATATTATGTTCCTTCGCCGGGACAGTGACTTTATAATGTCATCGCCTTGTAATATTTTCCAGCGGCGAGGCGTGAATGATTGATTATCGATGTTTCCTCATTTGAAGCTATGGTAAAGAATCGATTATTAAGATGTTCGTTACGAACACCCCATTAATCTATTCTTTTCCATATATTTAAATGGCAGATCAACCGATGTATCGCAAAGTACACCATGCTACTGGTTTTGTCACCGCCCATAAGCATTTTCCCGTGACTTGAGTGAATTTTGAATCTAATCTTCCTACAACTTATGACGACTTCCAAATTTTAACACACCGTTTTGCGCGGCGAGCATGTTATCCATGAAAGCACGACGGATCGGGTACAAAGTTGTATTTTCCGTGTTGTGCATGAAGTTTGACGATTTCTTGACCCATCGGGGCACGTTCTTTTGTGATCTATCAGCCATCAGCACTCGAAATCGTGCGGTAACTTTACTTCGGAATTTCTTGTTCGCTAAAACTCGCGCTCTTCAACTCGATCTTCGAGGAAGCGATAAGTCCGTCCTCTCAGAGATAGTGCTGTTTTCTCCGTCGGATCGTCACACCTGCGCGATTGCCAACTTGTGCAGTGTAGTATGGCCCGAGGAGTAGGAAAGTAATCAAGTGATTTTAATTGTATTGTCAACAAGGTCGACACTTTCAGCTCCAGGGAAAGTTTTCAAAAGGAGAATTTGCTCGGCTACCCTTATCTCGTGGAAAAGCTTAGAAGCCTTTTGCTCTTTTTTTTCTTCGGAAGTAATTCCGAGCATCTGTAGATATACATCGGACTCGTTTCGACGTATACGAAATCTTTTCAAGTGTTACTCGGACCATTTTCCAAAGTTGTGTTCACAGGAAGTAGATACTTATCTCCTGAATTTGTCTTTCACTATTGAGTAAATATGTCATAAATTTCGTCAAAAAGATGGCATATGTTATGTAAATTGATCGATACCATCTTTTTACAGATGGAGCTATTTCTATTGAATCTCCCCTTCCATGGATAAACAAGGAGGAAACAGAAGGGGAAGAAAAGTAGAACTCGAGATTTTTTACTCTAATTGAAAATTTTATACTTTTTGGCATTGGTTTTCCCCGCAAAATAGTGTACACTCAGCACTATTTTACCACCTAGTCTTCTATTCATATTTTTACCCCAAAATTTGATGATACCCTTCAAGCATGCACATATGTTCCACAGATTTAATTTTTCGACGATGACTTCAAACAAACTCTTAAAAATCATTTGGACTGCATTTTGCAATTTGGAACTATAAATTCTGGCTCATCTACACGTAAGTGTATAGGGAAACTAATGGTACATACGTTGTTTTTAAACCGGGCCAGAATTTATAGTTCCAAATTGCAAAATGCAGTCCATTTGACCATGTGAGAATAATCCAAGTGAAATAAAAGAACACATAATTACGAAGGAGTTCAATACATGCATGAAGTACACCTAAATTCACTACAAGAAACAAATGCCCTGAGGGCAAAAGAGGTTACCATGCATTTAAAACATTCTCTTCATTCACCTACCAGTTCAATGCAGTAGAATTATGAAAGTCTTCATGTTCGCACTTTAAGGGAACTGTAACTGCCATAGCACTGGTCGGCTGCTATCGATATTTGACTGTTGATCTCAGTAGTTTAAATCAGGCTTCAACCAGCAAAACGACGGAGGTCCTGTTTTATATTATTCAGAATATATCTGAAACTGAGACCAAGGTTTGCCCTAAAAATCCACACTTACACAGAAGTATGGGAAACTTTGAAACTTAAATAAAGAAAAAAACTTTTCAGTTTATCCGTTTGAAAACTTCTCAGGCTCAACCACACACAACTTTTGTTTTACGTATTCTTGATCGACTCACACCCCTATAAGCTTGATTTGTTAAAAGCTTGCCTCTAAATTGAAGGTCGTTGTATTTTACCTTTTCCCTTCGTTTCTGAGGAAGTCCCACAGGTGGATTAGAAGTTACTTTGAAGTCGAGAATTTTTCATGGTTTTGAAACGGCCCCCTCAAAATTGTCTTGATTGAAAGTGTGGCAGTTTTTTGGCCATGTTGCTAACTGGACGGACTTATCGCTTGCCGTAACTGTTTTTGTGACTGTTTCGCTAAGATGCTAGGAAATCAGTTGAAATAAACATTGCCAGGAATGCGGAAAATTTGGGGTCGTATGCAGCATGGGCATTAAGGCAATAGGGCATGGGTCATTGGGTCTTTCTACCATGCAATGATACCGCGATCAGACAAAATCACTTTTCACGCAAGGGAAAATGGTCGAATTTTTCTTAGCTTTAAAGAATAAAATTTGCCATTGATTCATAGGAAATTTAATTTCATGAGTGAAACAACTTTTCTTTGACTTAGAATTTTTTAAATCAAATTTTGTTTTTTTCTCTTCTTTTAACCAAATGTAAATCAAATTATTTTCATCGATGCCAAGAATACATTTTCGGGGGAAAAACTGAGTTAAATTTTAAACAAATCTTGCATCAAACTTTTTTTCGTCGGATAAAAAAAAATGTTTCCGTCATAAAAGTTTTAAATCTCTTACAATTTTTGGGGGGAAAAAAGTAGGGAAACGTTTTTAAACCGTTTGTCAGCGTGCATTTTGTGGTAACTCTTTTCGCTCTAATATTCTTAAAGTCGTCGTTTTTCCGGGAAAATATTCACTCCGAACGAGCACCTGGCTTATTAGAAAATACGTAATATTTTCCATGGCACAACGAAAAACTGCCGCGGAAACGCTTTCCTTGTCGCAATGAATGTAATTTCTCTCAGTTTAAAAAGCCGTAAAATGCTAACAATATTGCAAGGCAAAGGAGCCCGTATTGTATAGAACCCGTCAACAGCCGAGGAGTTTAATTATTAAAGCCTCAACTGTTGATCGGCAATAAGTGGAACTGCCTCTAGCCTCCAGCGAAGAAAGGGCGGTTTTTCCAAGAAGCGTCACGGTGATTTATTCTGCCGCACTGAGGAAAAACGCCGTATGAACATTCGAGAGTTGCCAAATTTCCCTCGATAAAACATGTATTTTTGACGTTTCTATTGCCTATTTTTCCTCGAAATTTGCAGATATTTTAGATTAAATTGCGTACACAATTGCCGGAAAATTTTGGGGAAAAATATTCACGATTTTCCCAGTAAATTCGGCAATGTCTGAAGGCTCATGCGGCGTTCTTCCTTAACACGGCTGTATTTAGGTTACGGTGTCGTTGCAATCCGCGCTTACTTTTCCAACGTTTTGATTAAATTCATTTCGATTAACTGTATACATTTTTCGTGAAATTACCTCGGCGGAAATCCTATAATTTCTGTAAAAAATTAGATGCATTTCGGAGAACCCACCCCTCTCTTCGAGTCCAATATTTCAATTTTCCTCCTTCCGATGCGATAACGATCTCTGATGCTCAGGAAAAACATAGTATGAACCCTCAGATGTTGTCAAATTTCCTCTGTTAAAATACGAATTAACCGGGGGTTTTGTGAATAATCATCTTCCAGTTTTTGGAGTATTTCATTCGCAATTTTATGTTGAATATCAGAAAATCTCGGAGGAAAATATTCATAAATGGAGAATTTGCACGCAATTTTTTTATTGCTTCATCTGAAAGTGCCTAATGAGCTGAGTTCGCAATATTTTTCATAATTTTTTTCTGACATGGGAAATTGGAGAAAAATTGATTTATAAGTGAGAAAATGTGCCGCCTTGTGACGTCATCTGGCGGCATTTCCCATTTAAACACATGTATTCTAGCAGAATCGGTTATTTTGTCATATCTCCTCTAATAATTGCTCAATTTATGAATCAAGGGTATCTTCGTGTTCAGTTCACTCAAAGGATTCCACTTAAACAGGAAATTCATCAAATTTCAGACCCTTGCAAATTCTCCATTGCCTTCAAAATAAATCTTTTTTCGGGGGGAATTTGGCAGCTCTCTAATGCTCTTACGGCGTTTTTCCCTACCACGCAGCGTAGTGATGGTGACCCAGTTCCGGTCATGTACACCATGTCACGTGTCAATGAATGCAAGCAACCACAAAGAGGCAGTAACGAGATAGATGCTTATTGTGAAACGCGAATCGATAAATGTTGTGTTGCGTTTGCGGTTGTTTCGCACGTCGCTCATCATCCTCCTTTATTTGCCCTTTTCGCGCAGTTCCGCGAATTCATCGCTCCATGCTTCGTTTGGAATATTTAGCATGATATTTCCGCCAATATTTAACCGGTATCAGGTAATATATTTGCTTCGGATGGAGTTTCCCTCTCGCGCTAGGCTACTGACTAGTGAGTTTTTTGTCGGAAATGTTTAACGAACGCACGGTTTGTGAACTTGGTTTGCAGTACAAAATACTTCGTGACTCAATGCCTAAGTACGGCATTTTGTCAGAAAACAATCGGAAAAATGTTGCATGGAGATACAACGTTGTGAAATTCAAGGTTGTAAAATCTACTCACGTGATTATTTTTTTCACACGAAAGTGACAGCCCAATTTTTGCCCAAATTTCGCTGATTTTTGGTGGCGATCCATGGAAATATCCATGATATTGGCAATAAAAAGTGACCAATAGTTCCGGAGCAGAAATAGAAATTGTGAAATGAAATTTGGCAAGTTTGAAATCTAGCGTCTTTTCCTCTTCTGGGAAGCGACTAGACAAGTTGTCGCGCTAATTTTCTTCTTGCTTTGAAGCGAAAAACTAATACTTTATATCCCCCGATTTTTTCACGTTCGCCGCGATTCACGAGTCACGAGATTCTCCATTTTTCGCCTCCTGCACCGGATCGTATTAGTTGGTTACAGATTGGTTCAACATGTAAACATAGCCTCAAAAGTCATCTGAGGAAACGGTTTTTTTTGTGATGTATTTTTGATTTTTATAAGTAATAAATAGCAATGGAAAGCAAAATTGTTAGCAATTGTCTCATTTTCAGCTTTTCCAACTTAAAGCCTAAAATTTTTGTTTGAGGTTATATCTAATCGTCATGAACCAAACGATACATCGAATCACCATCGAATACGAGCCATTCCTCTGCGGTTAAATGGAAGGTCTCCTTCGATTCACTCCATAAATTTTCTCAGTCTGTTCTGCAACTTCCATCGCCAACTCGCTTTTCGCGCGAATATCGAGAATCGGCCAAGTCCCCGGGAGAGGTGGGGGTGCGAATTCCTGTAACCGGAGAAGAGGCGAATCACGTGAAACTGAAGTGTTTGCACTGCACGTATGAACTTGACGTCAACCCTTCCGCAGCGGGCCGCGTCGTCGACGGTGGCGGCGTTCCCGAAAAGTGATAAATTGCCGGGCAAAAGGTAGTTCGATGAATGGCGTACTGATTCGCGGACAGCCAACGTAATCGCGATAATTCGTGAAGTTAATATATTTACCTAGCGCAATATTACTTAGTTCCGGCGAAGAAAGTTTCAGCTCTTCGGCCGTGTTGCCGCTTCGCGTCCTCGAGTCCCGGTGCCGATCCGGATTCCCCGGGGAGG